>NC_058091.1:265052500-265400000 GCF_020171115.1 Neogale vison | reverse complement strand
CTGCATTCTTAGAAAAACTTACAGCTTTCAATTTCCAAGGTGCAGTTTTGTTCATCCAGTGGGTACCGCCTTAAGTCCATCATGCAAGCAGCTGTGGTTGTAATTCTAGAAGAGAAATAGTAACAATATATACTGTTAACTCGTCCATGGCTGGAGTTGGAAAAATTAAATCTAATATCAAATACGGCAGAACTGGGCCTCTAGGGATGGATTTAGCCAAAGTTCTAGCAAAAAAATGGTGTAACAGCTTTGAATAACCATTTTCCTTTATAAGCCTCAGGCTGATTTATTTTTAAAAAAAGAAAGAAAGAAAGAAAGACGGAACTAAATCAGTTTTTTTCCCAGAGTGTGGTGCATTACCTGTTGTACCAAAGTCACCAGGGAGTGTTTGTTCAACGGGCAGTTTCCATGATTCAGAATGTCTTGGTGTAGGGAGGGATGGTCCCTGGGCTCTTTATTTTCTAGGCATCACAGGTGATTAAGAATATCAACATGGGTAATTCCTCTTCCACTCACAGTTGTTTCCTTCTCCCTCAAATCTGATCTTCATTAAATCTTGGCTTTGACTCATCATTTTTGACATTTCTAATGCATAGTATGGTATTTTGCAACTGCTTTAATACAACACACAATCAACCTTTCATCTATTGCCTGATTTGCTCTGTGCTGAGTAATCTGATATTCTCATGACCTGTTAGAAAACATCCTCCTATGGGCTGGAAGAGTGACTTATTTAGAACACCTAACACCTTTATTATTTTATCAGAGAGATACGAATATGTCCCTTTATTGTCTTTATATTCCTCTATCAAAATTTTTCAGTAATCTTTTATTGAAGACCTACTAAAATGAGTCAAAAAGCATGTAGTCCTAAATTTTTTGTTAGTTTATATTTTTTCTTCCAGTCTGCACATTTTCCCTTTCTACCTAGAACATGTGTCTCCCTGATCTTCACAAGCCTTCTCTTCTGATCCTGCAGGTCAAAAATCACCTCCTCTGAGAGGTTTTTCCCAAACAGCCCACCCAAAGTAGTTGCCTTAACTAATGTTGCATCTTACCTGTTTATTGCCTTCAGACAAGTATCACAATCTGAAATTATCTTGCTTTTTTTTTTCACTTTTAAAAATTTAAATTAGTTTCAGGTATATGACATAATGAATTAACCATTACTCAGCCATAAGAAATCTTGTCATTCATGACAACATGAATGGACCTAGCGAACACTATGCTAAGTAAAATAAGCCAGAGAGAGAAAGACAAATACCATATGATTTCACTTCTATGTGGAATATAATAAACAAAGCAATTGAACAAACAAACAACAACAAAAAGAGAGAAACAAACTGATGATTGCCAAAGGGGAGGGATTCGGGGGATGGGAGAAGGGGATTAAGAAGTAAAATCTTCAGTTTCTTTCTTTGATTTTTTTTTAAGTACCATTTCTCTCAAGAAAATGTAAGCTGTTCAGGGGCACAGGCTTTGTTCTATTTATTATAAGGCAATCAATAATATCTTTTGGATAAGAAAAAATTATAAAGAAGCAAGCAGTTCGTTTTATTGGTTATAAATCTTTTGTTTGGAGGACTATCTTATTGTATAATTTCTCTTCTTTTTTCCAACTTATAATGTGCCTTAAGTTTTAGGGATTCTTCTTATATTTTTAACAGTAAATAAATTTTAATCCATTTGATTAACATTGTGTATATAGTACTAGAGCTTATCTTATCATCAAGTTGATTGTTTCTGCTTTCTTTTTTTTTTAAGATTTGATTTATTTACTTGACACAGAGAGAGAGAGCGCAAGTAGGCACAGTGGCAGGCAGAGGGAGAGGGAGAAACAGGCTCATGACCCGAGCCAAAGGCAGTTAGTTAACTGACTGAGCCATACTGGCGCCCCTGTTTCTGCTTTTAATGGGACTTACCAAATACTTATATTTTACAAATTCTAGAAATTATATAAAAACTAACATTCACATTTAACTATTGATTATATAACATTTAATTATTTACTAGGGGCTTAAAAATGACAACCTATTTTGGCTATGAAATATCTGACTGAATTTCCCACTGGTCTTTTTCTTTCTTTCTTTCTCTCCCTCTCCCTCTCCCCGCCCTCCTTTCCTTCCTTTCTGCTATTTTTTTTTTTAACATGTAGTTACAGGCTGATTGCTACTAACATACAGAAACCTGCATTATGTAGAAGAGAGATTTTTAAAGAAAGTAAAATTATGTGTATGATAGTCATACCAAAACTTCCATGCTACTTTTGTAAGATAGCAGAAATAATTCCGATCTTGAGAAACTAGAGAAAATCAACTTCATCTGACAGAATGAACACAAAGGACATTAAAGGTACACATATGATAAAACAAAATAAGCAAGAGCCATAAGCAGATGCTCAACTGTGTAATTGGGGGTTAAGCTTTCAGTATATAGGTTGGGGTTTACACTTTTTGCGGATACATATTCATGGCAACTAACATCTGTGAACTGATGCTGTAAACACGAGTGCTGTGAACAAGAAAAATAAGTTGACTGATGCTATTGCAGAAGAAATGAGTTTCTATCCATAGTTAAAAAATAAAATAGGTGAAAATGTTTTAGTCGCAACAACATTTGTATTTACACCAGTGTTTTAATTTTTTTAATGTCATGCTTTATAAAACAGAAAAAAAAATACATAGAAGTATTTTTCTAGTCTATGTTTATAAGGCATTTGTGTCTCCTATTGGGTTAAAGCAGAAACTCTGTAGATAAAGTATTCCACTTGGAGTCCTGTTCATACAGACCAGAATGAGTGAGCTGGGATGAGTCACTCAGATCCTGCCATACTTGGATGCTCCTAAACACTTGAAATAAAAACTTGTCATCCTAACTGGTTGTGAGATGATAAAAGCAAGAAGAGATCTGTAACTCATAAAATGTCCTGTAACTTTTGTTATGACCCCCTGCTAATGAGAAGATACAGAGATAACTCATTTGATCAGTGGTTGGTATGTGGAAATAAGCATATGTATATGTTTATATACATGAAGAGGTAACGAATACTCATATACCTATATTAAAAGTAAAGCGGAACTATAAAATATGATGTAAATAATATCCAAACATATAACTCTGCAAAAAGTGTGCCATATATGTAGATAGAACTACATTCAACAGATTTTAATACAAGCTACAGACGTGTGTAACAAACCTGCATCTTCACCACATGATGTGTCAGATCAGGAACTACATCTGTTTTTGTCTTATTTGTATTTAAGCACTTTGGCATGTCCCTAGCGTGTATCACTAACCCAAGATTAAAATAGTCATAATAATAATAAAACAAAGAGAAGAAAAAAAGAAAGCAATGGTCATAAGCATTTTCAAACTGAGAATTTTGAAACAATTCTCTATATTAAGTGCCTCATTTAAATTATGTAAAAAGAAATCTAAAAGAACAGATTTATAGAAGAAGCTACTCATAAATGAATCTTATTTAGAAAAGCTTAATGATCAACATCAAAATCTATTCTTTGGAACTTTATGATTTATAGCGGTGCTAAGTTTCTCTAAAAATAAGTCAATACAACAAATATACTTAATGAGTTTTCATAAACATGCCTTTCTCAATTCTGATAAACATCATTAATGGGCCTTCAATTACTCAACACTAGTACTAGGAGTCTTTGAAGTGAAGCTAGTAACTCATTATGCAGGTATTCTGATTAAATTTTAAGACCATTGTGTAGAGATAGCTTTGTCTTTAATCACGGGAAGCAGTCAATGATGCTTTCAGAATTTACCTCATATACATGCCACAAATTTTCTCTAGTTACCTGTGGAAATATGCCTTTTTGGGGTTGAATACTATTGCATGATGAAAGCCACCTTTGGGAAATGTCAATATTCTGACTGGGCTATTCCAAAGGCCAGATCTTTGGAGAAATCTTTTATTCCTTAGCCATTGGGCCCTGTCAACCATAAAATACTGACAGAGTACAAGAAAATTATATATGTAACATGCCCTAAAACAGTCAGTAAAGGCACCTATAAAATCAGGAAATTCAATAGCTTTGTCAGCATTTTGCACCAAAGCCATAACAAATATTTTACGGTGTCATTGTTTGAAACTTAATGATACTACATAGAATTCTGAGATTGAATATGATCAAATACAGTTGTTAAGTAATAATAAATGTCTTCACATCTCAGCCAATAAGAGATAACTCAAAATAATAATCAATGTGACATGTTTTTGGCCGTTTCAACGGACTCTTTTGTTTTTTAAGATTGATTTATTGATTTAAGAAGGGGGAGAGGGAGAGTGAGGAGGAGAAATAGAGGGAAAGAGAGAGTGAGTCTTAAGCAGACTCCATGCTGAACATGGAGCCCAAAGCAGGGTTCAGTTTCACAATCCTAAGATCATGACCTGAGCTCCAACCAAGAGTCACACACTTAACAAACTACACCACCCAGATGCCCCACAACAGACTCTTCAAGATGAGCTACGAGCACTAGAATATATAGTCAAACAAGTACCTTAACAGGTGAGAAGTTTGTCAGGATTTCAACCAGAGAGAATAAGACAGTGACTGTGAACTTCTACTTTGATTTCTTTATCTAGATAACCACCCAATTATTCTATGCACACAAAATTCTTTTTTTAATATCTTTGTATTTTTTTAAGAAAACAGTTGTCCATCTCCAACTATATTCAAAACGTGTTTTCCAATTCACAGCATGCTTTTATTTTATTTGAAATGTACATTTACTTAAAAGCCCAACTTCGTCTGATTACAAAGGATAAGGGAATCCTATAACATGAGTAGACATCATTACTAGAGAAAAATTACAATGTTAAAAACAACCAATGATCAAAAAATATGTTTATATATATTTTTTCTGGTTGTTTAATTAAAGACTTCAGGTGGGGGTGGGGGAAGACCAATATGCTGAATTTAAGCACGAGAGTACAAACTGAAATTTTGAAAAGTTCTAAAGAGCTCATCTGAGTCATTTCCCCAAAATGTACTTAAAAAGATTTGCTTCTGTATCTCCAAGCAGACGTGATATTATTTTGGGTCTCACAACCACTTTAGCTGAGAAACTAATTTCTCACATATATTCTTCTTGTGATATGCTCTTGCATTTTATAGAGTAGGTAAAGCATTGATACAAGACTTAAATAACTTCAGCTTTGCATTCTTGCTAGTAATAAACATACCTCATATTAACTGATAACTTATTGCATTCCAGACATCGTCTAGTATTGCTTACATGTATCATCTCATGTAATACCAGTGTCCTATTTTTCTCACTTTATAGATAAGAAAATTGAGGCACAGAAAGGTAGAGTGTTTTTCTCTAACAGTCACAGAGTGAGTAGTGGAGTTTCGATTTAAATCTAGGATGTTTGACTCCACAGCCCACATACTTAGCTACTGTACTATAACTAACTAGCTAGTTGACCTTGATAAAGTCATAGCCTCTCCGGGGAACTGGCCGATTTCTGAAATCGCAAATGAGCTTGGAAATTCTGTAATCCTATGAAAATACATTGCATGTTCTGTGACCCTGTATATTTTGTAATTGTGTTTTACCCACACATTCAAATGCTGTATTTCACAGCTGTTCATTCTGTTTTAGTCAATTATGTAGATTAGCCTACCCCAGACAAGCAAAAACAGGCCTCTCCCCAAGGAGTCCCACTTAATATTCTCCCCTGATTGAAGGTCTCCCTCAGCATTTTTCTTCCAGCCTATGCTCTTGATTTACCTCCACAGAGTCCTGCTTAAATTAAAATCTCCAACACTCATGCATAATTGTTTTTAAAAGCTCTTTACAAGTCCTCATATAGAGTCACATGCGCTAGTACACTCAACTTTGTAATCACCAAAAAAAGTAAGATTGCTAGCAATCATGTTCCCATTTGATAAATCGTGCATTTGAGATTAGAGCTATTTGTACTGTTCTGCAGCTGTTTGGCCTTCTGTGACTCTTTGCTTTTCTGGAATCTTATCCTCTGTAAAGATACTGTGACCATTTTACACAGGTTTCTGCTACAAATCCTGGGGCTATTATCAAAGACATTTCCTTAAAATAACATGCCTGTAGAATCCAAACAGCAGTATTGAACAGAATCTCACTTTGCAAGTATATAAATCCCACTCAATCAAAAATATTAATCAATATGGACATACAGTCTAAGCCTTTATTCTTCTGCAGTCAGTTGCTTGTTTACCAAGATTTCCCACATTACATTCTCGATGGTCTCATCTGCAAACTGTGGATTATTTCAGCAATGAGAATATGTTCCCTTCTTTCTAAATAATGTCTTAAAGGAAGTCTGAGTCCCTAAGAAAAAGTGATCCTTCTATTTTTTGACTCATAACCTTACCACTAAAATTTGATTTCAGATCAGTGTAAGGGATTTAACTGAACTAGAGCCACTTACCAACTAGAAAGACATAGAGTTGGGACTCAGATGATCTCAACAGTGATTTTGTTTTGTTTCTGAAATTTAAAACAATATCCATGTATGCCAGAAACTTTTTGTTGCATTCATCAAAATACATTTAAAATGTTTAATTTTGATTTTTAACACATCTAGTATCATACCATTTCAGAATAAATTAATCAGTTTTATTCTAGTCTTTTATTTGTTTATTTGTTTCAAGAAAGCAAGTAGTTCACAGATGCTGATTTATAGCTAGCCAATGTCAGGCTGGGGTTACAACCTCACTTGGGTCTATTGCCATTTCTTCCAAACCCTTCCAGTACTATTTTATAATATAAACTACACATGCTGGATGTCTTCCTTTGCCTCTCCAGCTCCACCCTCCACCCTTCATCACCATATTTTGTGGCCTTACAGAATAGAATGTTTGGATTTCATAAACTGTCTCCCTGATTCTCTGGCTTCAGGTTGGATTTGGCCACTGGGGAGTAGACCAGGAGTTTAGAGGAGGAAGGAGAGCAGGGGAACTCACTCCTCGGCTCCATTCCTGTGGAACTTGTGTCCAGGTTCCCCTGCCCCTGCCTTATTCTCCCTCTTTACATCTGGCATGCCAGGGAATGGATGGGAAATCTGATGATCTTATGTTGGGGACGGGAGAGCGCTGTTCTTTTTGTAAACTTCCCTTTTAATACATTGTCTTCAAATTATCCCATTTTCAGAGTGTTCTCTGTTTCCTGTTGGGCCCTTGGCTGACAA
This sequence comes from Neogale vison, assembly GCF_020171115.1. Lineage (NCBI taxonomy): Eukaryota > Metazoa > Chordata > Mammalia > Carnivora > Mustelidae > Neogale > Neogale vison. Next base: position 265,392,802 of record NC_058091.1, on the reverse strand, counting down.
ACTATATTGTAGAAATGTACTTAAAATCTGAGGTTTTTTGAGTTAGACTGTCAAAAAAATTAGAAGCATTTCATTCCTGGGTCCTTTGTCTAGGGATTTTAGGGATGAGGGAATGAAGCTTCCCTCTACCTTAAATGAACTTCCCCCCTTCTATGACTACAGTCTCAGTTCATCACACCTAGGAAGCATTCTCCCTCCACCTTAGCTAAAGTAGCCCTAACTCCCCAATCCATTGGCCACTGTCATATTTCATTTTACTTCTTTATTTCATTATACTTGTCATTATCTGAAATTATCCTGTGTATGCATTTGTTTGTTCATTACTTTCTGTCTCCTTAGGAGACTCAGGGTCTATCTGAAGTTGGGTTTTCTAGTAGACCATAAAGGAGACTTATCAAGCATCATCACCTATGAAAGAAAGGGAGAAGAGGCAGGACTGGACACAAAAAGTGTCAGCACAGGATTCAGACCTAATGGCATGGAAGTTCTGGAGGGAATATTGCCATCAGAGTACCTATATGAGCCTGACAGGGCCTTTAAACCTTCTCCCTCCCCACCACTGCAACACACACACACACACACACACACGCAAACACACACACACTCCTTCCTTAAGCAACTGGTATCCAAGATCTGAGGAAAAGACATACCATATGAAAAGCTCAGAGAAACACTTTTTTGTAGTAGATCCAGCTTTTAACATGCCATCACAACATATTTTCCCTGCAGTACATAGTTGCAACTGTGATAACCTTAACCAGTAAAGTAAAACAGGCTTTACTGCAATAACAGTAACATAACTGCTGTTATGTTTCAAACATGAAAAACGAATTACAAAAATCTACTCCTGTCACATACTGGCAACTCACCTTGTACTTCCAATTCCAATAAAATCCAGAAGTACTGTAGTCTCTGGCTGTTCTGCCACACTGATCTCCAATGGTAAAGATTTCCAACTAAATGACAGTTTTTCTATTTAAGAGTTAAGTCTTTTACATAAAATAGGCACCAGATGTATGGAAACAATGCTTAACACCATTAGAAACCACAAATTTGTAGAAATACAGATTAAGCCATGATTATTATTGCTTATCTAATCAGCAAAAATGTAAAGGAATTATAATATTCAGGTTTATAGATTCTGCAGGGAATCTTATGCTGGTGGTAGAACTCAATGTAAATCAGTACAAACTTTCTGAGTGGTAATTTGACAACACTAATCAAAACCCCCAAAATAAGCAGCCTTTTTTCTTGAAATTCCACTTTAAGAAATTAATCAAAAATGAAATCATGTAAAACTATATACAAAGATGTTAAGTATGACTTTAAACTGGAAAAAAATAGAAACATTTTATACCTATAAATAATAACATAAGGATAATTAAATGCATTTTGATTTAGTAATATAATGCAATAAAAAGCACTTTGAGAAGAATGTGGACATAGAAAAGTGCTCTTGATTTTTTTCAGAGGCAAAAAAAAACATTAGAAAACAGTTAAGTGCAATCTCATATTTACTTAAGGAGGTATACTGGCGCACAATTAAATGGCTAAACGTATACTAAAATAAATAGCGGAAATGTAGTTGGGTTTTGTTGTCTTATATTTTCTGTTGTTTCACCATTTTTCTGATGAATTAATGGTTGCTTTACTCTGAAAAATGTTAACGTAATTTTTCCTGTCTGCTTTAGTCTTGACCAAGACTATTCAGTATTACTCATTTACTCTATTTGCAGCAACATTTGTTCTGTATTGTGAATGTTTGATAATGTTCAGGATACTTAGATTCCATGGGTTGGAAATGTTGGTCAGCATGTTAATTGTGTCAAATATAGCTGCTTCAATAAATTTCCTATGCCATTAAAATGTTGGCAGAAATGTCATCATTTGATTATAAATTCTTAAGGTAGAAAGGATGATTAAATGATGTATAGATATACAAATAGCTTTCTGATGAGTGAATTCCTTTCATTAGATCGCTATAATTATTGTTCTTTTTTTTTTTAATTTATTTATTTTCAGAAAAAACATTATTCATTTTTTTTTTACCACACCCAGTGCTCCATGCAAGCTGTGCCCTCTATAATACCCACCACCTGGTACCCCAACCTCCTACCCCCCCGCCACTTCAAACCCCTCAGATTGTTTTTCAGAGTCCATAGTCTCTCATGGTTCACCTCCCCTTCCAATTTACCCAAATTCCCTACTACTCTCTAACGCCCCTTGTCCTCCATGCTATTGGTTATGCTCCACAAATGAGTGAAACCATATGATAATTGACTCTCTCTGCTTGACTGATTTCACTCAGCATAATCTCTTCCAGTCCCGTCCATGTTGCTACAAAAGTTGGATATTCGTCCTTTCTGATGGAGGCATAATACTCCATAGTGTATATGGACCACATCTTCCTTATCCATTCATCCATTGAAGGGCATCTTGGTTCTTTCCATAGTTTGGCGACTGTGGCCATTGCTGCTATAAACATTGGGGTACAGATGGCCCTTCTTTTCACGACATCTGTATCTTTGGGGTAAATACCCAGGAGTGCAATTGCAGGGTTGTAGGGAAGCTCTATTTTTAATTTCTTGAGGAATCTCCACACTGTTCTCCAAAGAGGCTGCACCAACTTGCATTCCCACCAACAGTGTAAGAGGGTTCCCCTTTCTCCACATCCTCTCCAACACATGTTGTTTCCTGTTTTGTTAATTTTGGCCATTCTAACTGGTGTAAGGTGATATCTCAATGTGGTTTTAATTTGAATCTCCCTGAGGGCTAATGATGATGAGCATTTTTTCATGTGTCTGATAGCCATTTGTATTTCTTGATTGGGAAGTGTCTGTTCATATCTTCTGCCCATTTTTTGATGTGTTTGTCTGTTTCGTGTGGGTTGAGTTTGAGGAGTTCATTATAGATCCTGGATATCAACCTTTTGTCTGTACTGTCATTTGCAAATATCTTCTCCCATTCCGTGGGTTGCCTCTTTGTTTTTTTTGACTGTTTCCTTTGCTGTGCAGAAGCTTTTGATTTTGATGAAGTCCTAACTTGAACCTCTCCAGTGACTTGAATTCACTCTTTCTGAAAAGACCCTATTCCATCTTTGAAAAGCTATGATTACCAGAAAGTTTTTCTGTATTTAACAGAAGTTTCAATTTCTTTAGCTATAAATTGTTTCTCTATATACTTTGCAGTATTTTGTATAGGGAGTGTTTTTATTTTACTTAGTGATTCATGTTTTTGATGTTATTTTGTCATCAAAGCTATAAATCATTTACATTCTTGTTTCTTAAATTGCTTATGTCTAGACAGTCCCTCTCCATCCTAGGATGAGATAAAGATTTTTTCTACATTTCTGTTTCACAGTTTCAAATTTTATAGTAATTCTTAAATCCATTTGGAATTGTTACTGATATACTGTATGCACTGAGGACATATTTAAGATTTTTCATGGAAAGAATGAGCTATGATTTTTTGACTAGCAAATTGTCATTTTTTAATGTCATAAGTGGTAAAAATATGGATAAAGTAGAATTCTCAAAATTGCTGATAAAAATGTAAATTGATTCAAACTTTATAAAGGGCAGTTTGGTTATCAGAACGTTTCACATACTGGCTAGTAGTTTTGCTTTTTGGAAATTTATTGAGGAAAACAGAGAAGAGGACAAAGAAGCATGTACAAGGATATTCATCCTTGCATGACACATCATTATAAGGAATAGAGAACACAGCAGCTGGTAAACTGATGGTATAAGACTCTCATACACATGAACACAGAGATCAAGAATAAGCACTTTGGAAATGACCAAGGAGTCTTGAGCTCAGGTCTTGATTCTGTGTTTTGCTGTGTTTCCTTGAGCCAACATATGAGGAGGAACTTCTACAATGCAAAAGGTCCTTCTGAATCTGGAAAATTATTTATTCAGAATTCTACAGAAGCATGACCCTGAGAATCTCACCAAAAAGTAATTAAGACTAACTTTCTTTTGACTAATGGAAATCATTTTATTTATCCAGAGGTGTTTAGTTACTTAGGACGGAATTTTGAAGTGAGTGTGGGGGGTGACAAAAGCAGTTCACAGCAACTAAAAACTGAAATTCAGAGAGCCCCACACAAGTAAAGACTGATTAAAACAAAACAAAAAGGTGTGGGGGCGCCTGGGTGGCTCAGTGGGTTAAAGCCCCTGCCTTCAGCTCAGGTCATGATCCCAGGGTCCTGGGATCAAGCCCCACATCAGGCTCTCTGCTCAGCGGGGAGCCTGCTTCCCCCTCTCTCTCTGCCTGCCTCTCTGCCTACTTGTGCTCTCTGTCTGTCAAATAAATAAATAAAATCTTAAAAAAAAAAAAAAGTGTGCCTTGGTGGTTCAGTTAGTTAAGCTTCTCACTTCACCTCAGGTCATGATCTCAGGGTCCAGGGATCCAGCCCCGTATCAGGCTCCTTGCTCAGGGAGGAGACTGTTTGTCGCTCCTTCTGCCCCTCCACCCCCTGCTGAGGTGCTTGCAGCCTTCTCTGTCTCTCTCTCAAATAAATAGAATCTTTAAATTAAAAAACAATTAGAGGGCACCTGGGTGGCTCAGTGGGTTAGGCTGCTGCCTTCGGCTCAGGTCATGATCTCAGGGTCCTGGGATCGAGTCCCGCATCTCTGCTGAGCAGAGAGCCCGCTTACCTCTCTCTCTCTCTCTCTCTCTCTCTCTGGCTGCCTCTCTGCCTACTTGTGATCTCTCTCTGTCAAATAAATAAATAAAATCTTTTTTAAAAAAATAACTAAATAATTTTTAAAAATAGAGGCTAAATTGGAAAAAGGTATATTTGAAAAATTCTTACTAAAACACATCTATAATGCAGAGTTGTTTGAAGACACAGAGGAAAAGAAAAAAAAAAATCACCTTATACCCAAATGATGGCCCACTTTCTTAAGTTTAGTTGACAAAATAAACAGGTAAAGCAGAATGAAGTGGTTCATAATTTTTAAAATGGGACCACTTTAAAAGAGACTTTTATTTTTTAATTTTTTAAAAGATTTTATTTATTTATTTGACAGAGAGAGATATCACAAGTAAGTGGAGAGGTAGGCAGGGAGAGAAAGAGAGAGGAGGAAGCAGGCTCCCCTCTGAGCAGAGAGCTGGATGCGGGGCTATATCCCAGGACCCTGGGATCATGACCTGAGCCAAAGGCAGAGGCTTTAACCCACTGAGCCATCCAGGCACCCCTAAAGGAGGCTTTTAAAGAAACAGAAAAGGCTTTAAAAAAACATAAACACATTAAAATAACAATTTACAATAGAAATTACTCAAGTATTATTATAGCATGTTGCAAAAAACCAAGCATGAAAATAAGCACATCCAATTCTGGGGTAAAAAATGAAAACCTATAACAGAAGTTATCATAAGGGTAAAGGTGTGTATCACTGTGTTTATATGGACAATTTCATTTCACCAAAACTGGGAGAGGGAAACAGAACTGGAAGAATGAGAGAATGGACAACAAAGTTAAAGAATGCCTGCGGTGTCAGTGTTTTGCCTAAATGCTGTATTGGTCTCTCTGTCTCTCTATCTGTTTCTATCTCTAGGAAGAAGAAAAAGAATATGACAAAATGGCTTCATACTTCAGGAAAACGTTACTGGATATTAAAACCTGAAAATTAATTGTTTAGCAAATGGCTGGATGGGTTCTGCTGTTCCAGCTGGAGAAGAGAGAGTAGACTGATGGATATAGTAACAGCCTCTATTTATATGGAGGGCTCAAGGGAGTGATGATCTGCTGTTCACATTTTCTCCTATGGACCAAATGGAAGCTATGGTCATAAATTCTATCATGAAGGACGTGGAAGATTTAGGTTAAACAGAAAGATGACTTGGCTGGTCATGAAGGCTGTAAAATAATGAAATGGCTCCCCAGGGTAGATGGTAGATTTCCCTTTCTGAAGATGATGTGTAAAGAATAGGCTCATCTGTCAGGGTGATGAAGGCGGGGTGGGGGGGCTAACCATGGCACAAGGAGAGTCTCAGTGATGGGCTGTACTTTCTGGTTCACTAAAGCAGCATCTATCTTTAATTTTCAGCTACCGAAGCAAATGCCCCAATTCTTTGCAGCCTCAGCACACCTTTGCTAATTTGGCTTGTAATGGATTTTAGCTTAATAAAACAGACAATAACTTAGGACTCCCTAAATGTAATTAAATAACTAAAGGGTTGTAATACAGCCTATAAACATTGAAAGTATTTCAAGGCATGCTTAATGACAGCAAGGGCTAGGTAAAGATCTATTCCTGTCAAGTAATTATTAACAAAATCATTCAAGATTATCCTTATAGCCCTGGGATGCAACATTATATGTTGGTCATAATTTTTGTGCTCGGTGTTCATATTAGTTAAGGCATTTGTGGTTATGTAATATTACAATGTTGCTAATGAGTAATTATTTCTATAAGTGATTAAGATGTATCACTGTGACATAAGCAATTTTATATTTGCTATCTCAATGGATTTCTTGTCTTCCCCCATCCTAACCCCCACCTCAAAGCTCATTCAACTGTCTTTTCTTGACAGGAAAAAAATAGTCTAATAATTGCCAAATGCACACCATTCCTGAGAGAAAAACAATGCAACAAACTATTCTCTATCAATTCTTAACCTACCATTAGGGAGTAAAGAGAGTATAAGGACTTTGAGCTGGGTATGTATTAATTTAAAAACCTAAACCTAAAATTTTCAAGTTAATTATAATTTGGTAAATGAGTTCGAGAAAGATTTAAGCTCCTGAATTATAATATACCTGAGTGACAATAAAGAAATGACCAAAGTTAATATCCATAGTGAGTCTACATTTTTGCATGATGCTTGCTAAGAACTGGAGAAAATATTTTATAAAATTACTAAGATGTGGTCTTTGGCCTTAAGACCTTAAAATCAAAGCTCAAATACAAGATCCAGGAAGAAAGTGGTCTAAGAGGATATTAACTATATAAATTTGGAATAATTATTTAACTTCTTTGAGTCTCAATAATAATAATAACATGTCAACATAAGGGCATCTACCTCTTAGTATGGATATAAAAACTTAAACAATACATAGAAATTGTTTAGCATGGTATAAGCATACCTACAAACTTTAGCTATAAATATAATAATATTTATTTTTTACTTATACTTATTATTGTTAGACATATGTGTTAATTATGAATAATATGTATTATAAGATCTCCAGTAAGGAAGATGATTGGAAACTGAAGCATCCACTGCAGAGAAAATGAGCTATCAGCTAGGTGACAGAGAATAGATAAGATTTTATTAAACAGAATGTAGGTAGGAGGATTTTCTCATCAGCTTTGCACAGGGTGAGCACATGCTCAGAGTCAGGACATAGGGGTAAAATGGATAGAGAAATTTGCATGGTAAGCAAATTTGTTGAGATTCATTCCTGTTAGAAAGGCTGAATGTAGTGGTTGACCTTTTATTCCAAGCAACTTGGTTTATATTTTTATTCACTGAAAATTACAGAACATGGTATAATATAATTTGAAAAAAAGTAGTAAAATTATGAGATACTTAAATCTGATTGAGGAGTCACATGCTCAGACACCTAAAGGGTCCAGTTTATGGCCTCTGTAGTATGTGGAATAGGCTTAACATAAGACAACTGGGAATGGTGAGGACTGGGGTGAACCAGAGAAAACATACCTTGTCTCAACAAAGTATTTCTCAGCTCTAGCTGAATGCTGCTATGTGGGAAATAAGGCCCAATGTCTTCAATCATTGGATTTTTGAATAACTAATTAGAAAATATAAATTTTAAAATGAGATGTCCTAATTTTTATAATGTTGTGTTGGTCAAATAAAACACCTCCATGAATTGGATATGTCTTGAGGGCAGAGAGGAGGCATCCCTTGATATAATCCGTAATTTTACAAATGAAGAAAGCAAGTCTCTGAGACCTTAAGAGAATCACCTGAATTGACACAGAGTGAGTTAGAGGCACCACTGGGATCTGAACCAATGGTAATTTTATCCAAAGGTAAACTAACCCTCACGGGGGGCTAGGCTTTATCCCAGTCAGCATGGAACCATGTGAGCACATGCCCAGAGCGAGGGCATCTTGGAAGTTTCAGTGCAATGTCCATTTTACTAATACATGACTTTAAGTTCTAGATTATTTTTCATTAGAGTCTGAAAGTAAACAATGTAGCAGATGAACAGAGTCAAAATAAAATTTTAAAAAACAAATATAAGCATTGGTTCTCTTTTCTTGGTTTTAGTGTAATAGAGAGGAAAGAACATGTCCAGGGGAGTCACATGGCCCTGTGTTTACCATTTCCCAGTAATGTCACTTGAGGAAGTTAGTTTGCTTGTTTTTAAAATGGAAATAATGATGCTTACCATGTAGGGTTGCTGAAACTCAATAACTTGATGGCATGTTATCACATTTGAGTGATCATGTCATAAAACTTAGTTTTCAAACATTGATTTAAGAAAGTCAAGGAAAGCATGAATGATTTAAGAATCAGGAAAGCATGTTCTGATGTAAGTATTTATAGTCAAGTTCCCTAGGAAGTGTAATTTAAAACTCAGCAAGGATAACAACTAACTAAATTACTAACAAATGGCTCTGCCATTCATATAACCTAGATCAGTGAAAAATCAGACATTGTTAAAGCAGAAATAAAGATGGGTTACACATAGTATTGTTATTAAGATCAGTTGCTTTTATTTGTGATCTCTGTCAAATAAATAAATAAAATCTTTTAAAAAATTAAGATTAGTTGCTTTTATAATATACTATAAGATAGAAGAGTTGTGAGTTAAAGCCAATTTTCACAGTTAAAGAAATGAGCCGAGTTACTGTAAATCTTCAAGAAAACTGATGAGTTGGGGCCAGAAGCAAGCCTTGTAATAGAACAGACTTCTGTATTTACAAATGTGACTCCAAAACACAGAACTAGCATTTTTGGAAAAGAGGTGGGATTATATTTGGCATCAGTCTTGGATTTCAAGCTGGACCTGGCATTTCCAGCTCTGTGACACAGGGGATATTACTAATCCTTCTAACAGTTTGCTTTTCTGTAACTTATGGATAAAAAATGTCCATTTTATAGCAGTGCTATGAGAAATCAAACAAATAATGTCTATGAATCACTTAGAGCAATTACTTGCAAATCCTCAGTGTTAGGTAGAGGGTAACTGCTCTTATCATCATTATTATAATCTATTTTAAGACACAGGGGGAGTAGAATTTTTTTAAGATTTTATTAATTTATTTGAGAGAGAGAAGGTGGTGGAGCAGGTGAAGGAGAGGGAGAGAATCCCAAGCCAACTCTGCGCTGAGTGCAGAGCCCGATTTGGGGCTTGATCTCACAAAACTGAGATTATGACCTGAGCTGAAACCAAGAGTTCGAGGCTTAACTGACTGAGCCATCCAAGCACCCCTAGAATATTTTTTTAAAAAGAAAAAGAAAGGAGTAGTTAAAAATACTATTGCAAAAAAATACTACAGTTAATGCTTTGAACACATGGATAACATGATGAATTTTTTTTATTTTAAAAGTAATATGATTTATGTCAAATCTAGAATGGCAATTCATATCTATGCCTTTGATTTCCATAATTGACAGGAATACACTATCAAATAGCAGCTTCTGTGACACTGGAAACACAGTATGTATACCTTTTATGTTGTCCTAATAATCAGTAAAATATTCCACAAAAACTATGTAAGGAAAGCACTTGATTAAGAGTAGTTTCTAGATTTCCTCTGCATGATTTTTAAACTTCTTTCTCTAATAATGGCTTTAAAAAATAATTTGTTAAAGATTTTGTTTATTTACCTTAGAAATAGAGAGAGCACATGCATGCAAGCAGAGTGGGGAGCAGAGGGAGAGGGGGAGGGAGAGAGAGACAATCTCCAGCAAATTCCATGCTGAGCACAGAGCCCAACATGGGGCTCAATCCCACAACTCTGAGATCAGGACCTGAGCCAGAACTAAGAGTCAGATTCCCAACCAACCAACTGAGCTACCCAGGCTCCCCTCTAATAATGGCTTTTTTAAGGAAGAAACACAAAGCGGTAAGAAATACAGCACTTCCATCTTCAGGTTTATGTAAAAATAAATATCTAAGATTAGTTCATTTAGGTGATTGTTCAATCATTTTTCTCATTCTGGAAAATACTGTTTTATATTTAAAGCATAATTAATGTAATCTTTGATTTCCATAGATACTGAACTGATACCATTTATAGGAATAGTATTCATTAAATACAAAATGTTAACTAAAGATTTTGGGAGTGTTTTATCCCATCTGAGGAACTGGGCCAGGTGCACATATAAAGTGCATCACCACTTTTTTCAATTGGTTAGCATATAGCTTTAAAACGTGAATTAAAAGGCCTTTAATGAAGACATGAATTTTCCAGTTTCCCTAAGGACCCATCTTTCCAGAATCTCTCCAGTTAGTAATGCACTGAAGCCCAGTGGATGTTTGACTCTGTGACACTGGCTTCAAGATACATTCATACCTCAGAGATAATGTAAGTTTGGTTCCAGACCACCACAATAAAGCAAAAATCACAATAAAGTAATTCAAATGAATTTTTTGGTTTCCCAGTAATATAAAAGTTATGTTTATACTACAGTCTATAAAGTCTATAATCTATTATAGTTTATTAAGCTGTAGTACATTATGTCTAAAAAATGATGTACACACCTTAAAACAATTTATTGCTAAAAACGATAACCATTATCCGAGCTTTCAGCAGTTTATAATTCTTTCGCTGGTGGAAGGTCTTTCCTCTATGTTGATGGCTACTGACTTATTAGGGTGATAGTTGGAGAAGGAAGGGGATGCTTGTGTCAATTTCTTAAAATAAGACAATGAAGTTGGCTACATTGATTGACTCTTCCCTTCACAAATGATTTCTCTGTGGGGCACCTGGGTGGCTAAGTTGGTTAAGCAGGTGTCTTCAACTCAGGTCATGATCCCAGGGTCCTGGGATCAAGTCCTGCATCCGGCTCCCTGTTCAGTGAGGACCTTGCTTCTCTCTCTGCCTGCCGCTCCCCCTGCTTGTGTGCTCTCTCTCTCTCTCTCTGTCTGTAAAATAAATGAATAAAATCTTTAAAAACACAACAACGAAAACCCACAAATACTTTGTCTATAGCATGCAGTGCCATTTGATAGCTTTTTACTCACAGTAGAACTTCATTCAAATTTGGTGTCAGTCCTCTCAACCCCTGCTCTGTCAACTAAGTTGACATAATGTTCTAAATCCTTTGCTGTTACTTTGACAATCTTCGCAGCATCTTCATCAGGAGCAGAAGTCATCTCAAGAAGCACTTTCTTGGCTCATCCATGAGAAGCAACTCCTCATCCGTTCAAGTTTTCCCACGAGAGTGCAGCAATTCAGTCCCTTCCTTAGGCTCCACTTCTCGCTCTAGTTCTCTTGCTGTTTCTACCATATCAGCAATTACTTCCTCCACTTAAGTCGTGAACGCCCCACAGCCGTCCACCAGGGTTGAAATCCACTTCTTTCAGACTCCTGGTCATGCTGATAGATTGACCTCTTTCCATGAATCACAAGTGTTCTTAATGGCATCTAGAATGGTGAATCCTTGCCAGAGGTTTTTAATTTACTTTGCCCAGATCCATCAGAGGAATCACTATCTATGGCAACTAGGAAATCTATGAAATCTATGAGAACTATGAAATTTATGGCCTTAATGAGTGTATTTCTTAAATAACAAAACTTGAAAATCAAATTATTCCTTGATCCATGAGCTTCAGAACGGATGTTGTGTTAGTGGGCACGCAAAAAAACATTCATCATGCTGTACATCTCCATCAGAGCTCTTGGGTGGTCAGGTGCATTATCAATGAGCAGTGATATTTTGAAAGGGATCTTTTTTCCCAAGCAATCTTTTTTTTTTCTCAACAGTGGACTATAAATAGGAGTGCTGTCATCTAGGCTTTGCTGCCCCATTTATAGAACACAGGCAGAATAGAGTTCGCATAATTCTTAAAAGGCCCTTGGATTTTCCAAATGGTAAATGAGCATTGGTTTCCACTTAGAGTCACCAGCTGTATTAGCCCCTAACAGGAGAGTCAGCCTATCCTTTGAAGCTTTGAAGCCAGGCATTGACTTCACCTCTCTAGCTACAAAAGTCTTAGAAGCTGTTTTCTTTCAATGGAAGTCTGTTTTGTCCACATTGGATATCTGTTGCTTAGTGTAGTCACCTTTATTAGTTAGCTTAGCTAGATCTTCTAAATAACTTGTGGCAGCTTCTACATCAGTCCTTGCTGCTTCACCTTGAACTTTTGTTTAAGGTTTTATTTATTTATTTATTTATTTATCAGAGAGAGAGATTGAGAGAGCACAAAAGCAGGTAAAGTGGCAGGCAGAGAAAGAGAGAGAAGCAGGCTCCCCGCCAAGCAAGGAGCCTGATGTAGGACCAATCCCAGGACCCTGGGATCATGACCTGAGCCAAAGGCAGTGGCTCAACTGACTGAACCATCCAGGAGTCCCACCTTGCACTTTTCCGTTAAGCAGAAGGCTTCTTCTTTTTTTTTTTTTTTAATTAAATTTATTTATTTTTAAAATTTATTTATTTTTAGAAAAACAATATTCATTATTTTTTCACCACACCCAGTACTCCATGCAATCCGTGCCCTCTATAATACCCACCACCTGGTACCCCAACCTCCCAACCCCCGCCACTTCAAACCCCTCAGATTGTTTTTCAGAGTCCATAGTCTCTCGTGGTTCACCTCCCCATCCAATTTAGCCCAACTCCCTTCTTCTAACACCCCTTGTCCTCCATGCTATTTGTTATGCTCCACAAATAAGTGAAACCATATGATAATTGACTCAGAAGGCTTCTTAAACCTTATGAACCAACCTCTACAAGTTTCAAACTTTTCTTCTGCAGCTTCTTCACCTTTCTCAACTTTCATATATATATATATATATATTTTTAAGATTTTATTTATTTATTTGACAGAAAGATATACAGTGAGAAAGGGAACACAAGTAGCGGGAGTGGGAGACAGAGAAGTAGGCTTTCCGCCAAGCAGGGAGCCGGATGCGGGCTTGATCCCAGGACCCGGGATCACGACCTGACCCGAAGGCAGACACTTAACGACTGAGCCACCCAGATGCCCTGTAACCTTCCTATATTGAAGAGAGTTAGGGCCTGGTCTGAGTTAGGCTTTGGCTTATGGCAATGTTGTGGCTGATGTGATCTTCTGTTCAGATATGAACAGATTTGTTCAGATATGAGCAAGAAGACTGTTTTGCTTTCTTATCATTTATGTGTTCACCAGAGTAGCCTTTTAATTTCCTTCAAGAACTGTTCCTTTGCTTTCACAGTGTGGGTAGCTGGTAAAAGAGACCAAGTTTCCCTCCTATCTAGGTTTTTGACATGCCTTTCTCACTGTATTAAATCATGTCTAGTTTTTTATTTAAAGTGAGAGACAGATGTGTGAGTCTTCCTTTCACTTACACTAAGAGGGCATTGTAGGATTATTAACTGGCCTCATTAACACTATTGTGTCTCAAGAAATATGGGGGCTTGAGGAGAGGGAAAGAGATGAGAGGAATGGTCACATGGTGGAGCAGTCAGAGGACACGCAACGTTTTTCACTTAGGTTTACCATCTTATAGGGTACAGTTTGTTAGGACCCAAAACAAAATAGTAGCACTAAAGATCACTGAACACAGATCACTGTAACAAATATAATAATAATGAAAAAAAATTGAAATACTGTGAGAATTACCAAAAAGTGACACAGAGACATGAGGTAAGCAAATGCTGTGGGGAGAATGGTGCTGGTAGGCTTGTTTGATGCAGGATGGCTACAAACCTCCAGTCTGTATCTGTGAAGTACAGTAAAGGGAAGCACAATAAACCAAGGTATGACTGTAGTTAGTAGTTGAAAACCACTTAAATATTCTGAAATACAGGGTGGGCAACATGCAGCATTACCTACAAGTATGACAGATTAAGTAGCTTCGAAAATCATACTGCAGAAAAATGAAGGAACATTATTAAGTGAATAAAGAATACTATCAAATGGACAAAAAACATAATCAATTTTATGTGAAAAAATATTCAAAGAATACAGAAGGAAACTACCTGACCGGAAAATGACAGGTATCTCTGAAGGTATTTTTTTCTTTAAAATTTTATACTTTTAAAAAATACTTTACTTGGGGCACCTGGGTGATTCAGTCAGTTAAGCATCTGCCTTCAGCTCAAGTCATGATCCCAGTGTTCTGGGATCGAGTCCCACTTTGGGCTCCCTGATCAGCAGGGAGTCTGCTGCTTCCTCTGCCCCTCACCCTGCTTGTGCTCTCTCTCTCACTCTGTCTCTCTCTCTCAAATAAATAGTTCATAAAATAATAAAATAAAATACTTTACTTTCCAAATTTTCAATGACTAATATTTATTATTTAGGTACCTGGAAAACACACTCTGTCTTACGATAAAAGGAAGGGAGAGAGAAAGAGAGAAATGACATTTCTTAAATAACTCCATATAATGGAAGGCAGAGGACTCAGTAATTTTTCAAACCTCCGGTGCCTCATCATTTTACAGATACATGACTTTACAACAATGCCAACAATTATGCTGCACATCCTATCAGCCCATATGGTCTATAGACATGGCATGTATGCAATGATATATAGATATAGATACAGAATGATGTTTTAAATTGAATAATCTATGAACAAAATCTCTTACAAAATATGTGGCTGGAATTTAAATTTATAAGGTTTATTTTTCTAAAATGTAGGAGCTAGAGCTAAGAAAGCAAATCATTCCCAATTTATGTATCTCTAAATATGAAGACTAGTTTGTATCTGTTATAATAACCTATGTGTTCACAGGTAAAACAGACAATACAGAGTCACTGTTACAACTGCAGAAGTCAGATAAACTTGAATCCAATATTAGGTTCTGCGCTTACAAGATGTGTGACGGTAGGTACTTTTTTAACATTTTTGGGTTTCACTTTCTTCTTGTGTAAAAATACCTACTTTTTGGAGTTAAAGTATGTAAAGCACTTAGTATAGTGTGCCTGGCCCAAAATGACTGCTAAATAACTGTGGATTAAAATGAATGTTTAAATGAGCAATAAATGAATGGAAAAAATAAACATGGAAGTAAATAAAATGTCGTGGGCAAAAGTATATGCTTTGTGTTAATTTGGGGAATGTATTTAAAATAATATATCTAGTGCTGTGTAGAGTCTTCCACCAGCATATGGAGGTAGCCCCTTTGCTGGCCAGTGGCCCCATGGAAGGGTTAATGGAAACCAAACCTTACTATCCTCTGTGGGGAATTTTAAGTGACAGTCCCGGAGCTCTCCTCCTGTCAGCGTAGAGAAATGGATATGTATGCGCCTTCCCAGTGCTGAGCAACCTGTCCACAGCACACGCGGAGCATCACTGTTCTGGGGACTTTGGGATTCCATGGGTAACAATTACTCAGTGACCACTACCTGGGTCAGACAGAAAAGAATTCCCAGCCACTGGCACTCATCTGCTCTACCCTGCCATTGCATTTCTTTTTCATTGCTCTCCTCTTTTTTTTGATCTTGGAGTCTCCCTCTAGCCCTGTGACATGTCTCCCCATCTGTTCATGCAGATGGTGCTATCCAGAGAAGTAAAAAATCTGGTGTCCCCAAATCCCTCCTGATTCAGTTGGTTCTCTTTAAAACAGTGCAGTGGAGAAAATAAATGAGGAAATGGAAGGCATATTTTATTTTATTTATTTCTTTAAAAGATTTTGTTTATTTATGCAAGAGAGAGAGAGAGCACAAGCAGGGGGAGGAGTATTAGAGGAGGAAGAGGGAGACAATCTCCAGCAGACTCCATGCTGAGCACATAGTCAAGCATGGGGCTCAATCCCACCACCCTGAGATCACGACCTGACCCAAACCAAGAGCTGGACCCTTAACCAACTAAGTTACCCAGGTGCCCCAAAACCATACTTTAAAGCACAGAAAGGTAATGGCTCATAAAAGAAATACATTCATGTTTCGTGTCTGGTTTGCCGTGAATGCTGTCTGCCTAGGTAAACCTTTATTCTGACTTTCTCCTGAACAAAACTGTGTTTGCAATAGCTGACAGTACCTGAAATATAGAATTAAACCTCCCCCTGCCCCCCAACCGCCACCAAATCTTATTAGTCAGTAACTACACTAATGACCTATGGAAATTTGGATCAGGTATATTTTACTCTTTTTTCTATCCATGCCTATGAAAACTGAAAACTTGGAAGGACGAAATCGTTTTTTGAAGTGAAAGGAGGTTGTCACTAAACAATAGTAATTTGATTTTGCAGAATTTAAAAATACTACAAAAGATGAAATTGAGCCAAGCATCCCACTCATGATGGAGAAAACAGAAGCCTAAGCATCAATCAAAAAGAACAAAATCACAAATAAAGGAAAAGTAACCCTGGGATATAGTCTCTTCTTTGTCCAAGATATCTGAGATCTTCATAATAAAATAAACACTAAAACTAAAACCTATCTAATGACTCAGACTATAGTCAACCTCTTAGGCAATTTTAAAAATCTTAAGCGTTCCCAAATTAGAAGGTCTGATAATCTATATTATTTGGAAGTTGGCCTCTCAGAGTAAAACACTGTTTTTCTTATGCCTAGAATTTAGAAATGCATTTTCACTCCTGTGTTGACCTCCCCCTCTATTCTTTTAGCGTGCATCCTCGCCCAGCCCTTGGCCACACATTTTGTAGACACAGACTTTTCCTCTTTCAGAGTAACTCCACCTTCCACAAATAAGGATCAGACCTATGCTTTGTCTCATCCCCCATCACTGGGTGATGACTGATTGTTCCAGAGATTAAGTAACAAGGATCCATGAACTAACCCTTACTGAGTAAGGTTAGTGAAGCAGTGAAATGTACAATTTTGTCACATACTAAATGGGCTAATTAAGAGCCAGCTGCGAGTGGTGGGCAATGTTTCTCATTATCACACCACAGACCCTTTTAGATAGCAGAAGACTGACACCTGTGTCCTTTATATCTAACTTCCCAAAGGAAAAATAAACCCATGATTACAGCCAAGTGGGCTAATATGACTTGCAAAAAATATTGTTCTGAACAAATATTAGTGGTCTTTTCCCCACACAGTAGTCAACCTCACTCCTCCCACTTCCTGCCTTGCTTCCTATCACACAAACACAGAAAACATACCTTTGTGCACACAGTTGCACATGCATACACACACAGTTTGAAATATAGACAAGATAGTTCAAATAACATAAAGGCATACTCTATGCTAAGCAAAGAATATGATATTTCTTCTCTGCAATCAAAAAAGAAACTATATACCTTTTTAATTATAAAGATTTGACTATCCTAAATAAAAAAGAACAACTCCTTTGAATCAGCCATAATGGATTTTTTAAGGTGTGTGTCTGAAAAGCACTAGCTCTCATTAGAAAGTGTTTTCTCACTGACTCATTCTGCAGTAGAAGGTTAATATGGGTCACTTAAATTCCACGTTCATAGAATATTCTCTTCACCTTCATATCCCTGTATATCTTTTAAAGTACCACATGCACAGCAAATAATAAGAAAACACCACACCAATGGGAATTTCTACACAGTCAACTCACATTGGCATTTAAGTCACAACTTGGCAAGATGAATTCATGACAAATGCTGTTTCTGCCTTTGTTTTCAGAAAGCCTTCTTATCATCTGCTTATATAAATATCACCTCAAGTACCATCTCACTGCTAACGTAGTTGTCCCCACTAGTAATGAGAAATGTACACAGTATCTACTAGGTAAGACAATCAGATTTTTCCACCTTATTAAAACATAATAATCTTAGATAATTCTCCATGATATTGATTTGATTTGATGCTTCTCTTTTTCTCCTCATAATTTACCTCAGTCTGCAAATTCATTGTTTAAAAACATTAGATGCCATTTTGCCCGAGTTACATGCATTGAGACAGAATGATAAATCAATTTGAGATAAGCCCTGCGGAGAGCACAGTTCCCTTCCAACTGATAAACAGAGTCAGGTAGTCACACTGATAAAGTAAGGAGTGCTGTTGAGAAATTGCTATTACTTATTCATTCATGCAGACATTGACTCAACAAGTAGTTTTTCATTGACTCGTAGGAGACTGGCACTGTTCAAGATGCTGGAATATAGCAGGGGAAAAAAAAAAAAAAACAGAAGACTCTGGTCTTATGGAGCTGATTGTTTAGTGGAACGAGGCCAGTAAGAATAGTAAACAAATGAAAAATGCATTTAGTTATAAAGTACATAAAATGCAGTAACGTGAAAGAGAGGAAACAGAAAGACTTAACTTTCTTCCTGTGAGCACACGAATGTGTTCTGTCCTTAAGACCATTGTATTTTGTTCTTTTGAACTGGAACACTCATTTTTCAGATTTCTACCTATTGATCTTCAGAAACAACATCTTGGTTTCAGATGTCACTCCTAAGTAGGACTCCAGTCCTCTCCTCCAGTCACTTTTCCTCAGATTATTCATGCTGTGTAATTTTCTTCACGGAATTCATCACAATTTGCAAGCCTCATGTTTATCTGGTTTTTTTGTTTTGTTTTGTTTTGTTTTGTTTTTTTTGGTGCTGATGGTTTATATATGTTTCCTTTACTAAGTACAAGTCTCTGGAGTTAGGGATGATGCTTGGTTTATTCACTCCCACACCCCCATTCCCCACAGCAGTTGATTGGATGAATCAATGCATAAATGAACTAAAGGTTCAGAAACTGACTTGACTATAATGTCTATGTTTCATTAAACATAAATTCAAACACTAGCATTTTTTCATGCTTCCTTTGGGTACACGACACAGACATTCCTAAGATTAGGTAGTCACAATGAATAACGGCATTCAGCTATCAGTCTAATGAAAATTCTGAGTATGTCTGTCCCTGCTCTGCTACATTTCAGTCCATGCCCTGCGTCATTTCTCTGCATTAAAATCTCTTAAAACATAAAGCACATGGGCTTCAGAGTCAAACAGACTTGAATTCTCTTCCCAGCCTTGACATTTGAAGTTGTGCTACTTTGAGCAAGTTACTAGATTGTCTAGGCCTCAGTTTCCTCTTCTATAAAAATGGAATGATGTTAATATCTGCCAGATGGGATTATTTGGGGATCAGAAGATACAATATATGCACTGTATAGGATACACAGCATGTAATTACTTGATTTTGATGGCTACAGTTATCTGGGAACTATAGCAATATATGAAGCCACAACAGCTATTTATTGGGCAGCTACTGTGTGCTGGCTACTTTATATAAGTTACATTATTTAATCTTTTTAAAAAAATTTAATCGTATTCTTATAAGTTAATTGATATTATTATATTTTCAGTTTAAAGTGCTTAGGTAACTTTTTAAAAAGGCACAAAACCTACAAAAAAACTCTAGAACCTGGCCCTCTCCCACTATCCTATCCTATTTCTCTTTATCTCACCATTTCATGTGTTTTCATCCCACTAATCTCTAAGTTCTGAGTCTCTATTTTGGTTGCCTCATTCATCTTCATGTATCCCCAGCATCCAGCACAGTGTTGTACATAATAAAGGTTTAACACCACCATTTCCTCTTGCCAAATATCATCCAGTACTAATCATGACATAAATGGCAGGATGGGTCAAAGTTAGACACATGTAGCAATCTTACAATGGCAAATAATCTATACAGAGAACTGAGCTTGTGCTGAGCACTTTCCTAAGTGCTCTACAAATATTTGTTCACTCAATCTCCCCAGTAATCCCAAAAGGTGGGTACCATAAAGCCCTATAACACTGATAAGGGAACTGAGCCTCAGAAAGATGGAGCATGGTGAGTTTGTGACAGAAGAAGTCCTTGAAACAAGACAGTCAGATCCCAAACCCATGCTCTAAATACTCAGCAATACTGCTTCTCCAGTGGCTTTGTGTTCTGTGGCCTCACTATACAGTGATGTAAAAAGTACAGATGCCTCCTGCTACTTTGAAGCCAGAAGCAGCTCTAGTCATTATCCTGATCCTTTTAGTAGTTTCCCTTAGTTGTCAGACTGTTAAAACTACTAAAATAAAAGTCCTAATTATTTCCTATATTATGGCTAGTGAGAACAATTCAACATGGAATTAATATCTTCCTCCAAGGATTTATGGCCAGTTTGCATTTCGTTGCCTTTTATTCTGTCCATATGAGTACAGATAATGAGCTGCTTCTGAGAAATGAAATAACTTGAGCATTTCATAATGTGGTAACTGTGATTTGAGTCATTAAGCTATTATACTGGCTTGGTTTCCAAAAGGAAGATTTGCTTTATTTGTGACCTCCAGAATAAAAAGATAGGGATGGGTTAGAAATCCTCTCTTACTAACCATTTAGTAAATCAAGGCATTAAAACTTACCAAAAGTCCTTCAGCAAAAATATTTTGGAGGTGATATCCTTAGATTAGAAAGCTTTTTAGCTCCTTTATTTTTTTTTTCTCTCCATGGGAAATAAGGTTGAAAAATACCTCAGTGAAATAAATGCTTTTTAAAAAAATTATGCCATGAAACAAATACAGATTTTCTTCAGTGTATACTGGGATCTTCCCAAAGAACCTTGTAGACAAAGGTAGCTCTAGTTCTAGTTATCTGAAAGTCAGAGGTACAACTAATAGCTCAATACTTTGTTTTCCCTTCCAGGATGAAAATGGTAGAGTTAGGGTTCCAGGTATTAATGGTAGAGTTAGGGTCAAGGATCTCAGCGAAAGAATGCCTGTGAATCCTTGACATGAAAGTGTAAAGATTACCAAGGTAATCATTTCCCAAATGGGCAAATGGGCAAAGGTATGATTTCCCAAATCATAAAGAATTTAGCTTCTTCAATTCAGGAGAAAAGCCTGTGGACAAAGTAAGTCTAGGGTGGCTTTCGGTCTCTGGGAACCACCGAAGCTAGGTGGCCTCCTCACTTCCCGTAAGGTGTTTCATCTTTGGCTAACTGACAGTCTAATCTTACAGTGGTTGCTTTTTCCCTAGTCTGCAACCAAATTCCACAAAATGGCTATGTAATTCTGAAGAAAAAAAAGAGAGAGAATTTCAAAATCCCTATACCCCAAATTATAAACTGTATTTTGCTTTTCCTTGAACTTGGGGGTTCAAAAACATGAAGCAAAAATAACTTTCTGCGTCTGAATTGTAAAGTAGAAAATCCTTCAAGGATAAAGGATGGAAGTAGAAGTGATGATATTAATTTAAACTCAAAGAATACACACCATGTGCTGTATGTATAGAAATGTCTACAAGCTAGCCAAAAACAGTGCATAAATCCACGTTAGGAAGCTTGTTTAAGACTGTGAAACCCACACTCCTTTACTTATGAACAGCGACCATGACACTTTCTCTAGGGGGAGAGAAATGACTATTAGAGGTTCCTTTTAGGAGCCTTGGAAACTTGGGCTCGCCTTTCTTCTTCCATCAAGATTTTCAGTATTTGTTTTCCCTCAGGGTCTTTCACATCCATCTACCTGGACAGATATTGCATTTTCTCAGACTCTGGGAAGGTGATTGAGGTTATGGGCTTTGAGTTCGATTCTGAGCCCAAACCCAATCAGCAAGTTATCTACTTGCTGTCCACGTCAGTATTCTCAAGCATAAAATAGAAGTAACGGGATTATTTAATGCAGATAATTTGGGGTGTGACATACAGAAAGAAATCGATACAGGTTACTACTCCAATGGCTAACACTACTAAAACCCTCTCAACTAAACTGCTCATTTATATTTGCTTTGAAAAGGTCATTGTCTAATTAAAACTCTGCCACGAATTAACTCCTTACAAAGACTATCTAATATAACTGCATTTTGCCTATTTGCTAAGCAAGTTGCCATCAAAAGCTGCCAACAAAATTCACTGATTTCATGAAATCATGTTACAAATTTACTCCAAATGTAATTGGAAAAAACTTTATTGCTTAGGACAGCCTGCACCGTTTGAAGGTTAGGTTTATGGAAGTCCCTTTAGTTTTCTTTAGTTTTAACATAAGACAAACAGAAGAAAAAAATGTTGCTGAGGTATATATGTCTGAATATATACACACATACATATATGTACACATATATATACACCTCTGAACTGATACATAGGCATATTTATGCCTATAAATGGAGTAACACACCTATATACAAACATATATGCAACACCTACAATTTTAATTTTCCACTAGGAAATATTTTGCTTAAAATAAAATAAAATAGAATATTTATTTTAAATGAATTAAATAAGTGAATATCTAGCTTCTTTCTATGATGACAATATTCTTGGGACCTAAAGAGCTCACTACCAATGGAGTTAGGAATGTACAAGTGTCATCTCCAGATGTGCTATGTGAAGCAATGCAATATAGCTATGCTCATGAGCCTGTGAATAATGGGTCTTCAGTGGGCTTTAATGCTTCTTCCCTTTTCAGACAAGGCCCACTTCATGGCACCATAGTACTCGTTTTTGAGGCCTGCAATATGAGACCCATGTCTTTACAGGGGGTAAAGTTGGTGTCTTCCCTGCTTTGAAATGCCTGGAGTCTCTGACCATTCATCTTTTCCCCAGCAGCCCTTTGACATCTTTGGCTTTGGTTCTGCCAACATCCAGTTATCATTTGACTGAAAACAATGAACAGGACGACAACTAGGGACCCACCTAACTGGCACTGAAAAAGATTCACTGACTACTGGAACATTATGAGTCAGTAATGGTTAAGAAATGTTTAAATGTTTTTCATCTAGGGGCACGTTGGTGGCTCAGTCAGCTGAGTGTCCAATTTTTGGTTTTGGCTCAGGTCATGATTTCAGGGTCCTGGGATCGAGTCCCTCAATGGGCTCCATGCTCAGCAGGGAGTCTGCTTGAAGAGTATCTCCCTCTCCATCTGCCCTTCCCCCTCCTCTCTCTCTCCCCCTCTCTCAAATAAGGAAATAAATATTGAAAACATATGTTTTTCATCCGAAAGTCCAGCAAAACGTGGCAACAGAAAGAGCCATGGATTATTTCCTAAGGCTGCTAATACACACTGCCTCCATTTCTCAAGTCCAAAGAATGGCGTGATCCTGATTCTACTTTTTAGATTTGGATTTGACTTACTTGCTGATGTCAGTCAGACAATGATGACTCTAAATAACCAGATGACTCCAGCAGTAGCAGCAAAGATAGCAAGCCTAGATTAGCAGTTGTGGGTTTGGGGTTCTACTCTGTGCTTTACCATTAACGGTGGTATGTTAGACACAATCCCTTTCTTCTCTGAGCCTCCCTCTTCTCATCCATTAAAAAAGGAGGTAAACTTGGAGATGACAGAAATTATTTCTAAATATTTTTAATCTAAATAATTTTCTCTAATAGGGGAAAAATAATGAGCAAGAAGTTTTTTAAAGATTATTTTATTATTTATAAGATATTTATTATTAAAGAAAGAGAGCAAGAGTCGGGGGGGATACAGGCAAGAGAGAAGCAGACTCCCTGCTGAGCAGGGAACTTGATGTGGAACTCGATCCCAGGACCCTGGGATCATGACCTGAGCCAAAGGCAGATGATTAACCAACTGAGCCAGCCAGGCACCACAAGAAATTAATTTAAAAATTATTTATATCTCTTTGGAGAGGATATATTCTATAGAACAGTATCATTATATGCATTTTTTTCCCAAGAAGATGAGGTAGATGAAAATGACTTTTCCTTCTTAGAAGTCTGAGAAAATCTAGACAGCAAGGTCTCATACTCTAGCCATGACAACTGATATTCTTTTTTTTTTTTAAAGACTATTTATTTATTTGACAGAGAGACACAGTGAGAAAGGGAACATAAGCAGGGGGAGTAGGAGAGGGAGAAGCAGGCTTCCCACAGAGCAGGGAACCCGATGTGGGGCTTGATCCCAGGAATCATGACCTGAGCTGAAGACAGACTTAATAACTGAGCACCCAGGGACCCCAGATATTCTTAATAAAATTTGTGTTTTTCTACTTGACAAAAACACAATCACCGTCTCTATGAAAATGCATTAAATCGATTAATAAATCTGAGTAAAAATTGATACTTTATTATTTGATAGAATACATTTCAGTAAGGGAAGGCCACTTGATTATTTGCTTGTTTAATATTCTGTGGTAAAACTTTAGGAACAGAAGAAGGCAAAATTAATAAAAACCTTTCCTGTCTAAATTCATTACAAGCTAACATCATCCTTTGCCATTTTCCCAATGACAGAACATACATAGCAGGAGGTGGTTGAATTGCCTTCTGCTTCCTGCTGAATTTTTCTTTAAGAATGTGAACCTTTAATCAGAAGTGACATGTTTCTTATCTAATGTTACATATGGGAGGTGTACGGGCATATGAAGTCAAGGCCTCCCCCTCACATCAAAAGACAAACAGCTATTTTTAGATGGGACAGCTATTACTGAAAGACTAAGCCATTCTTTTTGTAAGAACTGGCCTAGTAAACCCAGTATTGGTACATCTCCAGAGCCATTTATTTAACCCATGAGACTACAAATTATAACATTATAAGATTACAAATTGTTCAAAAATAACTTTGCCTGTCACTAAAATATTGAGTAAATTTTAAATGGGATTCCTGTATTTTATAGCAACAACCACATATTTCTCATCTTATATCAAAACCATAAACCATATCCTATATTAGATAAAGAAATATATCCCAAGTATGTCCCATAATGGTTAAAGAAAAGGAGAAGGGTTTTGACATTCAAACATGTTTACGATATATCCATTGTTATTTAAAAAATTCAAATCACAAAATGGTATGTGTAATGTAAACCTGCTTTTATAAAAAGCTTCCTATATGCTTTTTTACTAGAAAAGTATCTGGAAGACTATAAAGCAAGATATAGGTAGTAGTTATCTCTGGGTGGTACAATTAAGGGTAATTTTATGTTCATAACAGCATTTTCTAAGTTTTTAATAATAAATGTACATCATCCCTGATAGGAAAAAAGTGTTTTGTCTTAATTATGTTTGTGAAAGAATTTTTAATATGTGATAAAACGCTTATGATATAAATAATATGCAGCCCAATTTAGATTCAGATTCTAAATATTAACAAAATGTACATTGTTATTTCAAAAAAAGATGTTATCATTTGATAATTCAGGTTTTCTTGTGTACCAAAATGTAATAATATTTTTTGTTTTCTTAATCAGACTTTTTCAAAGAGATAACTGCTGTTGCTAAATAACTGAAATTAACTGAAATATCTTGTTAAGTAATGCTGTATGCATAATGAGATGGGAGTGGATATGCTTAAAAATTATGTGCCATACATTAGCAAAATCATAGGATTATGAGATTTGGGGAGCTAGAAAAAAATTTAGAAATCACTTAAATAAGTAATTATAAGAATAATTAATTGTAAGACAAGGCCCCCTAATTTTATGCCCACTGTCAATATTCATTTACTTTTGAAATCTAACAAATATCTCTTATTTCAAGTAAATAACAGTCTAAATTTTATCTATATAACATTCTTTATAATTTCAAAATCAGATTAAACCTGATTTTTATCTGTGAGGGCTTTAACTGGATTCATTAACAAAAGTCTTATATTTTCTATGCCATTTTCCCTTGAAGTGTTCTGAAAACTATTTGATTGGGCCAATCTTATTTGTGAGTATTATATAGTTCATCTGTTTGAAATATTTCCTTTGTAAATTGCTAGGAATTCTTCCGCCTCGTCAACTGGAAAGTCTTTTGTCACCAATTATCCAGCTGGGTTACTCCTGAGAAAGTATTCTTCTTCCTCCAGCTATATCTCCTGACAGAAATCTCTAAATAACATTGTTAAAGACAAGAGGTATTTGATTTTACGATCAAATTGGTGTAATTGAGCTATCAACCAGTCAAGAGTGAAGGTGAGAATCTATATTTAAAGATTTCATTGTTCTTTAGCCACAAACTATGAATTTGAGTTTCAAAAAGGCATTATTCATAACTTTGGTTTATTATTCCTTTATCCCATAGATTTTTTTTAAAGGTATTATTTATGTATTTGACAGGGAGAGAGCAAGCGAGAGTACAAGCAGTGGGGGAGTGGCAGGTAGAGGGAGAAACAGACTCCCCTGCTGAGCAAGGAGCCTGATGTGAGACTCCATCCCAGCACCCTGGGATCATGACTCAAGCCGAAGGCAGACGCTTAACCGACTGAGCCACCCAGGTGTCCCTGTATCCCACAGATCTTATAAATACGTTGAGAAAATAGACATACAATGAAACACGAGGAAAAGGAAAGTCTTTTTGAGAAATCGCACAATACTGGATTAAATAATGACTATGTGCATGCCACAAGCAAGGCCCTGGGCGGGGGCTACAGGCAGATTTACAGGTGGTCATGCCACCTAGGTCTCAAGCCAGGCATCCATTTTTCTTGCTCCAGATTGTGTGCTGTCAAATGCAATGGCTTGAGTTCATCGACTCCAGTACACATTTTCTTTCGTCGTTCCCTTTTTCACTCTAGATAACCCTGGGCTAGATGTTTCGCATTCTCTTTAATCCACTTGCTCACTCTTCTGGCTCTACACAATGAACCTAGTGTCTTACTTAGCTGAATTGTGAAAAGATAACTGAAGTAAAATTCTACAATATAAAATGGCCATCTTGATATGTGAAGCCTTCCCTTTGCCTGTCTTCAAATACCCCACATTCATTTATTCGTTAAATAGTAACACTGAACACCAGTTACTATGCTACTCCAAATATATAATTTCGTTTTCTAGACTGATGTTAGATTATATGGTCTTTTAGATTCATTAATTATTGATTCAGAGGATGACTGGGTTGTAACAACATTAGCATCATCTAATTTACCCCTCTGTTTTATGTACAAGAAAATTAAAACCTGGATAAGACACAAGGTTCAAAAAGAAGTTTGTTACAAAAGTCAAAACTAAAACCTTAATTTTATTACCATTATGGTTTGTTAAGAAAATTAGTTTCATTGACTACTTGTGTCCATTTATGTATCTAAACTACATTAAAACTTTGTTCTCTGAACCTCTAATACAGTTATCAACCGGAGGAGCACAGGGATAATGGAGAGTAAGCTGCTAAGTTGTGCTTTTGGTGATGGGGAAACAAAAAGCCAATCAGAATGAAAACCATTAAAACCTACCCATAACAGTAGCACCTAAAAAATTTTCCATGTTTCTGAATCTCAATCTCCATTTCCTGAGCTCCTCAAAGCTACTATACCTTAATGCAAGCTTGCTGAGGGGCCGCTATGCTGCCATCCTCAAAACTCCTGCTTTCCAAACACAATATATCAGCGTAAGTGTACTCAGAGCTCCTGCTGTGTACAGTCAGACACAAAGGGACACTCATGCAGGAGGACAACTGATTTCATAAAGAGGTTATCAAGATTGTAAGTGAAGGGCTCTGACCACTCCTTCCTGGGTTATGACTTAGCCTGGTTGTCTATGGTCATGGACCCCAGGCTGTGAGGCACACACCCTTTGAGATGAGTTGACCTCCTTTTC
Organism: Neogale vison; assembly: GCF_020171115.1. NCBI lineage: Eukaryota > Metazoa > Chordata > Mammalia > Carnivora > Mustelidae > Neogale > Neogale vison. The sequence goes on along the minus strand of NC_058091.1, from coordinate 265,365,282 downwards.
AGACATAGCTCCTGAAAGTAGATGCCCTGTATAGAAGATTCTCCACCTCTAAGAGATTAGAAAGATCTTTTCTTGTCTACAGACTCTTAAATCTTGAATGATATTTCCTGGATATTAGAATCAGACATCCCTAGGTCTCTGAAACATAGCATTTTTCCTCTTCCAAATTTTATCATAAAAATTTCTAAACCTACAGATAAATTGAAAGAGCAGCACAATGAACACCTATATACCAATGACAAAATTAAACAAGCATTGGTGTGCCTGGGTGGCTCAGTAGGCTAAGGGTCTGATTCTTGATTTCAGCTCAGGTCATGATCTCAAGGTTTTGCTTCGGGCTCTGCACTAGGCATCTAGCCTGCTTAAGATTCTCTCTCTCCTTCTCCTTCAGGCCTTTCTAAAACAAAAAAGAAAAATTAAACAGGCATTAAAAATGCATATTACTTTCTCCTTCTTACATTTTAATACCTGAACATTTCACTAAAGTAAACCCTACAAAAGAAGCTTACTCAGACCCTCTGAATGCTCTCTTCTGGGACCCCCTTGTCCCTGTCAATGCGTGTGGATATCAATGGGAGAGGAGTTTAAGGGTAAGTAGGAAAAGAGAGTAGGTGATGTCAATCCTAGCAATGGTAATTTTAATTACATTCCTTTTGTTTGCATATTGCAAATGAACCTCCTGGAGTTGAGAAGAGAATGTGTGGTCTGCATTAAATTTCTCGCAATGAAAAAAACATTCTATGATTAGTAAAAACTGGAATAGGATACTTATAAATTTCCTGAAAAACCTTGTTATCAATTTCAGAGTCAGAATTAACAATACAACAATACAAGTGATTATAATTCATGTGCCTTCTCTGTCTAGTAGTGTTAATTTCCTACATGTCAGAAGTGTTTAAATCCTTTATTTCCTATTGTTGTGAGTCATATAGTGAGGCTTAAAATAAGAATGAGCAAAATAAATACATAAATAAATAAAAAGAATGAGCAGTCATCGATGTTTTTGTCTGATTATATAATGACATAAAGAAGCCATATTTTTCATCTATACTGGTCCTTTCTTTTCCTTCTCAATTCCAAAAACATCGTGATTGTTGATTTTCCCATCCATTCAGCTTTGCATATATGTATTCAGAATTACCACCTTTATTGAGCATATTTATGGTGTAGGTGCCTTGCCAGACCTGGGTCTACCATGGAGAATACAGCTTGTTCTCTGCTTTCAAGGTGGGTGTTCCATGGAAATGGGAAGAGCTCAGGGTAATTTCTGCATGACTGCTGTGCAGATTAAGCGATTTGCTAAGCAAATGCCTCCAGCACTGGGTCTGGTGTTTAGCCAAAACTTGCCACTTGCCAGTCCTCCTCCTCATTCACTGCCGAGTGGGTATTACTTCTATGCCTCCTTCTGCCTTCTTCGGGATTCTAACCATTCTCTGTGCTTAGCTCTTAAAAAGTGTGACCTATAGCTTCTTTTTAACCCCCATCTCCCCCACAGCCTGCATGGTCACACCCTCATCCAGGTCTTTGTGATTCTAAATGTTTTATAGTTCATTCCAAGTGGTAAATTTAGTACAATGTTTCCTTAACACAATTCTTTCCATTAGTGCTTTCAAAGTTCTCCACTTTGGTGGAATCTTTGCCGACATTGCCAATTTCTCTCTCTGCTGTTTCTCTTTTCTCTAAGACACGCATGTGAGCCCTGCCCCTATCCAATCCATCTGCTTACCTCCAGTGGCTGACAGAGGACACATGTGCCTTCTCCATGCCTCACCCTCACCAACTTTCCCTTGGTAGCCAAATGCCACTTTCTCTAAAAATACGATCAACCAAAAAGCTGGTTCATAAGCACTCAAGACAATGTGCCAGTCAGACACACAATATATCAGACAATGAAAACAAGACATGACAGACAAGAAATATGTGGAAGTGAGGAGCATCCCAGTGTAGTGGTTAAGAGCTGTGGCTCTGAACTCGGATCTGAATTCAAATCTCATCTTTGTAGCTAACTTGCTTTGTGATTTTAGATGTGAGCCTTAGTTTCTGCATTTAAAAATAAAGATTGTAACCATTTGTAACATATGAAGTTGTTTTAAGGATCAACTGTAACAATGCATGGAAAGCATTTAACTCAATATCTGACCTGGAATAATAGTATTGTTACTACCATCATTATAATGATAAGGTAAGCACACATGTGTGCAAAACAGAATTGATCAGAGACATTTGAATGTTTCAGAGTTTAGAGTTTCTTCCTGATAACACAAAGGAATCCTTTATATTGTAATAATGTAATTTTTCAGAGTAAGATAACTATCTTTTTTCTCTGTTTTCTTTCAGGAAACCAACTATTGCTTCTACTACAAAATAAACTTTAAAAGAAGCAGCTGCCTTATTTTACAATTCAGCCTCACCTTAACAGCAGAGCATCACAATTACTTTCAGACAAAAAAGTACATTGGATAGTATAAATTTATTATTAATAAATGTGGGATAATGACTTTATTTATTTCCAAATCTGATTGCTCCTTGGAGGGTAAGAAGGCAAAAAAGCCTTCCTGTCATCAGAGGACCAGACCCAATTCCTGCAGCTTACAAGCAATTTATGAAGCAGAGCATCTGCCATACTCAAACAAGTATTCAGCATCCAAAATTTTTTTTCCCTTTTAAGGAAGCCCTATATCTTGGCTCTTTTGATGGCTTATCCTTGCTCCTTAAAGAAAGCAGCTTTAGGATCAGCAGCTGATATTAGAAAATAATTCAGAAAAACCTATTCTTAGCTAGGGCTAATTCCCTTTGTAAACACGTTCCCCTAAGCTCTCAGATGTCCACTGGATAGGAGATTTAACTTCTTATGATAGAATTGAGGGAAGAATAAGGAACACAGCACAATATTGTACTCCAATAAAAATCAATAGCTATTTCATTCAGGAAAAAACTCAATTTTGAAATGGACGTTACAAACCTGAGGCCATAAAGAACCGTCCCATCTGGATGCAGGCGGATCATGCGATTCTTGACAGTCACTCCATGTACAAATGACTTCTTATCATTTAGGAAGTAGGTATCCGGTACCCAGAGCTGGTCTGCCACTCTGTTGTCCAGAGTCAAGTTTAAAGGTATTACATTATAGGACAGTCTCTTATCTCTCCAGGCTTGCTGGAAATACATTGTCAAGGTATAATCCTGTGAATATGAAAAGAAAATGGTTATTTTGTACACAAACTTGGGAGATAGGCAAACATGTTATTATTCATAAGAAAAGAAAATATATACAACCACACACTACAAACATACTATTCACATATAGGCAAATATTAATTTATTAAACCCTTTCTAACTGAACACCCAGTATGTGAGACTGTCAGGCACTATGGCCAGCACTGTAAATATGGAAATGAGGAGAGTATATCCCAGTAAAATTTATTATATAGTACCCAGGAAGAAAGATGGTAAGGAATAATTTGTGAATTGACTAGATTTTCCCAAAGTGGGGAACGTGGAATTGTTTTAGATGGGATACAAATACAATTGTAAAAAAGTGGTTAATTGGGGCACCTGGGTGGCTCAGTGGGTTAAAGCCTTTGCCTTCAGCTCAGGTCATGATCAGAGGGTCCTGGGATCAAGCCCTGCGTCGTGGCCTCTCTGCTCAGCAGGGAGCCTGCTTCCTCCTCTCTCTCTCTCTCTCTCTCTCTCTGCCTGACTCTCTGCCTACTTGTGATCTCTGTCAAGTAAATAAATAAAATCTTTTTTTAAAAGTGGTTAATTTGCTATAGTAATAATTGTAAGAGTTTGTCAAAGAAAATCCTAACCAGTCTAATCAAGGAGGATTTCCCAGGAGAGGTGGCATTTACACTGAGACTTATGTAGCTTCCTGGCTAAATAATATTAGCCTAGTCAGTATTTCATGAGAATTTTAATCCCAGGATTCTGAATCATCAGGAGGCTCTTAGCTTTTGAGAAATAATGAGTTGTTATAAAGTGAGCACTGGCCTTGAAGTCCAGATTCAGCATTTCTCAATTGTTTCTAGCATGTAAATTTTTATAAATTCTTTTGCTTAAGTTCCATTAACTATAAATGGGACTTTTAATACATACTTGATCTAAGCAGAAGATTGTTGACAAATGTATAACTCAAATGCAATTTGTAAACTACAAAAAGCTATATATTATGAATAAAGCATTTACATATATATATAGTGACATGTTTGATCCATTAGAGGCTTGTGGGTACAATGTAATTGTTCTCACCCTCATTTGAATGACTTAACGAAAGACCAAATATCATTTCAAAAGATAATTACCATTCTCTTTTGAAATCAGTTCACAATGCTCTACTTGAGGGCTTTTGAAAAAAACAGAATCATGTATTAATCATCTCTACCTCTTGAGAGCTAGCACAGTCCTAAGGCACAAACAGTGAATGAATGAGTGAATGAATGGGTATCCAATAAGGTACACCTACTGGATTTCTGCATGTATCTGTATAGTTTTGTAGATAAGATACACAACTCAATCTCTGTGAAGTCCGTAAATTTTTCCAACCCTTATTGAGATTTATACATGCTAATTTGGTTATGTAATTTTAAAATATAACTTGTAATATATTACCTGCTAATAACATTGAATAGTTTTAATAGGAAAAGTATAACCCCTCTGCAAAAATATTAAATATTTTAATTTGTTTCATAAACATACAAACTTTGATCTCATTCAGAAGTCAGGGTAGGGCTGACTTTTGAATGAGAGGTATAGAATCAAAGCTCTATTCTAACAAAAGGTCTATTCATTAATATCCTCAAGTTATATCAAATAATGGTGGGTAAAATTTCCTTCAGTGGATCAGTTTAGTTAATGCTTTGAAGTGCTCTGTAATACTCAGCTTTCATAAGAAAATATTGTGAGGATCTCTAGAATAACAGCTTGATTTACAATAAAAACAATATTTTAGGCTTATAATTTAAAAACAGGAAAAAGACCAGATACATTTTTTGCATGAGTCTATGTTATACTCTAAAAAGTAGGACATAAACAAATAGGCAATTTATTTGGAACTTAAGAGAACACATTTTGTAATTTTCAATTCTTGGAAATAAAATGAAAATTTGATTTTTATCTCTATTAGAAGACAAAGCTATTTATGCTTCTTTGATCATAAACCCTGTTAAGATTTAGGGAAGATAATACTGCTTGGAAGGTGCTGGGGTTTATCAGTCAGCTGAGATGTGTTTGGACACAGAAACTGTATTCTCTTTGGGGTTAAGTAAATGGTACCACTATAATAACCAGTACCATATGCTAATTCCCATTATTTGTCAGCAAGACAAAGCCTGCTAAGAAATGCACCCAGACAGACCCTAGTAAGTCTGCTATGACACCAATTTTCACTTTATTTATTTATTTTTATTTTTTATTAACATATAATGTCTTATTAGCCCCAGGGGTACAGGTCTGTGAATCACCAGGTTTACACACTTCACAGCACTCACCATAGCACATACCTTCCCCAATGTCCATTACCCCACCACCCTCTCCGTACCCCTCTCCCCCCAGCAACCCTCAGTTTGTTTTGTGAGATTAAGAGTCTCTTATGGTTTTTCTCCCTCCCAATCCCATCTTGTTTCATTTATTCCTTTCCTACCTCCCAAACCCCCCACGTTGCTATCACTTTATTTATTTTTAAATGACTCATCAATGACACTGTCAAGAGTGAAATAAACTCCGGAGTCTAAATAAATATTATTGGACTTAAGAAGAAAGAGCGGTTCTGTGTTCCATCCTCTCCCCCAAGCCTCTATCCACCCAAGATAAATCCTTTGAACATTCACATGAAATAGTGTATCTTTTACGTTTAACAACCCCACCTTTTGAAAGTTGTTTCACAATTGGTTTATTCAACTGGAAAAGCAAAAACAGAAACAAATAAACCACTTCTGGATGCTTCTCAATCTAGGGCATCACCATGCAAGAAGGACTTAGATAATCATAACTAAAACCAATGGACTTTGAATGTTGAAAAAGATGCAGTAAACCCACTACAGGCTATCTCTCTCACTAATTACAACTAAATATCCTGGAAATAATTGGGAAAAAAAAAAAGAAAAAAGGAAAAAACCTATGTAAGGCTATGCAAAGTAAGAATAGTATGTAGATTGGAGAGGGAATCAAAATGTGAAGAAAGACCTTCCCATTGCTGAGTTTATTGTTTGTTTTATTTTTTTCTCCCTATTTTATCTCATTAAACACATAACACACAAAGCCCAAATCAAATAAACGGAGAGATATACCATGTTCCTGGATCGGAAAAATATTGTTAAGATGTCAATCTCCCCAAACTGATCTATAGATTAAATTGAATCTTAATCAATATAAAAGCAGGATTTTTTTTAGATATGCAGTAGCTGATTGTAAAATTTATGTTAAATTTATATTAAAAGCAAAAATAAACGAGATTAGACAAAACAATTTTGAAAGAAAAGAGCAAAGTTGGAGGACTCTATTTGATTTCAAGACTCATTATTAAGCTATATCTAACAATAAAAGAATCTAAAAACAAACCCACACAAATATGCTCAATGATTTCTTACAAGGATGCAAAGGCAATAGGTTAGAGAGAGCATAATTTTTTTAACAAATAGTCCAGATCAACATGAACATCCATATGTAAATAAATATGTAAGAACCTCACCCATACTTTATACCTTACACAAAAATTAATTCCAATACATAGGCTCCAATATAAATGTAATACTATAAAACTATGAGAAATGTAAAACTATAAAACTATGAGAAGAAAACATAAGAAATTCTCCGTGAGTTTGAGTTGGGCAAAGACTTTGATATAAGCCGACAAACACAAATAACAAAACAAAATGCTGATAAACTGGACCTCCACAAAATTCAAAACTTATGCTCCATGGAAAACTCTATTAGGAGAGTAAAAAGACAAACCACAGACTGGGAGAAAATGTTTGCCATCACGTATCTGACAATGGATAGATATTCAGAATATATAAATGTATAAAGAATTTTCAAAACTCAACAAACAACCCCATAAAAAATAACCAAAAATGTGAAAACTTTACTGACAAAGAAATGCAAATGATAAAAAGGCACATGACATGATGCAAAACATCATCAGTCAGCATGGAAAATCAAATTAAAAACTATAATGAGGGACGCCTGGGTGGCTCAGTTGGTTGGACGACTGCCTTCGGCTCAGGGCGTGATCCTGGAGTCCCGGGATCGAGTCCCACATCAGGCTCCCAGCTCCATGGGGAGTCTGCTTTGCTCTCTGACCTTCTCCTCACTCATGCTCTCTCTCACTGTCTCTCTCTCTCAAATAAATAAATAAAAAATCTTTAAAAAAAAAAAAAAACTATAATGAGATCCTATAACACACCCTTTAGAAAAGCTAACATAAGGGGCATCTGGGTGGCTCCATCAGTTAAGCATTCGACTCTTGATTTCAGCTCAGGTCATGATCTCAGGGCTGTGAATTGAGCCTGGTGTCGGGCTCTGCCCTGGGCATGGAACTAACTCCCTTAAGATTCTCTTTCTCCCTCTTTCCTAGCCCCCTCCCCCTCCTAAAAAGAAAAGGAAAGAAAAAAAATCTAAAATAAAAACATCAAAAAACAACTGACAATTCCAAGTGTTGGTGAGGATGCAGAGCAACTGAAAATCTTATCTGTTGCAGGTAGGAATCTAAATTATCAGACATTTAGAAAACATTGGACAGTTTCTTATAAAGTTAACATACATTTGACAAATGAGCTAATAATCTTACTCCAGCATGCAAAAATTTACAGCAGCTTTATATTAATCACCAGAACTGGAGGCCATCTGGATGCATGATCTTCAACAGATAAAGAGATAAACAAACTGCTACACCCATGAAATAGAATACTACTCAGCAACAAGAAAGAACAAACTCTTGATATATGCCACATTATCGATATTTTTCAAATACAGAATATTAAGTAAAGGATACATATTAAATGACTCCATTTATACAACATTCTGTAAAAGGTAAAAGTATAGGGGCAAAGAGCAGATTAATAGTTCCCTGGGATTCCAGATGGGGGAAAGGTTGACTGCAAAAGGCCAGAATGAGGGAATGATTTGGGGTAACAGAATTGTCCTGCATTCTAATTTCAGTGGCAGCTACATGACTAGGCATTTGTCAAAACTCATGGAACTATATACCAGTATGAGTGTGCTTTTATGTAAGTAAGTTTTTTTAAAAATTTAAAACTGCTTTAAAAAAAATACTCTGTAGGGTCAGACACACACAGGTTCATTCATATCCTAGATCTTTTCCTCTGTTGTGACCTTGGGTGTATCCTCTCATATTTCTGCACCTGCTTTCAACTCAGAAGAACAGCTAAAGTTAATTAACTTAGAAATTAGGGTAAACAAAACTGCTTTGACATCTGTGGGGAAAAAGCAGACTAATGCTACAAAATAAGTCTCCTCTGTGCATACTAGGGGACAAACAGCTCCATCAGGATGGGCTGAAAAGACTCCCACTAAACTCAACAATTCCTCATTGGTACGAGGGAGCTTGACTAAGCAGCCCCTAAGGCTGTTCCTAGCGATAAAATAATTCCATTCTAAGTAACATTTTACTGATTTTTCATTCAAATGCAAAGTGTGCTATCACTTAAAAATCTTCTAAATATCTATCTCTTATATTTGTTTTTTGCTGTCTTTGTAATTTTGTTTTCTAATAACCAAGATTCAAAATTTTCCTGTTTCTTTGGCTTACTCTTCTAGAAAATGTATACTATGAAATTCTATAGTATGAATAGACTCGATCCAAGGCCTCCAGGATCATGACCTGAGCCGAAGGCAGTAGCTTAACCAACTGAGCCACCCAGGCGCCCCTAAAAGTAACATTTTGCAAAACGATAGAACCATATCAAATCAAGGTAGTAACATTAACATAATACTAGTAAGTAAATATAGACATTATTAGAACACCACCCATTTGTTCACTAAGGTCTTTTTACTGTTCCAGGATCCGATCCAAGATACTACCTGGCACTTAGTTTTTATGCCCCTTAGCCTCCTTCAGTCTGTGGCAGTTCCTCTTTGATGATGTTTATGCTTCCGAAGAATACTGGTCATTTATTTTGTTGAATGTCTCTCAGTTTGAGTTTGTCTGATGCATGCTTATGATCAGATTGTTTATACATTTTGGGCAAGAATGTCATCAAAGAAGCATATGTCTCATTATTTGTGATATTAATCTGGAACAGCTGATTAAGGTTGTCTTTGCCAGGCTTCTTCACCAGGAAGTTAATGCTTTCCATTGTTGTAAATAAATATCTTGGGGTAGACACTTTAGAACTATGAAAGCAGTAAGATTATCAGGCTGACTTCTATAATCAGTATAATCATTTGCACGTTTTCCAAATTTCAATTTCTCTTCATTCACCTCAACCTGAATTGATGTATTCAACCTGTTGATAATGCTTAACTATTAGTAAGACAAACCAAAAGAAGTATATACCAACATAAGCCAATTAATGTGCTTTATTATTAAATAATGAGAACTATCTTCTTGAGGATCATTCTGTCTACCTCCTCCTTTCACAAACCAGTGGAATTGTTCTGGATTCTGCTCTCAGCTACAGACTTTCACTCTGCAAGTATGGTATCTTATCCTGTCTCAAGCCTGCAGCTTGCACTTCGTGGTCTATATTCATACAAGGGCCTGATTTGCTGTTCAACTACAGAGCTTCAGCATTCTTTCTATCTTCAAACATCTCTATGGTTTTCCATATGCTTTTTTGTTCTCTGGACACCTCATCCTTTCTAATCAATGGAGCTTTCCCTTTCTGATTTCAAAGCATGACTATGTATGTGAGAAAAAATGTAAATGCAATTATATCATTTCCCACCCCTTTATGTCCTTTTGATTAGTTTTCTGTTTCGGAGCACAGACAGTGGGGAAGGGGACTGATTTCACATGTGTTTACTCTGCCATCTGAGGACATAAGGACACCTAACAGTTTATTTTTTTCAAGGAGCAGGTTTAAGGCTTATTTTCATCATTGATAGTGTGTGGGTTGTTTAATTTGCTTTACTTATTGGAACTGAATTCTCTAAGCTTGACAATAACGGCTGCTTCTGTGCTAAAATATTGAGTTTTGGTGATTAATCTTTTTTCTTGAGATCTTCTAGATAATAGTTTTGCCTCCAAAATTAGATATTTTCAGATCTCTCTCTCTCTCTCTATCTCTCTCTCTGCTTAGGCTTTCATATGGTGATGGGTATTCGGGAGGACACCTATCGCATGGAGTACTGGGTGTTATATGCAAACAATCATTGAACACTACCTCAAAAACTAATGATGTACTGTGTGGTGACTAACAGCATAATAAGATAAAATAAAATAAAAATAATAATAAATAGAAAAATAAAAAATAAAAATTTTAAAGGAAAACCTGCAAAAAATGACAAAATTTTTAGCTCTATCTTAATTACCTCTTGCTGAAATGACAACTATGCCTAATATACCATCATCTATTATTTTCCTTTAATGTATTATACTAGGTCAAAATTGAGGTTTTGAGCTAAGAATCTGAGTTTCTAACTTTTATAAGACAGAGCTAATAATTTTTAAGGCAGTAAAATCTGTGATTTAGGAACCATGAGTGCAATTTTAATTTAATTTAAATATAATGCAAATTTCATGTCAATAAAACTCCATGACAGTTTGTTCAACATAACACATTTATCACTTTTACTATCATTCTGGGCATAGTCTTTAAGTTTGGGGCATGTTTAGAAAATCTTTTCATTGTTTCTGTTTGGGAATTTCTATTTTCAAAAAAATGTAATGCAAGAGATTGAATTCAAAGATTGGGATGCTAAATTATTCCCCTAATTAATAACTTCTGTTTTTATCCCTGTATGAAAGAAAAGACTTTACATCTGAGGTAGAAATTAACACTTAATTAAATATCATAGGAAGACACAGTAAGTACATAGTAAGGGCATTCTCAACATCTTAAGCTGTCACCTCCTTGAGAGCAAAGAATGTTTCTTAGTCCTCTGTATGTAGACAATATCGTGCATACTTTCTGATAAATGGTACAACAACCTTTGTGTGTTAAATGGTACAGATTTCCTTGTGAACACCTGGGAATATGTACAAAGGTCTAAATTGTGTATACCCTTTGCTCTGATATTTACATTGCCAGAGATATTTGTAGAAAATAAGCAGTATGCTTTGACAGCTTTATCTACAATGAACATAAATCTCTTATTTTTCTGTCTCCAGTACTAAGAATTTAATTTAAATCACACTATCACTGAGTAAGTGTAATGTCACTATTACTGTCTCCTTGCTTATAGCCCTTGTCTTCACCGGACTGTAGAAACAAAAATCTGTTCACATCTCCCTTGGTTAGTATCATCCGGATGGCACTTAGAATAAAACCCAAACCTACAACCAGGCCCTACATGACCTGGATTCTGTATGCCTCTCTGATCTCACCTCCTACTACCCCTTTTCTTCCCCCACCTCATCTCACTACGCTTATCTACGACTTAAGCTTTTTCTCTGTTTCACAAATAACCCAACCTCCTTCAGCCTTACAAACTTTGTCTTAACAAATGACTAACTGGAAAAGCTATGTACCTGAGTCTAACTGGCTCTTCTTTGGGACTCAAAGCTCAACTCAAAGATCAAACCTACTCAGTAGGCTCTTCCCTGACCATCTTACTCTCAACCCCAGCAGTCCTATCACATCCTCCATTTTTATTATGTTTATAGCACCAACCATTTTTTTTTCAACTAATTCTATTTATTTATTGGCTTACTTTATTTTTCATCTCTCCCAAGTGGAAGGTACATTCCATGAAAATAAGAAGCTTTCTTGAACTTGTTTATCACTATGTTCTCATGTCTAAAAAAGAGTTTAGCAGAGTAGCAATATAAGAACTAGCTACTGAAAGATGTGAAAAACTGGGGCCCCTGGGCTGCTCAGTCGTTAAGCATCTGCCTTTGGCTCAGGTCCTGATCCCAGGGTCCTGGAATGGAGCCCTGCACTGGGTTCCCTGCTCTTTGGAAAGCCTGCTTCTCCCTCTCTCATTCCCCCTTCTTGCATTCCCTCTCTCACTGTGTCTCTCTCTGTCGAATAAATAAATGAAATATTAAAAAAAAAAGAAAGATGTGAAAAACAATGAAAGACAATACACAGACATTTATCTCCTCAAATATACTGATTGCTGGATTATAAAAAAAAATAATATAGACCATCAGCATGGGACTGAGTAAATACAAGAGAATACAAATATATAATGGAATACATGTTGTAATTAAAAATAACATTGTAAATATATTTATTGACATGAATAGATGTTCTCAACATATTATTATATATTATTGTTTTTTAAAGACTACTACAAAACAATATGCACAATATGATCCCATTTTGAATTATATAAATATATATATTTGGAAAAAGTGTCTAAAAGAAAATATAAATATTAACAGTGGTATCTCTGTATGTGAGATGATAGGAGATTTTAAATTCTTTTTGTAATCTATATTATTTTGTTTTCTAAATATAAAATTATTTCTTTTTATGGTTTATGCAAATTCAAGTTAGTTAACATATCATATATTAATTTCAGGGTAGAATTTAGTGATTCATCAGTTGCATATGACACCCAATGTTCATTATATCAAGTACCCTCCTTAATACCCATCACTCAGTTACTCTAGGTCCCCACCACACCCTTCCATCAACCTTCAGTTTGTTTCCTATAGTTAACACTCTCTTGCAGTTTGTTTCTCTCTCTGTTTTTATCCTGTTTTATTTTTCCTTCCCTTCTCCTATATTCATCTGTTTTGTTTCTTAAATTCCACCTGTGAGCGAATCCTATGGTATTTGTCTTTCTCTGACTTATTTAACTTAGCATAATACCCTTTAGTTCCATTTACATCATTGCAAATATCAAGATTTCATTATTTTTGATGACTAAGTGATATTCCATTTATGTATACTTATATACATATATATATACACACATACACATATCATATCACATCACACCTACAACAAAAACTGTATAAATAAATAATTCCTTGTTGAATTAAATTATAAAAATAGAATCTAATATTAAAAATATGTCTTTGCTTTCTGCATATTTTGGAGATCAGCATAAAGGAAAAGGAAATGTAGTCATAAATGAAAAATTCTCAGCCTTTTGGCTTGTTATTAACAAAATACACACTCCTTTGTATTGATCAAAGGATTTTATCCAAAATCACATGAGAAGTAACACCTTTAAGTGGGAAACTATTTTTCCATCCCAGGGAAATCCACAGTTAAGTCATCATTGAGAAGTGAAAGTCCATCCCTAATTTTCCTCCTAAATACTGAAAGAGGAGATCCCAGACTCTTCCTCTGATACTAACTTTTGTTTTCCTCATACTAACCATTAGGAAATTTCATTATTAATGCAAAGGCTTCATGTCTGTTCCTTGTTTAATGTTCACTACTCAGAAGAGATGAATACACATGTGCATGCACACACACACACACACACACACACACACCACACACAGCACACTGCAGTGCAAGTTTGAGTCAATGGATTTTACCAAAAAGCTTTCAGAGAGACTCCATTGTTTTTGAATTCCAAACTCTTCTTTATGGTCTGTTCTACTAGCTTCATCTCTCTGCATCTCTGTTTCCTCATCCAAAATGAATCAACAGAAATTAAGAGCTTCGGAGTTTTCAGAATTTAAGTATTCTAGGATTGTGTCTCCATTTTTCTGGAACTAATCACTCTCCTGAACTTTTTGTTTCACCTAGACGTTTCTACCTCCCCAACAGATCTTTGCTTTCCACTTGGCTTATTCTTTTCCCTGTACCCTTTCTTGTCTGCCTTCCCAAATCTGACCCATTCTCTAAGCATCCCACTTCTCCCTCTGCCACTACCCAAATTTGTCCTCTGAATCCTTTAATACAGTGGTTTGTAACACCCTAAGCATCATTGAATTGAACTTTTACCCACTGTGATGTTAATTAGAGGAGGGGGGTAACCTCTCCAACTAAACTGTACTGTGTTCTCCAAAGTCAGAAACCATACCATCATTTCTCCAGAGTGACCTGAGCATCTCATCTTTAATATAATTGATGCTTTATAAATATTTGTTCATGGACACACTAAAATAAAGCTTGTTCTACTTCTTCATTTGTCTTTTTGGGTTTCAAATTCTGATCATTTAACTCTTAGTAATCATTACTCCTGAATCCACTAAGGATTTGCTCTCCCCACCCACAGACATTTGAGAGTGAGTTTTCATTCTGTCCCTTTCCCACGTTTCCAATACCCTCAGAGTTACTGTTGGTTTTTTTTTTTTTTTTTAAGTTTTTTTTATAGCTCCTCTAATTCTACTAGCAAAGTCCCCAGGGCTGAGAAAGAGGATTTCTGAAGGACACATTATCTATCCAAAGCAGAAAGAACTCAGAGAGTAGTACAAATATTCCCACAAAGCCCTTTCCACATTGCTAGCTCTTTCAAATGCTCTCTGTCTTCCACATCTGAGCCCACAAATTGGTGATCAAATTATAGATCATGGCAATATTTCCACATTCTCAACCTCCTAAACTAGAATGTAATGGAGTAAAACTCAGCCCCCCCTTAATAGAAGCCATCACACCAGATGTTCAATTGCAGCATTTCAGAAGAAACACATGGCTACAGCTCTGACTAATTGCTAGAGACACATTCGGGACATGAGAGCTGCACCTAAGATCACTCATAAGGGAAATCTAAGTTCAGAAGTGACTGATTATTTCCTTGTATGTGAAACTAAAATGCACATGGTCAAGACAATGAGCTCTTCCACTATTTTGCTTTGTTCACTTTGCATGTTATTACAGACTAACCTTCGCAGTGATGATGGGACTAAGTCCAAGGATGGCTACAAAACTAAGCCAGTATAACTGGTTATCTCTGTCCCTATCTTAATATAGAATGCACCCTGAGTAGAGAACTCAGTTCACCCTGAGATAATCAACATCAAAATTACACTTTGTATGTATGATTTCTTCCCTATCATTTTGTCTTTTTTCTTACTCGGTAAGTTTATCTCAAATTGCTTTAAAATCTTTCTCCAATTTTATTTTTTTTAATTTATTTTTTAAAGATTATTTATTTATTTGACAGAGAGAGATCACAAGTAGATGGTGAGAGAGGCAGTCAGAGAGAGAGAGAGAGGGAAGCAGGCTCCCCGCTGAGCAGAGAGCCTGATGCGGGACTCGATCCCAGGATCCTGAGATCATGACCTGAGCCGAAGGCAGCGGCTTAACCCACTGAGCCACCCAGGCGCCCCTCTTTCTCCAATTTTAATACTGAACACTGACCCTAGGCTAACACTTTAAATATGCATTATCTTATTAATCATCAAAACAGCCCTATAAGTTATGTATTGGATGGATTCACCACTTCCTAGCTACTGTGAGATTTTGGGCATGCTACCTAGATTCCCTGAGACATCATGCTCTGTAAAGCAAAGTAAATCATAATCCCTATTAGCAAATAACTTCACCCAAGGAAAGTGATTAGTAGAATGCTTGGCTCAGATTAAGCGTTCTATAAACATTTGCTGTTATTATCATCATTGTTTTCATTATTTCCATTTTCCAGGTGACACATTTGAAACGTGGAGAGGTGAGGGTTGCCTGGGTGGCTCAGTAGGTTAAATGTCCGCTCTTGGCTCATGTCATGAGCCCAGGGTCCTAGGATGGAGCCCCACTTTGGGCTCCCTGCTCAGCGGGGAGTCTGCTTCTCCCTCCCCCATGGCCCTCTCCCCAGCTCATGCACTCTCTCACTCTCTCTCTCTAGTGAATAAATTTAAAAGATCTTAGAAAAAATAAAATGAAGCATGGAGATGTGAGTCATTTTTCCAGTGCCACTTAGCCAATAATTTCCTAAGTCATGATTTGGTTAGGGGAAATCTCTGGCCATGGATCCCATGTTTTTAGTTCTATAATGAGCTGCCTCTAGAACACTGATCTTACCGCCAGTTTTGATTTTGAGTCATCATTTCCCAACATTGCTTCCTATTCTACTCCACTCCAAAAAGTGAGGGAGGAAATTAGATTTCTAGCTAGCTAGCTACACAGTTACATAGAAGAACAAAGAAACTAGATCGATTGTGGGCAAATAAAAGTTATTTCTCAAGGGGAAAAGGTAAACGTTGATCCCTCAGAATTCTCTGAGATTTGAATACGGAAGTTGTGTATGTATGCCTGTCTTCCTGATTAGACCTACAGAGACTCAATTTTACACCAAAGATGATTGCATCAACTCCCTCTGACCCTGCAGAATGATTAAAATAGCTCTGGTTTTGCCAGAGTGTATAAGTTACTACTGAGAAGCCCAAGGTAATCAGAGGAACTATAGGGGACAATCTGTAGCAATGTACTTATTCAGAAATAATTCAATTGGAAAACTATTTTCAGCAAACTAAAGCATGCTCAACTAGAAAGAAAGAAAGAAAGAAAGAAAGAAAGAAAGAAAGAAAGAAAGAAAATAGTAAGTGCTATTAGGGATGTGGAGAAATTGCCTTGTGCACTCTTGGTGGGAATGTAAAGTGATGCAGTTGCTGTAGAAAACAGGATGGTAGCTCTTCAAAATATTAAAAACAGAATTACTATATGATTCAGCAGTCCCACTTCTGGGTATATATCCAAAAAGAATTGAAAGCAGGATCGTTAAGAGATATTTGCCCACCCATGTTCAGAGCAGCATTATTCACAATAGCCAAGAGGTGAAAGCAACCCAAATAATGGATAAATAAAGAAAACGTAGTATATACAATGAATTGTTTTTTCCACCTTTTAAAGGAAGAAAAATCTGGCACATGCTACAAAATGGATGGAATTTGAAGATACTATGCTAAGTGAAACAAGTCAGATACAAAGAAACAGATAATGTATGATTCTGTTCATGAGATATATAATGGTTAAATTCACAGAAACAGAAAATATGATGGTGTTTTCTAGGGACTGGGAGGAGAAAGAAAGGTACAGTTGTTTAATGGGCATAGTTTCAGTTTTGCAAGATGGAAAGAGTGCTGGAAACTGGTGACAAAACAATATAAATATATTGATACTACTGAACTGTTCACTTACAAAATGTATATTAGGGACACTTAGCTAAGTTACCATTTGCAAAAAATAAAGAATCATTTTATAAAGCACTCACTTGCTTTATAATTTTAGATTTGTATAGAGTTATTTAGTAAACTTCCTACTTTTTACATGATATTTTGTAAAAAATATATATATAAGAAAAGCTGGAACTATTCTTTCTCCCTCTTTTTGCACGAATGTATTCAGTAAAAAAGTAATGTTACAGAGCTACCCCATGACCCAGCAACTGCACGACTGGGTATTTAACCTAAAGAAACAAATGTACTGATCTGAAGAGGCACGCGCACCCAAATGTTTATAGCAACAATGTCCACAATAGCCAAACTATGGAAAGCACCAAGATGTCCATCAACAGAAGAATGGATAAAGAAGATACTATATATATATATATAGTATATATATATATATTATATATATATAATGGAATACTATGCAGCCATCAAAAGAAATGAAATCTTGCCACTTGCAATGATGTGGATGGAACTAGAGGGTATAATCCTGAGCTAAATAAGTCAATCAGAGAAAGACAGCTATCCTATGATCTCTCTGATATGAGGAATTTGAGAGGCAGAGTAGGGGGTTTGTGGGGGGTAAGGAAGGAAAAATGAAACAAGATGGGATTGGGGGGAGACAAACTATAAGAGACTCTTAATCCCACAGAACAAACTGAGGGTTGCTGGGAGGGGTATGGAGAGGGTGGTTGGGTTAAGAACATTGGGGAGGGCATGTGATATGGTGAGTGCTGTGAAATGTGTACGACTGATGATTCACAGACCTATACCCTGGGACAAATAATAAATTGTATGTTAACAAAAATAATTAATTAAAAAAAGAAGAAAAAGTAATGTTTCAAAGTCTTCGTTGTTATAGGATACAGATACAGAAAGATTGGTTTGATCAAGTTAATAGGAACAGTTTTACTTGGGATATACAGGTATATTTAAAATCTCCAAGGAAAATTGCATTTGTGGCTACTTGACATGACAGTATTGTTATTTTTTATAACTTACCTTGAATAACAGAAGTTACATACACATCACTATTATTTTTTCAAATCAAACAAATTCATTGAGTTATCATTGATGTAAATTACTAGTTTCACCAGATATAATACATCTGATGGTTGGTCTCAAAAGTGATCTTTGAAATTACCAAGTTTTAAAAATTCATTTTCAGCATACAGCACACTGACCAGTGGTGCATACTATTATTAAGTACATCAAAATAAAAACATATGCAAGATGCTTCTTGTGTTTTTTGGTCTCCCATGGAGTTTCCTACTATGGTGCATTAATATACCAGTTAAAAAAGAATAACTTTGCAAGAGATTTTAGGGAGAAGGGAATAGGCAAACAAATATTCCACATAGATCTCCATGAACATTTGTCATGATTGATTGTAATTATACTACATCATTTTATGTGTCCTTTCAAATAAGTTTGCCTTACCTTATTTACACATACTTGCAATGGGTAGAGCTCATCCTATGTTATTTGGCTATTTTAGTTTTTCCTTCAATTCTAAGCAGTTGATTTTGTAGGAAAAGAGAAAAGTCTAAGGAAATGACAGAGATAGGAAATGCTATATAGACCCTTTTCAATATTTTAGATGCTTATTTTGTTCTGCCCAGCATGAGATAGGCTCATTCTTTCTGAAGCAGTAGCCTCTGAAGAGATCTGACACTATTAAAAAGAAAGGACATTTTAAAATAAGTACACATCACTGCTTTCATACTTTTGACAAGCTTGTAGATGCCGAGAAGGCCAATCTGCAGACCCAGGTAGGAACAAAGAGAATATGCTTAGTCAATGCTTCCAAGAGAATACCTGATGTGTTAAGATGAAACAGAAATGCATACGATCACTTTTGGAGGCAAAGCCAATTAAAAAAATTGGGACGAAAGTGGTATTAGGCACAGAGCTTTGCCACTGCCCTGTCTGCATCAGATATTCTTAGTATCTACTGAATGCATCAACAAGCCAAGATTTCTGAGGATGAGTAGCATCCTTCTTTCTTGTATGACTGTCCCCTACATATCTAACTTCTGCAACTGTAGAGTCAGAATTTGACAATCCTTTTTAAATTGTGCATCCTAACCCCCCACTCTAGTTCTGTCCCTGCATGATGTATAAGCATATGTCTCAGATTTTTTTTTAAATATGCTCATTGGTTTATATTATCGTGAAGCAGATTATAGAAGATTTGAATGCTATGTAAACATTAAGATGAAGAAAATTTAAACAACTCAAAATAGCACTATTCAGAGTTGTGGGTGGGAAGAAGGTCTTAAAAAGGTGGTACCCCATAAGATGAGAAGTACACCATAAAGAATACAGTAAATGATATTGTAACAAAGTTGTATGGTGATAGGTGTTGACTACACTTATCGTGGTGAGTACTGAGTAATGTATAGAATGTATAGAATTGTTTAATCAATGTGTTTTTCACCTGCAACTAATATAGCACTGTATGTTAATTATATTTCAATTTAAAAAAGAAAAAAAGTGGTACCTCAGAGGCATGAGCATGATCATATCAATTCCTTCAAAAAATATACTTTGTAGGGGCGCCTGGGTGGCTCAGTGGGTTAAGCCTCTGCCTTCGGCTCAGGTCATGATCTCAGGGTCCTGGGATCCAGCCCCACAACAGGCTCTCTGCTCAGCAGGGGGCCTGCTTCCCCCTTTCTCTCTGCCTGCCCCTCTGCCTACTTGTGATCTCTGTCTCTCTGTTAAATAAGTAAATAAAATATTTAAAAAAATATATATATACTTTGTAGATCAGTGACAAATATTCAAAGATACCTCTTCTCGTATAAAAGTCCATTGGTCCAATGTGTCTTATTAAACATAGAAATTTGAGAAGATTATTTTATTTTGAGTTGAGCATTTTGTTCCATGTTTAATTCCCACTTATGAAGAAATTTGAAAGGCAGACAACAAGTATTCTTTTTTACTTCAGAAATTCTAGATTTTATTATATTTCCTACTTGACTGTGGTATGAATTTTCATATATATCATCAGTCTGGCCACAATGTATTCTACACAACAATAATTCCACTAAGATGTTTCTCAAGGAAAGTGTGCCATGGTCAATTGTGTTAGGAAAACACCATATGCATTCTACTTTTTTCCTTAGGAATTTTCTTATTACTGAGAAGTTCTAGAATAAAGAAACTTATTAACCTAATTCAATACAGAATTTCTCAAACTCATTGGCCATGTAATAAATAGGAACTAGCAGAATTCCCATTTACATGTGATGTTTCTGTTTTATTTAGGAAGGGCCCCTTGATTTTTCTTTCTTTCCTAGCCTACAAGTCATACCAAGACAAAGCTTCCCTGTATCTTGCTTGCTGCTGTATTCCAGGGATGAATAGAGAACCTAACACATGGTTATGTCTCAAACATAATTCTGAATAAATGGGCGGAAGGGTAAAATTATATAAAAATTAGATACAACCAAGAAAACAAAAACACAAAACAGATAAGTTAAAAATTCTACAAGACTATTATCTCATCTCATTATTGAATCAATATTGCTTCAAAAATGGGATTGAAATGACTAAACTAGATTTAAGGTGAAAAACTCTCAGATACATGTTGTAATCCTGGATTCATGATTCTGATTCAGAAAAGCCCACTGCAAAGGAAAATGTGAGAAAAAATTAATACAGTATGTTATAGGAGCAACATATTAAAATAGAAAGGTAGAAGTTGTTGCTATTATAAATTATGTCATAAAATAGTATAAATGTATGTATATTTATGATTTAGACTGAAGAAATCTAGATGAAAACACAAGAACGTGTTAAAAGTGGTGGGATTATTGTGATTTTATTTTGATTCCAAACTTCCTCTTTAATGAAAGAATCCATTCTCCCCAAATCCCTGACAGATGGTAACCCAAATTCTGCTTGGATATGTCCAGTAACAAAAATCTCTACCTGGCAAGGCTAGTACTGCACTCTTAGAGAATGACAATTATAAGAAATGTGCTCCCTATGACGTTCACCCACAGAGTATACTAAAACTGATTCTATCTTTAAAAATGTAACTGATATGTAGCTTGAGAAATGGTCATAAACTATGGCTCAAAGACAAAGGGAATGAAAAAAAAAGCATAGTTTTATTTCATTTATGCATATTCCATGTTCACTTGGTTATCACTGCACCCATGGTATTTGATTCAGTTTTCATTTTTTTGCATGGGTGGTTTTTTTCTCTTTTAAGATTTTTTTTTAATTTATTTATTTGAGAGTGAGAGAATGAGAGAGAGAACAGGCATGAGCAAGTGGGGGAGGGGCTGAAAAAGAGGAAAGAAAGTCTTTTTTTTTTTTTTTTTTAAGATTTTATTTATTGATTTGACACGAAGAGAGAGAGCCAGAGAGCACAAGCAGGTGGAACAGCAGAGGGAGACAGAGAAGAAGGCTCCCTGCTGAGAAGGCAGATCTTGGTATCATAAGTGAAACTGAAGGCAGTGAACCACTTAACCAACTGAGTCATCTAGGTACCCCAGGAAGAAAGAGGTAAGCAGACTCTGCTCTGAGTGCAGATCCAACAGGGAGCTTGGTCTCACAACCCTGAGATCAAAACCTGAGCCAAAATCAAGAGTCAGAGGCTTAACTGACTGTGCCACTCAGGCACCCCTGCATGGATGATTTCTTTAAACTATTATTGGATTAAAAACATCAGCCCAACATATTTCTAGAGAGATATATTTATTTCCCAAAGACATCCATATGTATTGACCATCCACTCTTGAGTAAAAAGAAGTCATCAATTTGTATTCCTTTCCTCTTTTTCATGAACTCTCTTACTATGCCCTACATGGTAAGAGATGTGCTATGCTGTTTCTTCTGCCTATATTACTTTTCTTTTTCCTTCCTACCTAGCCATTTCCTCTGCATTTGACCAATTCCTATGAACAATTTTAGGACCTAAAATATGTACCACTTCTTTTCTAATAATTGATTCTCCACCTCTACCATAGTCCTCTACCCCTGTATGCCCTACATCTCTTACCATGTGATTAACTTGACACTTTTCCACCAATAAATGGCTCATTTCTCAAAGTATGATGGAGAGTCAGAGATGAGACAATCATACAGAGAAAAAAGTGTCAGTCTGGAAAGAAGGACCTCAAACAAATCTGTTCCTTTTCTATGAATTCCCTCTCTCACCCCATTTCTACCCAAGGGAGACCAAAATTGATGCTCACTGTTTCTATTTTTCAAGTTATAAAACACCAAGCTATGTATAATACTAAATATCTAAAAAATAAAAAATCGAGGGGCACCTGAGTGGCTCAGTCAGTTAAGCATCTGCTTTGAGCTCACGTCATGATATCAGGGTCCTGGGATTAAACCCAGAGTCAGGCTCCCTGCTTAGTGGAGAGTCTCTTTCTCCCTCTCCCTTTGCCCCTCCCCCCAACTTGTGCTCACACTTGCTTTTTCTCTCAAATAATTTTTTTTAAAGATTTTATTTATTTATTTGACAGAGAGTAATCACAAGTAGACGGAGAGGCAGGCAGAGAGAGAGAGAGGGAAGCAGGCTCCCTGCTGAGCAGAAAGCCCAATGCGGGACTCGATCCCAGGACCCTGAGATCATGACCTGAGCCGAAGGCAGCGGCTTAACCCACTGAGCCACCCAGGCGCCCCTCAAATAATTTTTTTAAAAATTCCATAGCAAGGAGTATGTGTAAACACAGAGTACATAATGTATCCACTTATCTCCATCCCACAGCTCCCAACTATGTTTAGGCAACCACTGTTTCACCTGTTTATTAAAACTAGTCTCTCTTCATCCGATCTCATTCCTTCTTATGTTCTCTACATTTAGCTAGAGAGAGCTTCCGAAAATGCAGTTCTGATCTTGTCCTTACCCTGCTTATAATTTTTTCAGTAGTGATCTGTAGTCCTCAATATAGAATTCAGACTTCTTAGTGTAGCATTAAGGACCTGCCTATTTTTCCAGCCTTATCTTCAGAAACGTCCAAGGTCAGAAGTTATTCTTCAGAACATTGAACTTATTCAATGTCCTGGATCTGCTAGGCTACCTAACAGCCAGATCTTTGCATAAGCTGTTTCTTCTGCCTATATTATGTTTCCTTTTCTCTCCTACCTAGCCATTTCCTCTTCATTTGAGCAATTCCTATGAACTCCTCAGATCCTAAAATATGTACCACTTCTTTTCTAATGATTGATTCTCCACTTCTACTGCAGTCCTCTACCCCTGTACACATAAAACCCTGAACTTGTCACTGTCCTGTTCATTATACTTACCATTATATCCTTAGCACTACCAATGACTAGCACAGAACAGTGATTCAAAAACATTTGTTGAACTCATGGGTGGATGGGTGGATGGATGGATGGAGAAAGCACCTCCAAATACAACAAGTTAAAGGAGATAGTTGAAGATATCTGGGGGGAAGGGTCTAATGTTCACATGGGCTAAGTTGATCATATGATAACAGAGCCATTACCTAGAAGGAAAAGAGGCCACTTGTGTATAACTCTGGAGCTAGAAACCATGGCTAATAGGTAGAAGTTTAGGGAGAAGTATCTGAGTTAACTAAAGACATAATTATCTGAAAATTACAGCTACAAAGATGTATATGTATACATTATATGTTAATTTAAAAAATAGCTCATTATAATTAGAGTGAGGAATCACTACCACTCTACCACTAGTATTACTACTACTACTACTATTGCTGCCAGCACCACTCAGTATTAAGGGCATAATATGTACAAAACACATGTTTTATATAAATTACTTGTAATCCTCACAATAACTTTGAAGTATAATGTTATTCTCATTTTTTCAAGATTAGGAAAGTGAGAATTTGTCACTTATTTAAGGAATATAGTTAAATGACAGAGCAGGATTCAAACTCAGACTACCTATTTCCAGCACCATCATAACTACAACCTAAGGTCCAGAGATTAGAATGCCCAATACTGGGGTTTAGAATGAGAGTAGTTACCATTTGTTGCCTCTGCCTGGCCAAATTCCATTTCTTCAACTTGTGGTTATAGCAACCTAAACCTCTTTTTTGAGGAAGAAATCCTCTCCCCACTGTATCCATGTGATTTGGGTAATATTGACTTTCTGCTCTGAGATGAGATACACCTGGCTAGGATATTTCATTCTGTTGGTTTACAGATGCTCATGTGACTGCAGCCAAATCAGTGAGACTCAATCCATGACTTCTGTCTCAGCAATTTGAAAAAAGAAGCTATTTGCCTTTGTGTCCTGGAATTCTGATGATGGTCACCATTTGGAAAGCACTTGACTGGGAATAAAGAAAAGTACAACCAGGAGATAGGAAGAGGTTACTTCCTGACCATATTATATGAGCATCTAGACTCAGCCGTGTCTAAACTAAAACAATGCCTCATCGTTGTAATTATGAAGATAATGTGTTTTCTCTTTGTTTAAGCCTGTTTGTGCTTTGTCTCTTTTATTGGCCATTTAAATGATCCATACCTAATACATGGTATACCTGCTTATGGTTAGGGTAATTGCAGACAAATGGATTCATGTTGAACTTTGAAAAATAGGTAGAATTTGCAAAAGGAAGGAACAATCTTCTTCTTCAGTTACATAAATAGCTATTAAATGGCCACCCTGTACCAGAGCACCTGTTAGAGACAGCATTATAAAAACTAATAAGGCACAGTTCTTATTCTCAAGTTTCTTAGAGATCTTGTTCACAAGTTTCTTCATCTACCATAACTAAATAATCTCCAGAACTAAATATATTTCCCATTGAATTTAACCTCCAGTAAAATGCAGACATGAAGACACTTTGTCAACAATGATGGATTACATAATAATGTCTTTCACATATCACTGAAAGATTCTGATCCATCTCTGATTTGTTCCAGTCTGGTTTATGTGGGCACACCATGATATCTCGGGCTGAGCACACCACATCTTGGGCTGGAAGGATGGTGAATCAATTTTAAGTGCATTAGTTCATGACATGTTAAGTCAGCTGTGTAACATATAAATTTATATATTAACTTGATGGCTTTCTTTATGCCACCCTGAAAAAGACTGATATGCTTTTTCTTCCCATGTAGTCCTATCTTTCTAAACCTCCTCCTCTGCAGCTGGAGATAATAAATAATCATTTCAGAAAGGCATCGTGACCATCTATGTCTTCCAGATGCTGGAGAAGTCACTGTGATGGGCTGTCTCATAAAAAATTTTGGACATCATGGAACATAACCCATATACCCTAGCTTTTCTATATACTTTGGTTAGCAACAGACAAGGAATCTTTACGAAATTTACTAAAGAGAAAGAATGAATTTAGTTTTCAATTCAACAACAGAATCAGGTAGTCCCTAAGCAAAATTCAAGATTACAAGTACCTCCGTCTATAGCTGTCCTCAGGCTGTCTAAAAGCCAGGGGACTGAGATTTTTTCCAGGTCTGCCTGATTCAGTAGCAACACAAATTTGGAAAATATTCCTCCCCCAGTTTTCCTGGTGAAAACCATTACCCTGTGGTTTTCTTCTAAGTAACAAGCTAATCTGAAAAATTAATTCAAGGTTTGTGGTTTTAGCTTATTATAGAACAATAATGCTGCTTTCCCAGATAAGTAATCACAGAGCTCTCCCATATGTTTTCTCCCCAAAGTGGTAGATAATGATAAAAATTGATCTTGGGCTGGTAATGTGAGAGATGATCTCGGGAGTCTCAGTGAAAAAAAAAAAAAAAAAAAAAAGCCCTGCATGTGAAATTGTAAATGCATTATAATTTGGGTTGAAAGCAATTGGACTTGAATTTGTGAATTTGGACTTAAAGAGGAAAAATTCCAAATACATTTTGGCTTATAGGAACAAGAGAAAGATTTGGAAAAGACCTTAAATGTAAGAAAAATGCTTCTGTCCGTTGACTATAGACTACTGTTGAAAGCTCTATAGTAAGAGATACAACACATCTATGTGTTTGAAACTCAGCCTGGCTCTGCTCCTTCTCAGCTGTGTGAATTTGGCTGGTCATTTATCCTTTGGTCAGTATCCTTACTTGTAAGATGAATGCCCAATTCAGAGTAACCAGAAAGGTTAAACTAACATGTAAAAAACATATAAACGAGTGCCTGCTTTATAGTAAGCACTGAATAAATAGTAGCTAGAGTGACGGGAATTACAAATAAGTAAAGAGAATTTCCTCATGGCTTTACTCCTAATTAGATTCCTATGTTTGGTTGTTTTTATTTTTTTGTTTTGTTTTGTTGTTTTTAATACTGAACATTTGAAAGGAAAGTTTGACTACACCTAACCTACACCCTGTAAAACTATTGTCTGAAACCAGATGATCTAGTGGTGGGGTATAAAAAAATCCTTAAGAACTAGGAGGAAAAAAAATGTAAAAACACAAAGAAAAAAAAAGAACTAGAAGAGTACAGAGTATGCCCACCTCCATTAAAGTGCATATGAATATTTTCCATATACCTTCATGCACAAGAATAATTGAACAGCTATTTTCATGAGTTCTTCTATTAATATAAAAAATGGTTCTAGGGTCAATATGGTTTGGATGAAAAATGGAGAGGCTTGAGAGAGTGAAACAGAAAAACCTGGCTTAGCACAGATGGTTTAGATTTTTCTTCCAGTCTTGGCATTTCACTTTCTTCTGAAGACTGCAAGACTTTAAGATTCTAGTAGTCTCACCATACACTTCAAGTCACATGCCAATGTGGATACTGAAGTTCAGTCATTGGTTTCAAGATTTCTGGCCCAGGGAGCTTTGTGTCTCAGCCTCTCTTGGGGAGGATGTACTCCTTCTCTTATTCTGGTCTTTATTCTTTTTTACCTAGGGCTCATTACCTCACTTTATGCAGTTTTGGTGAGAAATGACTATATAAATATGGTTTTATGGCTAGAGAAATACTTATGAAACCCTTAGGGTGGGAAAAAAGTTATTGCCTTTTACTATTTTATGATTATTGGCTTTTGATTACAGAATGTTTCAAGGAAATCTCTGTTGTTAAAATAGTTGATTTTTTTCACATTATAGTTATCTTTTTATTATCCCCAAGTGATGAAATTAATTCCTCTTCTAAATTCTTGTCTAATCCATTCAGCATGCATAGCACCAAAAAAGCTTTTGTCTGGCCTAAGGCAAAATATGCTTACCTGTTGCTTTGTTGCAAATTTTGTGTGGTATCTCTTCAGAAGAAAATATTTACAAAAGGTATAGATTGATATCATAGCTGCACAGTAAGCCATAGATATTATTCCCAGCTCAGAAACAGCACTTAGCAAACTCATGAATCAGATTCTGTTCATGGTTGTGTTGCAAAGTATAATTATGTTTTACATTTTGTTAAGTGCCTATACTTCGATTATGGGTCAAGAGGTTAACATATGATTAGAGAGCAGAAATGCCTTGTAAAGACATGCAAGACATACTGAAATTCAAGCTGATCTTCCCTTGGTAGTCGGAACCCTGGACTTTCATGAAACAGCCACAGTTCTTCAAATGAACAGATGATTGGTGTCGAAGGTAGAAGGCGGCTGAGTAGCAAAGCAGTAAACAGACTTTCTAATCTGTTTCTTCCCTGCAGAAATGACCCACCTAGTTTTGTAGTAAACTATCTTAGAATATTAATATAGTAGAAGATAGAACGACCCTCAAATTTTGTACAAATATTTTTTGGAAATAACAATAGTTAACACTTACCAAGCACATAGTCTGAGTCAGTCAATTTGCATAGTTATCTCAGTAAATTAAACAACAACCCAATGAAGTAGGTATTGCCTGCTCCCCTCTTCTTTCTTACATAAAAAGAAACCCAAAGAGGGGCAGGGTAAGTAAACGTGTCAAGTTCACAGAGATAGTAAATAAGGGAATCTGAACTCAAAGGCAGGCAGTCTGACTACTGAGCTGAAGGTTTTTTTTGTTTTGTTTTGTTTTGTTTTTATATTTTATTTACTTATTTGACAGAGAGAGAGAGAGGTCACAAGTAGGCAGAGAGGCAGGCAGAGTGAGGGGGAAAGCAGGCTCCCCGCTGAGCAGAGAGCCCAATGTGGGGCTCTATCCCAGGACCCTGAGACCATGACCTGAGCCGAAGGCAGAGGCTTAACCCTCTGAGCCACCCAGGCGCCCCCTGAGCTGAAGTTTTCACCAATATAGTGCCTTAGTGAAATCGCTAAAAGAACCTACACTGAGAAAAATATTATCAGGCTATATGATTGGGAAATACTGAAGTTGCCACACAAGGTTTTTTTTTTTTTCTCCATACCAAGTTAGACAAGCTGAATGAAGGATTTATGTTATCAAGAAACAGTCTTTTGAGCGGCACCTGGGTGGCTCAGTGGGTTAAAGCCTCTGCCTTCGGCTCAGGTCATGATCCCAGGGTCCTGGGATGGAGCCCTGCATCGGGCTCTCTGCTCAGCAGGGAACCTGCTTCCCTTCCTGCCTCTCTGCCTGCCTGTGATCTCTGTCTGTCAAATAAATAAATAAAATTTAAAAAAAAAATTTAAAAAAACAGTCTTTTGAAAATAATAATAATATGATACTATCCCCTAATCTTTCACCTTAAGCTTATTAAAATCTCTTTACTTGATGACTACAAGACTGCAAGCACCTTTTCTTTATGACATTGAACTGTTTTTATATTTAAATTCTGAACTCAATCAAATATTTCCCTAAAGCATTCTATGGGTCTCAACCTATGGATCACGGGGTAGTAGATAGAACATGTCTTTGTAGGAGGTCAGAAAATCCAGTGTTTGTGGTTTAAGCATGGAACATGATTGCTACACTTCATGGGGAAAAAAAAAAAAAAGAAAAAAGAAATTCTCCCCACAAATAAAAACTTTCAGTGGTTTTGGGAGAAGGGATACGATTGTCTAAGCTGCAATGTGTTCCCTTGTGTAATCATTTAGGCCACTTACCTATGCTAGTTTCTCTGGCTAGGAGTCTTTTAATTCTGCAAATACATTTTCTGAGATTATCTTGAATTCTACATGCCATGGATGAAAGCAATTTTAAAAAAGCATAACAATAGGTGCATTCAGCACTAAGCTTAGCATTTTCGGAGATAGAATAAACACAGATCTTCAAAATAAGAAGTCTGGAGAAATCATCTGTGGAAACATTTTGGTGTAGTGGTTGAGAATTCTGATTTAGAGACAGACAAACTTGGCTCAAAAGTGGCTTACAGTTTATTAATAATGTGAACTTAGGTAAGTTATACAGGTACCTCCTAAACCCTTTCAATGGATTATATAATGGGGATGATTAATTCTACCTGGTAGAACCACCGTGAGACTTAATTAACATATTATTTAATAAGCTTTCAAGATACTACTCAGTACACAGTAAGTGTTCAATAAGCACCTAGAATTTATTACTGTCTGCCTAATCCCCAAGCTCTGGGCTGTTAAAAATTATTTTATAGAAGAGCCAACACTAGTCTAGAATTAATGAGTAACCTGATACAGATACTATGGCCTTATACTGAATTTGTCACATAATAAGTTCACAACAAATTTTTATAAATAGATAATAGAACCTAAAAAACATATCTGCCTCCTGTTAAATTACTTTTTCTTTAAAGTATTCTCATACTATGCTTCTAAAGGCAAGAGAAGCCATCCTTTCTCACATGTTTATGGTTCTTATGTTTTTTTTATTTATTTAATTTAGAGAAAGATTGATAGAGAGAGAGAGTATGTGGAGGGGGAGGGACAGAAGGAGAGGGAAATCTAGAATCTGCAAGCAGACTCCCTGTTGAGCACAAAGGCCAGATGTGGGACTCAATCTCAGGACCCTGAGATCATGACCTAAGGTGAAATCAACAGTTGGCCACCCAACCGACTGAGCTACCCAGGTATCCTGGTTCCCAGGTTATTTCTAAAAAATAATTTCTTCTAGGTCTATCTCCAAAGAGCAGTCAGAATAACTGATTTAGAACTTTACTCCCCCCAGAAATTAGAATTTCATTGCAGTTTTGAGAGAGTTTTTAATGGTATCACAAACCAGGAACTCTTTCCTCATTTGTAAATCTCTTTTCAAAAAAGAGAAATCTTTTATTGGGTAAAGCCTGCACTGCAAATTGAAAGTAATATTAACTAAAATTACTCATGAAAACAAAATCAGTTTTAAAAAAGATAAAACTATGGCCTTGTAATTCACAGAAAAAGGTCAGGAAAATAATTCATGTAGTAGCGGTAGTAGTAGTCGTTGTAAGGAAAAGGGGGAGAAAAAAAATTTCCCAAGTATGAGTATCCCAGCAAATTATTTACAAGTGGAAAAGTGTTACTATGCATAATAAAAATGAAAACTGAGTAATAGCTAGAAGACTAAAATTCTATCCCATGAAATTTAAATCAATGACTCATGACTTGTCATTAATTAATGTTCCTTTAAAAAATGATTTTATTTACAAATCATGTTCTCATTGCAAAACTTCTTGGATGCAAACGTAATTCTCAAGAACTATGCGAATGAGACTACTGAAGTAATTAAATAAAAGCAATTATTCCTATGATCTTCTGATAAGATTAGTTCTGGTTCCAGATCAGAAGAAAGACGTCTGAATGTGCCATTTGGAATCTTTCCTAAGGGTCCATCAATACTGCAGTGATTGTCCTATTCATTTGGAAAGATATTTGCCCAAGGGTGTAGTGGGCAACATCTGTTTCAAACTCTTCAAAATCAAAGAAAGTGATTTGATTAGTCTTCCAGAAGTTCTTTTTAAAGGTAAAGGATGTTTGTCTAGAAAATCCTCAACTTGATGAATCTATTCCTTATATTACTGAAGATTAAGTCTTTTATTAAATTTATTTTTTATTTAAATTTGTCTTTTTATTTTTCCCTCAGTTCCCCTATGATCCTCTATTTTGTTTTTGAAATTCCACATATGAGTCTGAGAGCAAATTAAGTAAATTGACATTCTGATTGCATACATACATTCATATACACATTCTTCCTAAAATATGAATATGAATATACATGAACATACATATTCATGTATATACATATTAATATTCTTATAATATGACTATTTTATGAATATATACATTATATGAATCACACATATGTAATATGTATATGAATATGTATATGTATATGAATGTGCATACACACATTCATATACACATTCTTCCTATAATACATCAGGCATTTTACCTTTTTGTATATGTTCAGCATCATCAACAGAGCCAGGAGTATCAAGAAGTAGCAACATATCAAGTTTTGATGATGTAGTAACATCATGTAAAAATGCCAATAAAGAAAGCGGTATGTTAAGGAGGGTGACTCCCTATAACTCAGAAGCAAAAACAGATTAAACTAAATTTATGCTCCCAGTAGGATAATGTGTATCTGATTACAGGCCCATATTTCAATCTTGCTTATTAACAACCTATGTCTTCACTATAAGACCTCAGAAAATACAAGTCACTAGTATTTTAGAAATTTAAAAAAGAGAAACTTGATTATTCTTAATTTTAATATCAGGTAGCTAGACTCAACAAATATCTTTTATCATACCTCTAATCCAGACAAAAGATCTTTTAATTTATTAATTAAAAACATTAGCATCCAGGTGCTATCATTAGATGTTACTGTTAGCATTTCTCTTGTCTCCTCCTCTCTATAACCAATCATGTTGATCCTATCTTGTAAATGTTTACAGAATCTAGTCCTCTCTCTCCTTTCTAGTCTTTATCCCTAAATGTCCACTCCTTGGATCAACACAAGGGAGCAACTAATACGTATTCCTGACTCATCCCATTTCCCTGCAATTCGTGCATGTTCTACATAGCTACGAGGATCTTTAATTTTGCACTTATTTCTTTTCTTTTTGCTTTTTTAGAGTTTGTTCATTTTTTTAAATTAAAAAGTAACAAACACTGTAATACATTCAAACAAAATATAAAATGTGAAAAGTAAATGTTCTTTCTTCGTCACTTTGCACCCACATGCTAAAGGTAGCCACTGCAAACAGCTTGGTATCGGTCTAATGAGTTCACACTAAACATCTTCATCTCTAACAGGCATTTGCACTTCATGACACATCCTAGACATTTTTCAAATAAGTATAAATGAACTTACTTGAACATTTTTATTTCTACCTGGTGCTTTATTGTATGGTTTACAAAAATTGATACATCCATTTCCTCATTCAGATACCTTTATGTTGCTTTCAATGTTTGTTTTTTCTATTACACAAAGTGCTGAAACAAATATGACTATAAACATATATTTTTGAACTAATGAAAACATTTCTCAGTTATAGATTCTTAAAAGAAAGTTAGCTGCACCCAGAAATATATACCAAGTAAAAGAAAGCTGCTTCAAGCTACATTTTTAATTTTGATAGATATTGTCAAATAGCCAGCAACAATATCTTGAATAGTTGAGAAGACTAATGGTAGTTTAGCATCTTTCAAAAATAAGGTGGTATCTCTTTATTACTTAATAATTTCTTCAGTTATTGCTGAGGCTGAGGAATAGTTTACATAATAACCTGTCATTAATGTCTCTTCTCATTTTTCTATTTGTTGTTTCTTATTGATAAAAATGAGATGCTTACATATTATAGATAATAATATTTTGTTCTAAGTGGTTTTCCCTTTCTTGATTCTGGAAAAGAAGTAGACAAAAAAAAAATCTCCTATTTTTATTAATGCCATGTTTTATCACATAATCATTAATAATTTTAGGTATTTCACCCTTTTCCCACTGACTTAAAATGGCACTTTTTCATTGATTTATTTAATCCATCAATTTTCTCTTTGAGATAAAAGACTCCATTCTCTCTTTTAAAAAACTGAGATTTTGATGAAAATTCTATTGTATTTTTATATCAATTTCAGAGAATTGAGGTTTTAGTAACACTGTGTATTTATAAAATTATTCAAATTCAGGTTTATTCTTCATTTTATAAATAACTATGCATATTTCAAGATATGTTTCCAACACATTTTAATGGATGATTGCTGAAAGAAAATAAAATCACCAATTTTTGTATATTTGTATGGTATCTGACCATCTTAGCACCCATGGAGATGATAATATATTATAGTATATTGAACCAATATATTTGTTAATGTTGAAGGATTCTTATGTTATAAAATACTACTTGACATGGTGTGTATTTCTCTAAACACACATCTCTTGTCATAATAAGTAATGCTCTCTAATAAGATCTCAAACTCAGATGCCCATAAAAGCCCAGCAGGTGGTACAAACTAATAAAAAATTAGACCATTATAAACTAAAAATAGATATGTGGTGTGCTTTAAAAAACATGCATTTATTATATATCTTTCAAATTTAAGAAATGAATTAGTAAATAAGCTATAACAATATCTCTTGGTATGTGTTCTTTTGAGCAAAAGTTATCTGTTCTCTGTTTTCCATTCATTCAGTAATCATATACTGACCAGTGGTTTATTATGTATATAAAACATCATTTTAGGTACTATAGTGGTGACAGAGTTGAATAAAACATGATCTCTGGGGGCCCGGGTGGCTCAGTGGGTTAAGCCTCTGTCTTCAGCTCAGGTCATGATCCCAGGGTCCTGGGATGGTCCTGGGATCAAGCCCTGCATCTGGCTCTCTGCTCAGCAAGGAGCCTGCTTCCTCCTCTCTCTCTGCCTGTCTTTCTGCCTACTTGTGATCTCTCTCTCTCTGTGTGTGTGTCAAATAAATAAATAAAATCTTTAAAAAACAAACAAACCATGATCTCTTCCTTCTAGGAGCTTATCATCTAATCATAAACCCATAATAAAAAATTATATAAATCACTAGACTGTTACAAGCTCTGCTAAGACTGCACTTGATGATAAAAAAAGAAGAATCTGAGAATTACCTACTGCATTACGTAATAGATGAGGAGAGATTGTTGAATTGACTTAATTTCTCCTCTTCTTCCCTAGTTCCAATATGAAATGCAAATTGTGGTATCTAACATATATTTTTATCTAAATTAACTGAGCCATCACTAGACATACAAATTCACCTTAACAACTGAAAAACAGTGGGGACATACTTATTCATATGCATGCCTGTTTGTGCCTGTATATGTTTGTGTGTATGTGTGTCTAAGTGTGTATACAGGGTGACTGAAAACTGAAAGCATTTTCCAGTATCTCCTGAATATAAAAAGTAAGTTTACTTTTCTATGTGGAGAAGCAATAAATGTAAAGTCAAATTTGGCACCTCATAATCTGCTTAGTAATTCCCCAGATAATATGTAATGTCCAGAGTGACTGGAATATTGTGCATTTTCAAATCTGAAATGGCCCTTGGTGTTTTGGTTTCTTTTAAAATCCTAAAGAAAAATTCAAATCAGTAAACAAACATCTCACAGGTATTTATCATAATCTTTCCTCAAAGACAGAGTATTTTTCATTACTCAATAACCATGTATGTATATGAGTAGTAGAAATTAAGACAACTAGTCTATACAAAGTCCTTATCATAGATCTAGCTTCCTAACTCCACAATTCCCAGTACTTTGACCTTTACAAATTTAATTGGCTTACAACATATACTATGTTTAAAGTGGTTGGTGTTGTTATTACTGTTGTTGCTTTTTATAGTTAAAGCCAAAAATCACCTATTAAGTCATTAATTAATATCCAGCTACTCCCAAAGTTATAATCCTCATGGTCTGAATTCTTTAAAATTAAATTCACAAGTATTACTCTGTTTTGTGTGATTAAATGTTCGATTGATTAAACTCTGTTATCATAGGAACATTTTCTTGAATAAACCCTTCCTTATATGTTCTTGAGAGTTATCTATTACAAATGATTTGGATAATAAAGCATTATCCATAATAAAATACTATAGGATAAGGGCAAACTGATTTATGTAGAATAATTTAAAGCAAGTAAGTAGTTTAAAGCCATCAGACTTTTTTCCCTTTTGAGTTTCTGTTTCATTCATTTCAAGGAATTTTTTTCAGTTTATCCTGCTGTAGAAAAATCTGTAGATGGTTTCCCTGAATCACCCTGAATTTCCCCTCTATCAAGGTACCCTTGAGAAATTAAATGTCAACATCTCAAAATAGTGGATTCTGTACTCCAGAGGCTGAATGGTATTCAAGGCTCAATGATTAAAATTGTGGCCATAAATGGAAAATTTCTCTGCTATTATTAGTGGGGTTTCAACCATGCTATTAGTTGAACCAGAAATAAAGTTAGGGATACACTCCACAAGGAAATGTGCCACTCTAAAACAGAGGACAGAGTGAGACCTCCACATGAGTAGGGAGCACACAGGAAAGGGATTTCATAGTTCTATCCCCTGTGTCTTCTGCAATAAGTTGGAAAAACTAAATTGAAGCAGATAGGTTGTGTGTGTCTTTGGTCCACTACTATAAATCTTCACATTAGACATTCTGTAACCAAATAGCTCTCCACGTTTCCATTCCTAACTGAATACAGTAAATGTTGCTACAGCCCACACGGGAAAGCAGAGGTAATAAGGAGGACTATTAGCAATAATAACAAACACAAGCCACTCTACCCTTTCCCTTTCCAAGACTGATAGGCCTTTGACAACATGCCACCAAATCACCCTTAGTAAGGCAATGTGGGCACAACAGAAAGATTCAGAGAAACCTGGTAATGATTCCTGAGTCTACCCCTTACTAGCTATGTAATTTGACATTGGACAGGTTATGTAAGCTCTCTAATTCTTTCTTCCAGCCTGTAAAATAGTGACTGTAATACCTCTAGTCAAGGATTTACAGAAGGATCAAATAAATTAATCATCCAAAATTCCCAAACTAGTATAAAGTACATAGTTAATTACTCATTACATACTAATTTTTCAATTTATTTTATATCCAGAGAAGATTATTTTCCTCAAAATGGAAAGAGACTTCTTTTCTTATAAAAATAATCTATAGATTGTGGAAACACTAGGAGACACAATAAGGAATAAAGGAGAAAATAATCAAGCATAACCCACCGCCTAGAAATAGCCACTGTCAAAAGACTATATCATATAAACTTAGAAAACAAATATAAATATAAACTTTATGACCATATTACACATGCTATTTTGTTACTTGTTTTTAAATATATATTTATATTATTTATTATTATTAACTTTATATATATATATATATCTTTGATATCTTCTACATCATCAATTCAATGTCTGCAGAGGAGTCTCCTCAATTTTAGATACCACTAATACTCTCTTAATGTAAGTTTTTTAATCTGTAAGCTTTTTTCTTTTCTTTTTTTTTTAAGATTTTATTTATTTATTTGACAGAAAGGGATCACAAGTAAGCAGAGAGGCAGGCAGAGAGAGAGAAAGGGAAGCAGGCTCCCTGCTGAGCAGAGAGCCCGATGTGGGAACAATCCCAGGACCCTGAGATCATGATCTGAGCCGAAGGCAGCGGCTTAACCCACTGAGCCACCCAGGCGCCCCTGTAAGCTTTTTTTCTATTAAAATTGGTAAATTGGTAAAAAGTATCCTTAAATATTTCATTTTTACATACTTGGCAAAATATCTTTTCAGGGAATAGTTCATATATATTATTATTAATTATTATTATTTGATATAACTAGTACATTATAAATGCTGTATTCTCTGTAAGACTCATACTTCCTCAGATGCCTTTAGGTCCTTTTTCCCTTCAAAAAGTAAATAACCCAATAATGTCCAACATTTGAGGGGACATACCCCTAAGACAGAAGTTATTAATCTTATATATGGAGTGCTTATAAACTGAGCTCAAGGTTATTGAAACTCTCAAGATGAGTTCTAATTCAA
Organism: Neogale vison; assembly: GCF_020171115.1. Classification (NCBI taxonomy): domain Eukaryota; kingdom Metazoa; phylum Chordata; class Mammalia; order Carnivora; family Mustelidae; genus Neogale; species Neogale vison. The sequence continues at coordinate 265,328,330 of NC_058091.1, read as the reverse complement.
TGAGCCTCTGTATCATGCTTTAGATGAAAAAAATTGCTTCAAGCTCAAAAATGATTTTCAATTTGATTACTTCTTTAAAAACAGAAGGCAGCAGAGATTCTTAGCAATAATTCCCCTAGTATCTGGCAAACCTCTCCCAATCCTTGATCTTTGAGTCTTGCTAGAGGATAAGCCTGAAGGACACAGCCCCAGGTGAGGTGATGGCCATTAGCATTGCTCAGGCAGAAAGCACCACTGAGTCCTGAGGCATTAAGATTGCTGAAGTGTTATACATAATAGGCAGAATCTAATGTGAACTCAGCAGGGCATAATCATGTGATCTTACAGGAACTCAAGTTTAAATGTACTGCCTTCTTCTTTTGTGAACGGTAACTAGAATTTCCCAGTGAGCCTGGGTGGAAGACAGCCAGTCTGTGGTGGGCGGGAGGACCCGCAAAGCTTGCAATATGCAATACCAGAATCACGATAATCATACCAACACGGCGTTTGCCTCAAAACGTCTTCGTTCCCTGACAGTTCAATTTCTTCTACACATCACAGAAGCTGACTTCTGTGACTACCTTTCAAGGTACTTGACAAAGATCACGTATTTTATTCACTCTCCAGCTGGGCTGCTAGCCTGTTCTCACACTGATCCTGAGTCAGGAAGCCTCCAAGGATTCTGTCTCTGTCTTGGAGTGCAGCTACCCCCTGCCTCTATCACTTTGGGAGAAAATTTCCTTGCTTGGGTCTCTTGGTCAAACAAAATTATTTAAAGATTTCTTGACTGTTTGCAATATGAAATATAGGATGTTTATTTTGGGGATGTTTAGACATCTTTCTTAGAGAAACATTTGGAAATAATAATCAACTTTTGGAAATAAAGAGGGTAAACATAGCTTCACCCCTAATTTTCTTTGAAAAGCTACTGCAAAGTAGTGCAGTCATGAAAATACTACTTTATTGCATATGGGAAATACTAATTTAACTATGAAATTTAGAATGCTTTGCATGGATCTTTGAGCATGTTTTCACCATGAGTCAGACCCAAAGGATACAAATATAGAAAAAGTCTGACTGAAATGGATGCCTTAAAATACATCATAATTGATCCTCTTAAGTATTCACATAGCAAAGAATGTGCATTACATAAGTATGTTAAGTTAATTCTCCTTGGTATCAGGGACTCTCCTTGGTATCTTTGAGGAATCACTGTTCTTCCTTTCATAAAGAGTTAGGACAAATTAAAATTATTTAGTTTTATATAATTTCTCTCAACCACACTTAAATAGCACCAATGCCACTAAATTAAAAAAAAATAAATTAAGAACCCAAAATATCATGTTTCTGTATTTCTGTTCCGTCTGATACTCTGGTGCTACAGTTATCTTAAATTTTGGTTTAAAAAAGTATTAAATTCCATTCACCAAATCAAGGACAATAATCGATTAGATTCTTCTTGCAGTTATTCTTTTCCAAAGTTTGCGCATTAATCTTTCTCCAATAATACCTTATCAATCACTATTTCAAAAATAATTCTATTATTCAAAAATTATTCAAATTATTCAGAAATGATATCCAAAAACAATTTCAAAAGTAAAGAGTTCTCTTATTTGAGAGAGAAAGCATGCACCACTTCCTCAGGCCTGCATTACCAGCAATAAGAAATGGCCAAACATGAGGAGAATAGAATTTCATATTAAAATATTTTAAAAAGTAGGTTTTTTTTTTCCTTACTGAAATTGAATTACGTTAACAGCCTACAAAGCATGCAACATTTCTTCATTTGTAAAATAGGGGGAATAAACTAATTAGTTAATCTTTTATGGGTCCTTATCAGCTTTGAAGCTTCATGGCCTTCCTTTCAAATTATTTAAGAGTTCATGGTTTCACTGGGTAGTTGAAATTCGTATCATATACAGACTGCAACTATCTCTAAATAATGAAATTATCGGTCCCTTTTCAGGCATTGCCAAGACCATGTCTTTTAATGACTGTGTAAAATTTTAAAAACAATCAACTAGGTAAATATTAAATATAACAAAGTATTTTTTTTACTAATATGAGACCCATCTGGGGAATATTTTCAATCCATTTATCACAATGACTACTGGATACATGGGATAAAAAAGAACCATGAACAGGTCAAATATTTTATCTTCCTTCTGGGGTGGGAGAGAGGGAAGGAACACAAACTGCAACGACCATGAAAACTCATTAATTGCTTTGCTTATCTCTTAAATATTTTTTAATAAAGTACTATATCCCGTAGCTCTTCATACTCTATGATGAGGAAAATTGATTTCATGGTTTAAATCCTTAGCCTACTAGCTAGGACAGCAGTGAAAAAAAGTCATCCAAACAGCATCACAAGGCAAGTGGTACAAATCCACAAACGCAAATCCATAAGGAAAGCTTTGGGAATCCTGTGGATGCAATATGGCAGAGTTTTAAAAATTTAAATATATAGGTTCTCCTAGGGTTCATTTCCTAAGATGTGTTTTATCGTTCTGAGGATAATATTGTTGAGTCTGCTGCAGACGCAAGCACTGGGGAGATCTGGGACTAAATATCCAGGCTACTACTTGCTGTCTGTCTTTAAGTAAACAAAGTATCTTTCTGGGACTCAGTTTCTGTTTCCTGTGTGTTTGGTTGGTTGTTTCTTTTTGCTTTCTTTTTTTTTTCCCCCTTATATATATAAAACAAAGGGGCTGGAATAAATGACCTTGAAGTCAGTGTGAAGTAATGGAAAGAATATGGTTGTAGGAATCTGGTAAATGGGATTCCATTTGCAAAATGGACATACTAGGGTTATTGTGGGGATTAATTGGTAAATGTATATAAAGTTATACATAATTTGGAGTAATCCTTAATTGACAATTGGTGAATGGACTTTTTGCTTTGCTTGTTTTTTGCTGCTATTGTTGTTGTCCTTGATTTTTTCCCCCTTCTTTTCGCTTACCTTAAAACCCTTTTTGAATATCAAACTATTAGCACAGATCTCCCTGAAGCCTTCAATAATTATAGACTCATATTGTGAAAGTAAAAATCCATTTAATTCAAAGGAAATTACTCATCGGTGATTTCTACTTCAGGCTTTATGTCATTTAAAAATGTTTCCAAACATATCAAGCAATGTAATATAATTTCTCTAAATCTTTTAATCCCAAATTATTATTTTTAATCAAATTTTTCCTGATACATGTGTTTTAAAATGGACACATATCATCCAGTACATGGAATGTTTTAAATAATAAATGAATTTTCAGTGCTAGTGAAACCCCTTAAGTTCTTGAATAAGTGATCCTGTGAAAAAAATATACCTGAAAGCTCATTGACAAAATTATAAAACTATCTTAAAATCAAGAAGGAAACACAAAAAACTATGCATGTGTATGAGATTTACTCTCCAAAAGAAATCCAAGCTTCTTTTAAAAATTCTTTTTTCTGCCAAGTCTTTGTCACAAAAAAAAAAAGGAAAAAAAAGAAAGAAAAAGAAAAAAAGTGCTGTGAGTAGTTTTCAAAGAATGAGAAAATAATGTGCCTTTAGCAAGGTGGAATTAATTACCTTTCAACCACAGATCTTTAAACAGACAGTTGGATTTTTCCATTATCCATTTTAAATCACAGTAGCCTTTTGAGTGCTTTATTTCAGAAAATGTTTAACTATTACACTTTCCCTTTTGACTATTTAAAGGATACTGACCTAATGATCCTTTTATTTTTAAATGTTAATAGCTCAGTTTTAGAGATGTACCACTGAAGCATTCTGTGTTAAATTACTGCTATACTTTTTAAATATTACACCAATATCTAGTGCATTGTCCAAGAATAATCTAGGATATGTATTTTATATTGATCCTGATTTTCTTGTATGTGTTCTGTGCACTTATCTATTTTCAAATCTGGATATTTATCTATCTCTTCCCCTCTACAACTAAAAAAATAAATAAATAAACCCACTCATTGGGTTAAGTGTCTGACTCTTGGTTTGGGCTTAAGTCCTGATCTCATCAGTTGTGAGATCCATCCCCACATCTGGCTCTGTGCTCAGCAGGAGTCTCTTTGGATATTCTCTCTCTGGCCCTCCCCTGTTTGTGCTCAAGCTTTCTCTCAAATAAATAAATAATTCTTTTTTTTTTTTTTTAAAGATTTTATTCATTCATTTGACAGAGAGAGAGAGAGAGATATCATAAGTAGGCAGAGAGAGGGGGAAGCAGGCTCACCGCTGAGCAGAGAGCCCGATGCGGGACTCAATCCCAGGACCCTGAGATCATGACCTGAGCAGAAAGCAGAGGCCAGTGAGCCACCCAGGCGTCCAATAAATAATTCTTAAAAAAAAAAAAAAAAAAAAGAAAAGAAAAGAGAAAGAAAGCTGGAATGACATGTTAAATAATTAATATATACTGAATACCTAAATTAAATATATTATTATTAAACTTATTTATATATGTGAATTAAATGCATCTATAATATATAAATTATTACATTTATAGTTATTTTATATTTATATTTTATGTTATTATATTCTTATACACAAACATGTCTGCATACTTAATATAAAATATCTTGTATTTTATAAATGTGATAAATATTTATAAATAAATATAATATAAATATTATATATTATATATTATATAATATAAATATAATAACTATAAATATCTATAAAGAAATATAAATTTATTTATATTTCCATTGTTTTATGGAAACCTCAGTATAGTTACATTATATTGATGGCAAAAATAGGATCTAAATTAGAATATAAAACAGAATAAGAAATAAAGTATTTTTGATATAATACACTTCACTATATAGATGTACATATATCCCAGTGCAAATGAGGATAATAAACAAAAATATTCAGATTGTTTAAAATATCAGTATCTTCATTATTTAATAAAGTCACCATGAAAGAGACAAGTTGTTTATTAGAATAGACATGAAATGCATACATGTGTGTCCAAATGATTGAACTGAATGATCTACAAATTAAAAACTATCTTGATAAGCAATATAAAATTAAAACCTATTTCTAACGTTTGGTTCTGACTATGAAGACTGATGGATATGATGACTATGATGACTATGACTATGATGATTGATGGATACTAGGAAGACTTACATTTCCATAACTCATGTCTCTCCTCCCTTTAGTGCTTGCTGTAAATAATTGCAAAACCAGATAATATATCTAAATCAACTGAGTCAACTGTGTTCAAATACTGAACATAATATACAGAGGGCTGTGACACTTGGAAGAAAGGAAACAGTTAGTGAGGTTCACAAACAGCACAACCTCCTGCCTGGAAGCACTGTTCAAAGCATGGCAGAAGTGCATCTTAAACAGGGAGCAATAGTCTGGTAAGTAGAAGAAATGCATATCCAGATTTGGGGCTGGTAAAGCAACTGGAATTTGTGCGACAAGGAAGTAAGCAGAGTACTGAAGAGGAGACAGTTACATAGAGAAGAAACTCTAGCAATCTCCACAGGAGTTTTCCAGTGAGAGATGGCCAAATGCTAAGCAATGCAAGAATAGGGCAAAACTCTGTAAGGCCCTGAAGAAAATAATTTATGGGGATCTGTGAGCAGGGAATCTGGAAATTTTATAGGTCATACAATGACAGCAACACTGGACTTCCAACAAGCCAGAGAACAAAGACTTCAGAGGAACACTCCAGTCATTCAGTTGAGACTCAAAAAGGCCATTTCTTAGGAGTCAGGCTACCGCAGCAAGGAAAAAAAAAAAGCCTAAAACCAAATCTTTCATTTTTATTTTTTAATTTATTTTTAAAGATTTTGTTTATTTATTTGAGACAGAACAGGACCAGGGCATTGAGGGAGGAGGGTAGGAAAAGTGGAGGATGGAGTCAGAGGGAGAGAGAGAAGCAGGCTGTCTGCTGAGAAAAGAGCTGGATGGGTGGCTCCATCCCAGGACTCCGGGATCATGATCTGAGCTGAACGCAGACACAACTGAGTGAGTCGCTCAGGCATGCCCTAAAAACAAGTCCTAACAAGATCCAACTAACCCGCTAATAAAGAAACTACCTATCACAACACTCAACAAATTTTAAATAAAGAAAACAATAAACTGTTGGTAATGTGGCATTAAAAAATTCGCTATACATTCAAAAATTACTAGACTAAAAGAAAAAAGAAAATGTGACTAATAAACAAGAGAAAATAGTCAACAAAAGAAGAACAAGGGTTGTTTTTATTTGTTGCTATTTTTTGTTTATTTGTTTGTTTGTGGGGGCAGTATTTTGATTTTCTTAGATAGGGACCTTAAAAAAACCTTTTATAAATATTTTCATGGACTCAAAGGAAAAGCTGTGTACAATAAGGAAACATAGAAAACCCCAGCAGAGATATAGAAACTATTTTTTTTTAAATCAAAGATCCTAATATTGAAAAAGAGAAGAAAAAAATGTAACTAAAAAATCTCCAATAAATCCAAACTGTGTCAGGAAAGAATGAAAAAATAAACAAAACAAAACAAAAAAGCAAATGGGACAAATGGAATGGAAATAGCAATATGGTTTATTTAACCTCTCAAATATTTCAATGGGTACATTAAAGGAAGATATAAATGGAGTAAACACTTAGTCATATGAAACTCAGTCACATAATAACTAGAGTGGAAACATTAAAAACAGTCAAGACCCTAGACAAGGAACATGACTGATTATCAAGAGGGAATGCCATAATGAAAGCATAAATTCATCAAAAGACATAACATGAAATGCATATACATTTCATTCCAGAACTTTGAAAACGTAAAGCAAAACTGACAGACCTAGCTGGAGAAACAGATGAAATCCACAATTATGGCTGGAAATTTTAACAACCCTCTTCCCCTAGTTGATGGATAAAGTAGACCAAAAAATCAAGAAGGACATTAAAGATGTGATTGACTCTGCATACCAAATAACCAAGTTAATATTTATAGAACACTACATCCAGACAGAAGAATACACATAATTTTCTAGTGTACAGGGAATATTCACTAAGATAAACCATATGCCAGGACATTCAATAGGTCAAAAATTTATAAGGACCGAGGACATATACATAGCATGGTCTCTGACAACACTAGAATCAAACTAAATTTCAATAAAAATGACAATAAAGAAAACCTTGGAAACCACACAATATTTAGAAATTAAACAAAATTATTTTAAGTAACTCACGAATGACTTATGCAATCATGAGGAATATTTAAATATTTTGAATTAAATAAATATTAAAATATTTAATATTATTTAATTAAGTATTTTAATTAAATAATTAAATATTTAAATATTTTGAATTAAATAACATTAAGTGCTTTAAAAGCAAAGCACTTAAAAATTTGTGGGATGCAGCCAAACCAGTGTTTATAGAGAAATCAATAGTTCTTTATACCCTATATTTAAAAAGAAGAAAAGTTAAATTTAATAATGTAAGGTTTACTGTAAGGAATTATGAAACAAGTACGAATCAAGCACAAAGTAGAAGGAAGGAATTAATAAATATAAGAGAAAAAGTAATTAGAACAAAGGCAGATTCTTCAAATATATCATTAAACTGATAAACTTTTAGCCACATTAATGAAGGGGAGAAAGAGAGGGAGATAAAAGATACAAAGAGAATACAAACTGATATCTAAAATGCAAAAGGAAATATCAGTATAAAGCTTGAAGGCATTAAAAAGAAAAAAATGAAATATGATGAGCAACTTTATGTGCACACACTTTCCAAATTAGATGGCAAATTCATTGACAGAGACAACTCACAGAAATGATACCAGAAGAAATAGTAAATATATATTGCCTAATAACTATACGATAAAAATGATTCATAATGAAATTTTTGCATACAAAGATTTATAATCCCAGATGGCTTCACTAGTGAGTGCTATCAAATTTAAAGAAGAAATGTTACTAATTTTACACAAACAACTAAAGAAAATGATAAGATCAATTTCTCAAGTCTTGTCCTGAAGCCAACATAAACTTGATACATAAAATAAGAAAAGGATATTACAACAAAAGAAAATTATATTCCTATTTTTCACTCCACATGAATATAGACACCAAAATCCTTAAAAAAATTAGCAAATCTAGTAATAAAGTAAAAAGATAATAAAGAATGATCAAGTGGAGTTTATCTGAGGCATATCAACATGTGTTCATGTTTTAAAATAAACCAATATATTTCTCCTGCTTATTAACATAATATAAAAGAAAAATAATTTTATCATATTATTAGGTTCAGAAAAAGCATTTTAATACTTTAATACCCCTTTGTGTAATAATTTAATACCCCTTTGTGATTTTTTTAAAAACCCACAGCAATTAGAAATAGAAGGGAAGTTCCTTATTTCAGTAAAAGATATCTCTGAAGAATTTGCAAATAATATCCTACTTAATATTAAGAAACTTATTTCCTCTGAGATCAGAAAAAGCTAAATTCCCTGCTATCATCACTTCTACTTCTCTTCAATAACTTGTTGGAAATGAAAGCCCCTATAATAAATAAGTAAATAAAATCATAAAGATTAGAAAGGAAGACCTATAGTCTTTATCCACAGATGAGATGATTATGTATGTAGAAAATTTTAAGGAAACTACAAACAAAAGTACCAGGGTTACTAAGGAATTTAGGAAGCTCACAAAATGCCAGGTTAATAATAGTGAAACTGGGGTGCCTGGGTGGCTCAGTGGGTTAAAGTCTCTGCCTTTGGCTCAGGTCATGATCCTGAGGTCCTAGGATGGAGCCCTGCATGGCTGCTTCTCCCTTTCCCTCTGCCCTTCCACCACATTGGTATTCACACTCTCTCTTTCAAAACAAAACAAAAAAAAAAGGTGTAAATTCTCACCAAATTGATCTATACATTCAATGTAATCAAAATAAATATTTCAGAAGGTATTGTTTTCAAAAATAATTGCTTACTTCACAATTTACATAAACCTACAAAGGACCAGAATAAACACAACAATTAAGGAAAAGAAAAACCAAGTTGGGAGGACTTACATTACCTGATTTTCGAGTCTTACTCTGAAATAGGGATCAACAAACTACTGTCCACAGGCTGGCTTGTTTTTATAAATAGAATTTTAGTGAAATATAGCCACAGCAATTTATTTACATATTATCTATGCTACACAGAGCAGAGTAATTTTAAGAGAGATCTTATGCCCTGCATATCTGAAATACTACTATCCCCTTTAAGGAAAGCTACAGATTGGCATAAGAGACAACTAGAGCAATGAAACAGACTAGAATCCAGCAATAGGCCCATACCTGCATATTTTAACTTTTGACAATAGCTTCAAAGCAATACAAAGAAAAAGGGTCAATTTTTAAAATTTTTTATCTCAATCCATAGAGAAAAATTAACTCAGGTTGGATCACAGACCTAAACACAAAAGCAAAAACTACAAAACTTCTAAGAAACATAGAATATCTTGGTAAACTTGGATACTCAGAGATTTGTTTGACTAGGATACGAAAGCATAAATTAGGTAAGGAAACATTGGTATGTTGAACTCCATAGAAAATTTTAAACATTCTGCTCATCAAAAAACCATTAAACACAAACTGAGGCATATTCTAAAAAAAATAAATGACTGGACTTTTCAATATTTCCAAGGTCATGAAAGACAGGACCTGTCCAGGAAACTGTCACAGATTGGAGAAGAAATGAAAACTAAATGTATATGGTATCCTGGATTGGATTCTGAGCCAGAAAAAGGACATAGTGGAAAAACTAGGAAAATCTATAGTTTGTAGGTTATTTAATAGTATCTTACTAATGTTAATTTCTTGGTTTTGGTAAATGTTATGTAAGATGTTAACAATAGAGAAAACTAGGGGGAGGGTATTTGGGAACTCTCTGTACTATCTTTGCAACTCCTCTGTAAATCTAAAATTATTTTGAAATAAAATTTCTGAGGGGGAAAATGGTTGTTATGAAAATGAATAGGCAAACCATAGGCCAGGCAGAAAAACTGTATGTAGAGACAGAGAGAGAGAGAGAGATGGATAGAGATAGAGACAAAGACAGAGATAATCTTGTTAAGGGACTGTACCCAGAATGTGTACATAAACGGTACAACTCAATAATAAAATGACAAACAACCCAACTAAAAATGAACAAGACTAAAACAGATATTTTACAAAAGAAGATATGCAAACTGGCCAATAAGTATATGAAAAATTGCTCAACAGCATTAGTCATCAGAGAAAATGCAAATTAAAACCACAATGAGATACCACTACACCCCCACTAGAATGGCTAAATTTATAAGGAACAACACCAACGTCTGGCAAGGATATAGAGCAACCCAAATTTTCATACACTGCTGGTGGAAGTGTAAAATGAAATAACCACTTTGGAAAAGAGTTGGGCAGTTTCCTAATCCTACTAATCCAATATTGGGTATTTATACAAGAAAAATGGAAACACATATATACAAAAAGATCTGAACAACAATGTTCAAATACCATTTTAAAATAAGCATTGTTTTAATACTAGTTGTTAAGTAAAAAAATTATATTACTAAATGACTATTTGATGAGAGGCACTTTGCTAAAAACGTTATAGATTCAGACTTCTTCAACCCTCACAAAAAACCCTTATGTAGCCCCCTATGTTGTCTACTAATACATATGTTCCTCAAACATTCATTAAAAACCTATATTGTGCAAAGCAATGTTCTAGGCATTGCACATATACAAGCTAGATGTCAAGATCTTTGTTCTCTTTCTCTTTTTAAAAAGATATTTATTTATTTTAGAGAATGAGAGAAAGAGAGAGAGCGAGAGCGTGTGTCCAAGCATGCAAGCAGGAGGAAGGGCAGAGGAAGAGAGAGAGAGGGAGAGAACTTCAAGCACACTCCCTGCTAAGTGCAGAGCCCTACACAGGGCTTGATCCCACAACCCTGAGATCATGACCTGAGCCAAAAAGCAAGAATCAGTCACTCAACTGGCTGAGCCACCCAGGCACCCCAATCTCTTTGTTCTCTTAAAGCCTAAACTCTACAAGGGGGAGACAGTTGGCAAATACAGACTATGTTAAGATGGGTAACAATACTGTCCCCCTTTTATAGATGGGGTTTCAGAGATGGTGGCTGGGATTTGAATCTAACTTCTCTGACCCAAAACGCAGACTCCATGAGTACCCCCCGATCATGCCAAAGAGCATAGCATACTCCCTGTTTCTTTAGACGTCACCTCACCTTTCAAGTTGTTGTCACTTTACCAAGGAGAGGGACATTAAAACAACTATGATAGGTAAGGTTTAATCAAATTTATAATAAGGAAAAAAAACCTCCCAGGTTTCTAAAGAGAAAATAAGACTGGACCTATGGTTTCTACCAGAAGGAGGCAATTATGCAGAAACCTTAAGGATGTATTTAGTAAGTAAAAGGGTTAGTGCACCATTTCTTGCCCTGACTCTGATTCATAATGGTGTAGGCCAAACTATTCTATCTCTTAATCTTAATTGGCTTCACACATCATATTTACGATCATCTTTGTACCTGACCACAGAATCATCATGTTTTCTGCTACTATCATAAAGAGAAGGCGTGGAAATCTTTAAACCACTGTTGTGTAAGTAAGGTAGAATTAATTTGCCAGAACAACCTAATTTTCTCTAAGCTATTCTCCTTGGAGAGGTTTTGTGGTTCCTTTTCGAACTAGCAATACTTAACTCCATTACAGATAGCTATGTAATGAAATGAGGCAACACTACATAAATGGGGTACTAGATTTCTCTTATTTCATTTGCTTTGTATTAGTCTCAAAATAATAGACGTAAAACATGGCATGGACAATTCACTCTTTGATTAAAGTGCCCCGACAACCAGTACAATATCAGATACAAAGCATGTATTAAATATGATTTGCTGAGTGAACATCAATGATTTCCATCCATTCCAACGTCTTGCAGGATAAAATAGCTTTCCAGTAATATCTTTGTCATACTTCTCATTTTGTGTACTACAGTCTAGCAATATCAATCCATGTATATGTCCCTGAATATCACCTTCAGTTTTATTACATTGCAAATTTGACATATGCTATTTCTTTTGCCTGAAAAGCCTTTATCCCATTCTTTTACACAAAGAAATCAGCTCCGGCATCACATTCTCTAAAAAGTCTTCTCTGACATCCTCAGAGAGCGAATCACTCTCTCCTTGGCATGAGCTCCATCTTATTTATACCCATGTCAATTACTACACTCATAGTGTAGTAATGTAATATACTGTATTACATTATTTGTTTACAGACTATCCTTTTCTCCCTTACTTCTCTTTCTCAGTCCTCACTTCATATCTCCTCCGCCCATGCATTACAGTTAAGATATTATACCGAGTAGGGTATGTAAACTGAGCAATCAGAACAAACACTGACATTATCCAACTAAAACAGTTCTAGTGGAGAACTATAAACCCCTCCTCTACACCCTACTACCTCTGTCCTAAAGAAGACTGCCATCACCTCTGCCTAGCCTTCTGCATTCCTTCCTAAAGACCTTCTAGCCTCGAGTTTTATTCCCTTAAATCCTCTCTTCACATTTTGACCAGCATGATCTTTTTTTATAAAACTAATTTATTTTTACTCCTTAAGATCTAGTCTGACTTTCACCTCAGAAAATTCTTTTTAATTCAGGACCTTCAGATTATGAGACTGACACGCTGCCTACTGCGCTAAGGAGGCACCTTCAGAAAATTCTTTTTAAAATAAAAGAGTAAAATTCTCCCATGAACTCTTTAAAAAGTTATTTTGTAACATAGTATTTGTGAATTTTAATTATTTAATCTTAGATGTATACTCTAGTCTAGAGGATAATGTAGTTTTTTTTTTTCCTTACATATCTATTAATGTACCAAAGAACCCAATGTTAGGTCTACCACTTAGACTTCATTTATGGGAAAAAAAAAAAAAAAAAAAAGCTTTATGGAAAGAAGGCAAGGAGGAAGAAAAATTCATTTCTTATGATGATTTGAATAGCTCCAAGGTTTTTAGTGTTTTTGCTTTTTGGTTTTTTTTTTTAGCTTCTGTTTTACTTCTTTGGTCTTTTAAGGACATACCCATAATTGCTAGAGGCTCACAACCATATTCTCCCCATATCACAGTAGTCAGAATAAAGACAGTTAGGTTAAGGAAACAATCACAATGCTATCAATATTTTGACTGTGTTATTTTACCACACCATAGTTAGTTTCATAGTAAAACAAAAGGGCTAGTCCACAATGATTAAGAAAGTAGCAACCTCACATCATACTAAATACATGAGAAGGCTCTTCCTCCTGAATAGATTTGGTCTGATGACACAGGTTCCTGTACTAATCCACATCAAAACCGAAGGTATATGGAACTTAACAAGACAAATCAATACAATTGGAAAATCTTGCTCTTTTCTTATGCAAAAAGAATTATATATTGTATGAAACAATTTTATTTTACATCGCAAAGTATATCCTTTTCAGACTGCAGAATACACAGTCTTTGGAAAAAAGCTTTAAAAATATGGAGAAGTATACAAAATTGAAACATGCATAATGCTCACCACCCAGGTACAGATTACATAAGTTATTCTTACTAAAGCTACTATTTAAAACAAAACAAATTTGCTGTCATTCAGTTTCAAAGAAAAGTGATAGATTCAAATAAAGCCACAAATGCAAAATAACAATATTTTAACACAAGAAATATACCCAAACACTATTTAACCTTTAGTTTTCTATTTTAAAAAATTGTCATTAATATCACCAAACCAAACAAATTAAATTTCAAACAGGATTGAATAGTAACATACTAAGGTTTAGATAAATCTCCACTATAATCATCTATAACATGTATCCATAGATCCCAACTAAAACTGACTATTAATGGAAAGAAATTGCTACCAAAAAATCACACTGGAAATGCTAACTACAATGAAGCTAGAAATGACCTATATACATTACCAAATTCTGATTTCTTCATCATTTGATTGCTTTTTCAAAGACAAATTTTTTAAAGTCACAGGATTTTGACTCCATTTTATCTGGAGCAAGAAAGCAAATATTTTTCGTATACTTATACTCTTCCCATGCCACAAATATTAGTCAAGTGTGATTTCATTCTAGAACTTGATGATCACAGCCCATTGATGTGCTCCTCACCTGATACTTTTGCTTAAACAGTTGCAAATGTGTTTGCTGATTATCTAACCAGAGTTTTGGATACTCTTCCCTCATTTCTTCCTAAGGGTGGCTTCCTCTCATCCTTTATCACAAGCTTAAATTCAATCTCTTTCAAAATACAACCACTTGTTCTAAAACAGTCATTCCACCCCTACGCTACTCTCTCATCATACCCTTCATTCCATATTCTGTTTATTTCCTGCATAGAATATGTAATATTCTTATTTGCATGTTCACTTGATTATTGATTATTGTACCTCTTGTAGAAGAAGTACATAAGATGAAAGATCTGGTCTATTTCATTCATTTTTCTTATTTCCTTAATATGAAACACAGTTTCATAGAGTATCTATCCTAGAATGAATGCTTAATGAATATTTGTTGGATAAATGAAAACAAGAAAGAGAAAGTAAATTCTCTTGCCTTCTCTTTATCATTAAAGTACATGCATTTTTTTAGATTTTATTTAAATTTATTTGAAAATGAGAATGAGTGCATGAGTGGGGGAGAGGGGCAGAGGGAGAGGGAGACACAGACTCTCTGCTGAGCATCGAGCTGGAGGGGCTCAATCCCAGGACCCTGAGATCATGACCTGAGCTGAAGGCAGATGACTAATGGATTGAGTCACCCAGGTGCCCCATAAAGTATATACATTTTTAATCGAGTCATTCTTATAAGCTATCACTGCCCCAAAATGGTCTTCCTTGGCATGAGAAATGTGCACTGATTATGAATGTCATGCACAGGGGATCCAGTCACACTAGAACAATGGCCTTTTGGACAATCCTATAGTGCTGAGGTATTCCAGATTCCCCAGCCAAGGCTGACGTCCACATATAATTCTGCATTCTAGTCATCTCAAAACTTAGCTTGAATTTTGAGTTAAACTGGTTTTCTTCATTTATGAGATGTGTGAGTTTAAAAGTTGTTTACTCTTTCAAATCTCTAGTTTCTTCACATTAAATGTACTTTAGTCTCATAATCACTAATTACTTTTTATCAAGAAATTGTATGTTAACCCAAAGCCTTACCAGAGCAAGTGCTCATTAAGGAGTAGTTATAATAAGTGTATTAGTCAGGGTCAAGTTGACACATAAAATTAACCATTACAATGTTTTTGGTCCTTATTTGTTTTTTTTTTTTTTAAAGATTTTATTTATTTATTTGACAGAGAGAAATCACAAGTAGATGGAGAGGCAGGCAGAGAGAGAGAGAGGGAAGCAGGCTCCCTGCTGAGCAGAGAGCCCGATGCGGGACTCGATCCCAGGACCCTGAGATCATGACCTGAGCCGAAGGCAGCGGCTTAACCCACTGAGCCACCCAGGCGCCCTGGTCCTTATTTGTTGATGCTGCTGTATGTAATAACAGTCTATTCATTCAGATCAGTTAATTTCAATAGCTACCTAGTTCACTTGAAATACAGTTTATATAAGGAAAAGGACCATGTTAGGCAAAATAAACTCAGTCTATACAGTCAACCTCTTCTTTGCGTGTTATCATTTTTTTCATTAAAAATATCCCTACACTCAGTTCTATACTAAAATCTTCAACAGATTTCTCTGAAACTGTATTTAACATTTTGACTAAATGTGAATGGAAAGGAAATTAAAATGCAAAAAAAAAAAATCAAAAGTAAAAGAATTTTTTGTTTTCAGCAATATGAGTCTATTATTGGAAAATATGCACCACTCTTCCCAGGAGACAATTTGCAAAACAGATCTTTTAATTTAGAAAATGAATGAACTGCATACAAGTATAGCTGTGAGAAACTCAATTTTACTAGAGATCTTCCTGTTTTTATTTTTTTCTAAGTGGCTTAATTACCCAAACAAAATATTTAACTTCTGGTATGCTTCACATATCCCATTAATTCCACACTAGGTTTAAATTCATTTAAACGTCACTGATTTTTAATTACCATGCAAATGCATTAACTAAGCTTCTTAGACTTAAAGGTTAGACGCACATGCTAGAGAGCTGATAAAGGAATTTCCCCCTTTCTTGTTAATAACAACAACAACAAAATTGTGAATTCCTGCTCTGTATCTGTAATTCTTCAAGATTATTTCCAATATACTAAAAATTTAATTCTTAATTAACTCCAAACAACCCATCAGCATATTTGTTTTATAGTTAAGGAAACATTTTTAGCTTCAGTGTACGGACTAAACAACAGGTATCAAAAACCGACATTATAATTTCGGTAGAACAAAAGTACAAACAGCATGCCACACTAAGAAGGTGCAAGTCAGCTGTCTGACCAAGCTGGCGTTGGCCCAATACTATGGTAGCTTTTCTGCCTGCCACTTCACAGACGTTTGTCATAAGGCAGCTGCTATAGAAAACAAGCACAGACTATGCAGTGTCATTTGCAAGACTTTGACTTTCAACCCTAGCATTTGCTAGTTGAGTGTATTACAGTTTAATCTCTCATTCTTACTTTCCCTATCTGCAAAAAACAAAACAAAAAAAACCAACTTATTAGCATAACTTGTGTATAATAAGACTTAAATAAATAAAAAATCTTTTATTGTTGACTAATCTTATCTTTTTGCCATTTATATTGCTTAATACTTTAATATTTATTGTGTAGTATGTGCCTGAAACTGTACTAAGGGCTTTATACACTCTTTCACTTAATCCTCATAACACTGTGAAGTAAATATTATTGTATCCACTTTGTATAATTTCCAAGGACCCCTCTTAACCACTACAGATACCATGTTTTCTGCAAAAGACATATGTGATTTCATCATGGCAACCAGAGGTAATCATTTCTATGTACAAATTATGGTAAAGGAAAGTGAAGATAAGAAATACAAGCCTCCCCACACATACATATAATTAGTAAAGGGCCTACTAAACTTCAACTCAGCTATTTTATTTATATTTAAGGGTAATGCTATTTCCGATATGCCACACTCTATATGTGCTTCAGGGTTTACAAAGTAAGAAAAGACCTGATTCTTGTCTTTGAGGAAGATTTAAACATAATGGATTTTACATGATGTTTAGCACATTTCATGGAATATTCTTATTAAGAAATTATAAACTTTCAAAAAGTGTTTTTGCTTAATCCATGCTTAAATAACCAAAACAAAAAGGCACAAAGCATCGCTACAAGTAGCCCAGGTAACAAAAACAAAAATGAAGCTCTGACCCAAAGAGTCGAAAAGTATTTCACTCGGCTCCTAGTTCCCAGTCTTGACATGTCTCTTCTTTTTTTCTAGCAATAATGAATACTTGACTTAAGGGAACATTTCACCTCATTTCACTTCAACTTTTGTCTCACCTTTTTTGTGTATAAAGCAGCACCATTTTTTTTTTTTTTTCAGATATTTTGCTAGGCTCTTTTCTGCTCTGTGACTGAATTTGATGGGCTAGAAAATTCCTGATGTGAATATATAAATTAATAGGACAGAAACTGGCATGTTGGGGGATATGGTATGAGGATATTTGTGTCCAAACTTTTCACAAAGACAGCTGGGATGTAAGTGGAATTTGAACAAGCTAAACAGTATCAGGTATACGCAGTTACCATATATGTATTCCATACCAAGTATGGTATACCAAGTATACCATAATGATGGTATACTTGAGAGGAATGAAAATTTCCTTCTTCCATTATTCGTGGGGTTAGATTATTGACCCTGATGAAAGATCTCACATCATTCCGGGAGAAGAAATATGGCCATGCCAAAGGCAACATAAAGACCTCAGTCTGATAGGATATATAACACTGGATCTTATGACTGGGATTAACTCAAATTTGAGTTTCTGAGAATAAATTTGTGCAGCAAAGGGTGAAGTCATTAAAGAAAGAATATGAGTTAAATTTAAAAGGATTAAATTCCATCTCGACTTATAAGTATGGTAGATAATCACTGTTTTTCCCAGTGACTTTGGTTGAACTCAGTTGGGGTAATATACGGCTGCCCATAGACATTTTTTTTTTTTTAAAGATTTTATTTATTTATTTGACAGAGAGAGATCACGAGTAGGCAGAGAGGCAGAAAGAGAGAGAGAGAGGAGGAAGCAGGCTCCCTGCAGAGCAGAGAGCCCAATGCGGGACTCGATCCCAGGACCCTGAGATCATGACCCGAGCCGAAGGCAGCGGCCTAACCCACTGAGCCACCCAGGCACCCCCATAGACATTTTTATGTCAGTAATACTCATCATCTTCATAAGGCCTGGAAGAAAACCTGGAGAGCAAACTGATGTAAACTGCTTCTCCAGGTACCTGGTGTTATTTGGTGGGACATTAAAACAGCTGCAGTGACCACTAACTACATCACTCTCTATATTTAGGCTACACAAAATGGGTCATAATAAGTTATAGAATGGCGTGTTAGTGCCACAAGAACTGTTTATAGGGCTGACTCTAATGAACACAGCTTACCTAAATTTTGGTGAGAGGGAAGTGTGACTGACACAACCCACAGATGACAAAATACAATTCAAAGTTTCTGATCTGTTCGTGAGGGAACACTGAGGTGCATCTGAAGTAAAGCACTTCGCCAGTCCTCCCTTCTGCACCACATGGGAAAAAGCTTACTATTTTCTAATTATGCCATATGAAGTAAAAAGTATGAACAGGAAGAATACCTTTGAAAATTCAAGTTCTTGATCTAGAAAAATTTCAGTGATGTAAACAATGAGCTTAAAGGAAAATGAAGACCAAGTTTTAATCCATTCTAGAAAGGGGGCCTCATATAGATATCATCAGCTATAGACATTACCATCCCATTGCTGTAACTTAACTGAAAGACAGGTAGTGGGGACAGACTTCAAAAATCTTTAGTGGTCAGTTAAAGTCCAAATGGAGTTCCCTAACTTTTGCAATAGTTTATAGTAAAAAGTACATCTGATTGTAAAAAGTTAAAATATATTAAATATTATCCATGATCCCACCATGAAATAGTCTTTTATAGGTGATGCTACTTGACTATAAAATTTTTCTTGATTATTGAGAGCACAACATTCATAAACATTGCATCCCACAGAAGCCAAAGATTTCTACAGCTTGCTCAAAATACAACCACATAACAGAGAGATACTCTGATTAATGCATGATATTGATTAAAAAGGACACTGATAAAGTCACTGGTATTTTGAGAAGACATTTTAAAGCTTATACATTGTTTTCAAATGTAAAAAAAAAAAAAGCCATATTACACACTACAACTTATAAATGAAATCCAAATTCTTTGTTCCATACCTGTAACACAAGCTCTTGACCTAAACGCTACCATCAAATTTTAGTTTATAAAGGAATTTACTAACTCTTGAAACACATCACTGTGGAAAGCAGTAGTGGCAGTTTAGGCACCAACCTAAAAACAACTACCTTTGAATTTTATAAGGTTAACAAAGAATCATATGTAGCTTCAGGGAAGAATTTATGAAGTGGTAATGAGCATGTTCAGATGGCCATTCAGAGTATCTAAAGAAAGGTTAAGTTTGGATGTTAAGTTATTTTGAAAACCACTACAGCCTTTAACACACACCAGAAAAGAGATGAAGAGGCAGGTCAGGGGTTCCCTTCTGGAGACCATGAGCCACAGCAGAACTGGAAACACTTTGAAAAGAGACTAGAAATTGATCCATGCACATATATAGACTCCGAGTGGGCTCACCATATGTTCAATTATCTTGCAATTCAAGTCTGCTTTGCTTCAGATACAGTGATTATATTTGGCCTACACTAAGGCATCACCCTTTGTTTGAACAGGAGTAGTTTTTCCAGAAACACACACATTAATTTACACAGGAGGCTTAGGGAGCTCTCCTCTAGGTACCTACTCTTCTGAGAATCATTCTACCACTAATGGTAGCCACTCGGGCTCTACTGTGGACAGGAAAAATCAATGAAGCATCACGATGAAACCTTTAGGATTCAACAAAGGTAGTTACAGTAAAAGCATTTTCACGTTAGAAAAATTGACTTTTGGGGCACCTGGGTGGCTCAGTGGGTTAAAGCCTCTGCCTTCGGCTCGGGTAGGGTCCCAGGGTCCTGGGATAGAGCCCCACGTCGGGCTCTCTGCTCCGCGGGGAGCCTGCTTCCTCCTCTCTCTCTCTCTCTCTTTCTCTCTCTGCCTCTCTGCCTACTTGTGATTTCTCTCTCTCTGTCAAATAAATAAAATCTTTAAAAAAAAATTTAAAAAATTAAAATTAAAAAAAAGAAAAATTGACTTTTTAAGCATCTTCTACGTGTAAGGCTCATCAAAGATTGAGGCATTAATGAAATAAAGCAAAAGACTATCAACAGATAGTTTGAAACTACTAAAGAAAATGCAGAACGAAACTAAAATAAAAATATCCCAATTTAATGAGACAAAAAATAATAATAATAAAAGTGAACAAAGGTGAAAAAAGATGGAATTTTGCAAGTCATTCTGCAGTTTTTGTTTTTAAAACCATGAACCTTGTGATATAAAAGTTATGTCGAAGAAATCTTTTCAATAAGCAAAGAAAGGTCAAGGTATAATAAAAAATACATTTGATTATTTACTTATTTATTTATTTTTAAAGCTTTTACTTATTTATTTGACAGACAGAGGTCACAAGTAGGCAGAGAGGAAAGCAGAAAGAGGGAGGGGGGAAGCAGGCTCCCTACTGAACAGAGAGCTCGATGAGGGGCTCAACTCCAGGACCCTGAGATCATGACCTGAGCCGAAGGCAGAGGCTTAACCTACTGAGCCAGGTGCCCCTACATTTGATTATTTAAAAGGCATCTAACACCATGATCATATTTTCTTTTATAGTTCTCTTTTCCAATGTTGTTTTCCCCTCTTTAGGCAAAGTTGATATCAGATTTTGCATTATAATGGAGCATAAAATGAACCATAGCAGCTTGCTTGTAGGATAATTTACCACCAAGGGAATTATAAGAGCATTAAAGGTAAAAGAAGTTCTTAGCAACTTAAAAAAAAAAAATAACCACACCTTCCACCTGGCCATGAGGTTATATGAGTTGTATAATTAGGAAATATTTCTATGGCTCCGCTAGTATGTAGGAGTGGCTTATAATAGCTAGATGGTGGGTGCCTGGGTGGCTCAGTTGGTTAAGTGACTGCGGTCATGATCCTGAAGTCTGGCGACTGAGTCCTGAGTCCCGCTCCCCGCTCAGCAGAGAGTCTGCTTCTCCCTCTGACCCTGCCCCCTTCATGCTCTCTCTCTCTTTCTCTCTCTCTCGCTCTTTCTCCCTCTTTCAAATAAATAAATAAAATCCTTAAAAAATAAATAAAATAAAAATAAAAGCAAGATGTCAAGAGCAGTCATTTTAAGTCACTTACAACCTTGAACACTTACCAGATACTCAGCTCTTTTGTCATAAAATAAGGAGATTTGAATTTGAAAGATTGGATTTGAAAATAAAGATTTGAATTGCAAAATGACTTTCTGCTTTGCTAATTTTTACTTTTAGATTTTAATTTATCGAAGAACAAATCTTCATGAATCTATATGGTTACAAAATTTAAAAAAATCTTTTATTATCTTAACCTATTCAAATTCTTAATATTCAGTTCCCAGCTATACAGTATTTCATCTCTCTTACATAGGTTCTTTGGGAATAGTATCCCTTTAGACATAATGTGATAGCCAACATCCATATGTAACAAAGATAATATTTTTAAAAAGATTTATTTATTTGAGAGTGAGCATTAATGGGAGAGACAGAGGGTAGGGAGAGAGAATCTCAAGTGTACTCCATGCTGAGCTTGGAGCCTGATGTGGGGCTTGATCTTATGATACTGAGATTAGGACGTAAGCCAAAAATCAAGAGTTAGACACTTAACCAGCTACACTACCCAGGCACCCCTCAAAGCTAATTTCTAATGAATGCTTTCTTTGTACCAGAAGTATCCTAAAAACATTAAATAAATTATCATATTTAATCTCCAATAAACTCCAAGTGATTTACTTCTTTGGAGAGGTGAAGAAATTGAGGCTCCGAAATTAAGTAACCCACCTAATTCACACGTGCGTGAGACGTTAATGAAGTCTATCTGTGTCCAGACTGTGTACTATGAAACCATTCACAAGAAATCTGTCTTATGACAGTTGGCTCCTGGCCATCCCAGAGGAGAAGCTCTGTTGTTTTGGTAAGGGCCGTAGGCCCTCAGAAAAGCATATTTGCCTTTCTGAAATGAACAAAAAAGCAGCACGGGTAAATTTTTCATCACAGCTTGCCACGTTAGATCTCAATGATCAGTAAAACTTTCCAAATAATCAATTGCTGCTATAATACTCTGCCTCAGGAAACAGGTATTGCAAATCATATTTATGGATTTGGGGAGGTTTTCTGCAAGAGGTCTACTTTGTTGGCTGTGAACTTGGAACGTGTATAATTTATGATGCTTGATTAAGTGTGCCAGTCCTTCAAATGTAGACAAATCTCATGGGGACAGGCAAGCTGAAGGAACATTGGTTTTAGTGGTTTCCTGAGATTACCCAAGGCATTAAAATGAAATGATGCTTAGCAAATCCAAGCTGCTCCTTTTGGATTAAGTATTATGTTTATTGACTCTTTAAAGGAATGCATTTGATGTTTGCTCCAAGTACTTTATCTATGGTCACTAAAACCTCTATCACACTTTAAGATTTTAAAAATCTTTTCCTCAATCATACTTCTAATATCTTGCTTCCTGAATTAGTAAACAGAACCAGATATGAGTTTGTAAAATCAGGATTCTAGCTCAAATTCTACTATGTAGTTAGTTAGTAATATGACCAAGTATTAATAAGTCACTTAATGTTGCTGGATTTTATTTTTGAAAAAGACAGAGAGAAGAGGAAGCAGGGAAGAAGAGAGGAAGACGAAAGGGAGGAAGGGAGGAAAAAAATAAAAACAACTTATATTTATCTCCCAGGAATGGTGGGAAGATCAAATGAAGTAGATTATACTAAAGCACTTTTAAAATCCTAAAATGTAATAAAAATTTCAGTATTGGTATTATCATTATTGTAATGTGTAATGGTATTATCATTAGTTGTAACTCAACTAATAGCCTTGGTAACACATAATAAAATTCAAAAAAATAATGGGCCATGGTGTGTTGTTGAGGAGCTGTATCTAAACCAAGCTATGGAGGTAGCAATCTGAGCAACTGTGTGATGACAAATCACAGTTTTTGGTCTTGTCTCAGCAAAGCAGGTAAACCAAACTTTGAAGGTAGGAAGGGACTTATAGTCTGAACATTTGCATTTTATTTTAAGAGTCTTCACTCTCTGGGAATGACTTTGGCAATGACTTCCAAATGAATCAGAGAAGACAGAGTTATCTTTCTAGCATTACTAAGCTGTACAATCAGTTCTTTTCTTCCATCACAGAAGGCAAATAGTAGCTATAAAGCCATTTTGTAGGGGACCTGCATTTCCCAAGGTGAAATCCCATGCTATGTTCATTAAGAAGGGTATATATGAACCTTGGATCTTTATCCATTGAACATAAAGCTCTCGTTACATTCAAGCAATTAATAGCCCCCTAGTTGTTTTCACACATTTAAGATTAGACATCCATGATTCAGAAAGAAAACTACCTTGGGAGAGAGAGTATTTGCATTTTAGCTTCTCAATAAAATTATTTTCAGAAATATGAACAGATATTAGCATCCAGAAGTATTAGCATCTGACTTCACAGCAGACTGCTGCAGACAGAACACCTTGAGAGGATTATACCCCTAAAGCTCTAAAGAATTAGCAAAGTGCTTATTCTGCAAAACAACTGCAAAATATTCCATTGCAAAGAAGCACACTTTCTGATAAACAACACAACTAACCATTTGTCAGCTTTTTTTCTGGCCTAATAAGCAATGTTGTCTTTTTTTTCCCCCAGTTCTTTCCAACTTTGATTGCAAATTTAACAATTTAGGAATAAATTTTTCAAAAACTGCTCCTTTTTTTAACTCAAAGATTTTTCAGGACTTCAAAACTAGAAGATTGTATCAATCCAGTCATTACCCTCATCCCCACCCTGCCCCCATACCACCACCATATCACACACAGAAATGAAACTATGGTCCAGAGAGAGGGAAAAAATAACATACTTGAGATCACACACTAGTGTGTAGATGAATTGGAGTTAGAACTTAGGTCTCATGAATACTAGCCTAATGTCCTAGAATTTCTTCCTAGTACAAAGCTTTTTTGACCATCACATGATCATGTTCTTTTCAAGTTATCATTACCCTTGATCTGGTATCCATTCTGCATAAACCGAAATCACGAGTGTGTCAGAGGTCTTATAACACCATACAAAGTTAATTTTGTATGTGTGTAATGTTATTAATAGATATAATTTACTGAGATTTATGATGTGCAAAGAACTTTACTAAGCTCTTTATGTATATTAAATCATTTAATTTTTATTTTATTTATTTATTTATTTTAAATATTTTATCCATTTGACAGAGACACAGTGAGAGAGCAAACACAAGCAGGGGGTAGTGGGAGAGAGAGAAGCGGGCTTCACACCTAGGAGGGAGCCCAATGCAGGGCTCAATCCCAGGGCCCTGGGATCATGACCTGAGCCGAATGCAGACACTAAATGACTGAGCCACCCAGGTGTCCCTAAATCACTTAATTTTTGGAATTATCTTCTGAGGCTGGATATCATTATTCCTATTCTATAGATGAGAAAAGTGATGCTTTATGACATTAGGTTACTTGGATCATATTACACAGCTAGTAAGAAGACCCAAGATTCCACAAACCAGATCTTCAACTACTATGAAATTCTACCAACGTTTATAAAGCCATCAAAGAAAAAACATACAACTCAGAAATTTTCATAAGCAAAACTGCCTTTATCAGTCTTAAGAAAGAAAACGATTTCTTCCTGTAGTTGGAGACATAATAAATGTATTTAGTTCTAATCAAGCAAAAAAAAGCAGATTGTTTAATTCTGTTCTTTAAATACATTTTAGCCAATTTCAAAGACTTTCAACATTAATCAACAGTTTCAAGGACTGAGCTTAAAGCTTTCTTTGTCTGGTAGGCTAAATTAGTTCATTGCTGAAATCCCTGCTCTTCTTACATCTGAAATATGATGGCATATTTATTAGCTGTTAAGTCACAACAATTATACCTCTTTTTAGGTACAATCTGGTACTCCTATTTAGCTCTGCTCTTGGGTTTAGTTTTAATTCCATCCATAATTCCAGCGCACAAACTTCAGAAAGGAAGGAGAACTGTCTAAAGATGTCAGGTTGGGAACCCTTTGAGTTCTGTGGATTCTATTGTCACCACCATTGATATGCAGATCCTTACATAACTGTAGGACTATTGTGACTGCTCTGTACAATGACTTCCTGAACAAATTTTGAAAATCAACCAAAACATTCTTGAATAAAAACTGCAGATTGAAAGTGAGCTATGATAAAAATTTCTGAACAAAACTATGATTTTGCTGTGCTATAACCTCTTAGGAGCAAAAAGCACTAATAAAAGGGATTATAGATTATTCTATCACTAATTTAAATCACTTCTTAGGTAATTTCCATGAGTCAGACCATTTTGAGCTAGATCTGGCAGTAGTTAAAATAGTCAAAAAAAACCAGAAATGGTCCTGACTTCATGAAGCATAGTTTAATGGGCTATGGGATTATCTCTCAATAGAGAAAAACTGTTAAGGACTGTGAGTAGAAAAGATCCTCTTGATTTTAATTCTTATATTAATATGTTAATCTTCTAAGAAACATCCATACATTTTTTAGGTCACACAAATTCACAATTGCTATAAAGCAAACCTCAATGTAAGTTACTATCATTCTTTTTTTTTTAATCTATGATATTAAGGAGCAAATCTAAAAATAAGTAGTATAAGACAAAGAGCTTCACATTATTTTCTATAATTCTCCTAATTTTAATACTAAAGAGGTTTTCCTTTTTGTGCTTTCCATACCTCAATTAACAAAAGTGTACTTTTGTGTGAAATCACATTTTTCAATACATTCTTATTTATTTTGAACCTTCTCTCATTCAAGTAAAGTCCAAGCAGATATATAAGCAAGAACAATGATGTGCAATTATATGTGCTTCCTCTTCTGGTTTATACATCCAGAGTATTTTATATTCATTCTATACTAACTGCTCTATAACACAGTCAGAAACTTTTCTTCTATAATGATCACAGAGTAAATATTTTGAAGACTTTGTAGGCCCTATGGTCTCTGTTGGAACTACTCAATTCTGCCTTTAAAGTGCAAAAGCTGATATGGATGATATTGTAACCTAATGGGCTTGAGTGCGTTCCAATAAAAGTTTACTTATAAAAATAGGCAAATTTTGGCCATATTTGGTTGACCCTTGCTCAAAAATATCAACAATCTTTTGGCCAACACTAGCTGAATAAAGATGAGCATGACTATCAAAAGCACATCTCACTAAAATCCAGGTTAAAAAATAAAATATTCTATAATATATCTTTGAAGATAAATTTTATAATTATCTTTTAGAAGGGAAAATAAATCTATAGATTTTTTTTGAAATTCCCTTTCAATTGTGCAAACATTCTATTTATGATAGTACTG
The DNA here is from genome assembly GCF_020171115.1 of Neogale vison. Classification (NCBI taxonomy): domain Eukaryota; kingdom Metazoa; phylum Chordata; class Mammalia; order Carnivora; family Mustelidae; genus Neogale; species Neogale vison. Next base: position 265,301,638 of record NC_058091.1, on the reverse strand, counting down.
TAACTATATTTTTTATGAAAATAAACAGAACCAAAACAACAGTTGTCAAAAGATCAAGCTTTCCTTGATACATCAGTCAGAAGTCTAAATTCATTAATGTGCACACACCAATACTTTAATATTAAAAAACATTCATCCAGTATAGACATTGTGCAAGGAAAAACATATATTTGAATTCATGGAAAATAGCATGGAATTTCTCTTTCAGTTTGCTATTAAATTACAAGTAACACATTTTCCTATACAAAGATATACCATCTTTTCCAACTTGTGCATGTGGCATTATTTTTTCATATTATATCCCCATCTACTCATGCATCTAATTTAAGTTTTCCAATGTTAAATAACTCACCAGAAACTGGTAATTTTTTATTAAACAGAAAAAAACTTATACTCAATTTTATATATGTATGTGTGTTTGTGTGTATGTATATGAGGGCCAAATACTATATTATACTGACGATGCTGGCCTAGTTCACAGAAAGCCTTTTCTCCTTCATCTGAGCTTTTGCTTTTCCTTAAAGGAGCTTCTGATTTAACCAATACAAAAGTTACAATTCAACTAAGGAGTCACTAAAATCCCCTAAAATGTATATGGTATTCTAACGCTTTCCCTAAACTTCTGTAACATCTATTGGGATATTTTCTAAAGATCTCAAACTTCATGCACAGTTAAACCATTCTTAGCTGAAGGATGAAAACTTTTCAGTCAATGTATTTAAAATGATCAAATTATTTATGAATTTAGACTCCATAATGGGGGAGCCTTTATCGTCCTCAATCTTTGGTGATCAAGTCTGTGGATAAAGGTCATGAATAGGTTTATTATTAAATCCAGAGAAGTCTATACTCTGAAACAGGTATTTGTAGCAGTATTCACATATTGTGTCAATTACATTGTTTTTTTCCTCTGTTTGTAACTGCTCTAGATATAAAATATACCCTTTTCAACTATCTGTAATTAAATCATCCATACTTCAAGTAATGGATACCAGAGCTTAAATGTAGCATGTGTTGATGATTTGGCCTACTACATCAAAAAAACTTTCTTATTTTCATATCGTTCATAATGTGCAAGATAAAAATGCGATATATGAAGCAGAGAATTCTGCTTTAAATCTAAATTTTAGATTTAGCCTCAATAAGCTTAAAGGAAGAGAAGGAATCTTTAAGACTATGCCTTCAGTGGTAATTCATCTTGGTTTTATGGGGACAAGTAAGTGAATCCTATGTTGGAGATTAAAATTGAAATAAAACAATCATTTTAAATGTTTATGTTGGCTGTGAATAATAAACTGCAAAAAAAGTACATAATGTTTCTCTCTCCCTCTCTCTCCCCACATATATATATATATATATATATATATATACAACCAAAATATATACATATACATATATTTCCCACCCCTCTATACACACACACACACACACACATTTCAAACAGGTTAGTGACACTTAAGATACCTCATGCATAAACTGAAATAAAAATGGTACTCTGAGTTGTAAAGATAAAAGCACCTTTCTCAGATGGCTATATGGCATTTATTCTTTTGGCCAAGGATCAAAAATAATCATTGGATATAAAAATCCTATTCACAATAACCATAAAAACTGTAAAGTATTGAAGAATAAATTTAATAAGAATTATAGAAGGCCCATGAGAATAAATTTAACAAGAAATGTGTAAGACATGTAGAAAACTATAAAACTTTACTGATGGACATAATAGAATATATACAAATGGTGAGACACAGTAGGTTTTTCATTAGAAAGAAATCAGTATTGTTGAGAAGTAAATTTTCTTCCAAATTTCAAAGCAAGTACAACCAAAATATTGGTTGCATTTTTTTAACTTGCCAAAATATAAAGATTGTATGAAAGTATAACTACCTCAGTGTCAAAAAAAAAAACTACTTCAGTGTTTAAGTATAAATAGAAAGATAATGAGGGGAGATTTGCCTTGATATTTAAAGTCAGAATAATTAAAACCACATGATACCATCACAAAAAGAGAAAAAAAATTAATAATGCAAATTACCAAGTAAAAACATAGACCTAAGGACATATGAGATTTCCTATATGATAAAAACAACATTTCAAATTCTAGGGCAAGAACAGATTATTTCATTAAATTTTACTGTCACAACTATGTATCCAGCTATCTATCTATCCATCCATCCTATGGATAGTCCCATTTCAGAACTTATCTGAAAACACATTTTAAATGGAGTCAATATTTACATAAAATATTGAAATGAAAAGTCACATAAAATACTGGAAGATCATTTGAACATTCCTTTCAAATCTTGGGGTAAACAAGACTTTTCAAAGTCTGAAAATGAAGACCAAAAACCACAATGTATCTTAGTAAATATGAATATAAATCTTCTTTATACTAAAATATATTATTCACAAAGTGATTCCATGAGGAGGTATGTTTATAATGTGTAAAAAAGTGTTAATACCCTTAATACATAAGAAGTTCCAACAAGTCAATAAGAAAAAAATGAATTCTCTAATAGAAAAAAAGATATCAATAAATGACAGGAAAAATCAATTCAGAGAAGAAATACAACCTATTAAAAAAACAGTAGAGATAGTTATTTTGCAAAAAAAATAAATATATAATTAGTCAAGGTACCAGTGTCACCTATTAGGTTGGCAAAGGTAGAAAGAATGAACACACTGAGGGAGATACCCAGGAATGGTCTAAGTATGTGCACATGGAACTCTCATACACTGGTGGTGTCAACCTAAATTAGCACGTAAAGGAAGCACAGTTTTGTTATACGTAGCAGTAGCTAAAATCTACAAGCTCTGGCTTCCAGTAATCTAATTTCTAAGAATTTACCAGAGGAGATACTTTTACAATGGCATCAAATATAACCACATATAATGGTTTAATATAGTTTCATTTACAATAGTTAAAAATCCCCCAAATAATCATAATGTTTATCAATAGTATTGATTTAATAAAATCAATGAAATTCAGCAACCCATGCATACTATGTTGTACAAAAATTTTAGATGTCATCAAAAGATGATCACAAACTATTAGGGGCAGAAACAATATAACATGATGTCTGATACTATCTGATTCTATTTTATGTACTTCTCAAGAAGTCTGGAGTTTCAGTGACCATTTTGCTGGCAGTATTTATATCTGGGTGATGACACTAATAGGCATCTTCACTTTTAATTATAATTTACTAATTTTTCTATAATGGACAGAAACAAGTAATAAAACAATTCAAGTTAAAAAGGGAAAATATTTTTTAAAAATGGGAGAATATTAAGAAAATTGTATAACAAATTTGTCCACTTTGCAAAATGAACATAACAAGCAGCTGGATGTTACTTTATACCTTTTATTTGGTTTCCTTGATTTCCTTGATTTGCAAATACAGAAACTGAACGAGAATTCTATAGGAGGTTTTATCATCAGTGACAAATTCAGAACTTCCTAGTCACTGCTTTTGATATAAGTACTGAGTTTTTCATAATAACTATAGAAATAATCTCTTAAAAATGCAATAGCATATTTTAGCCCAAGGATTGCTTACTTTCAAAAGAAATCTAGAACTTAATAATTATATATATATATATATATATACACACACACACATATATATACACACATACACATATACATGTGTGTGTATAAAATTAGATATATAAAATATATGCAACTTAATTTTATTCTTAATTTTTATCAACCCCATTGTATATTTGATAAAGTAGAAAAAAAGAAATTAGAAACATTTTAAGCCACCTGTTTTTCTCAATCTTGAAGAACACAAATGTATTCAAACTGAAGTCTTTTAGATTGACTTTGAAATACAACACAATTATTATTTCACACAAATGCTAATCATCATTTTACTAAATATTCTGAGATGCTCAGATCCTGAGATAGGTACTAACTCATTAAAATAATAAGATATCAAAGACTGATATTTTCTTGGTTCTAAAAGTCATAAAATTTAATCAAAATCTAATTTTGTTCTTAATTCTCAAGATTACCATATCCTTTTTTCAAGTAGATTTTTGTTTTAAGCAAGAATTGAATTCATTCTCCAGTGATGAATGATGATTTATAATATCCAAGAAGAAGGTAAATAATAATCTTCAATTTACCCACAAACTCTAATGATGCTGACATAGTGAAAATTACTAATTTAATTGATCTCTCAATGAATTAGACTGCCTACTTTTGTGTATTATGGATTTTATTCCTTATGTTCTATTTATTTCATTTTTGTAGGTTTCCCAAAAGTCATCTGGGAATCTGGAATACGGACTATTAATGACCATCCAGGGAGATTACGATAGAAGCAGGCCCATTCAATTTTTCAACTTCCTTTTCCTTTAACCTCAGAAAAAAAAAATAATAATAATAAATGGGATAGGGAACAAATCAGGCTCAAATTCCAGTTCCAGCACATTTCCAGCTATAACATAAGGAGAGCTATATTGTCTTGGTCCTATTGGGCTCTAACTCACAAAAATCTACTAAAACACAGTTTATCCATCTGTAAAATATGATAATACTTCTTATTTCATAGAATTTTTGAGAATTAAATGTGAAAACATTTAAAAATTAAGGTTTCTCAAGAAATGGTAGTGACTTTTAGTAGGGTCATTAATCAAAATAAATATATCCCAGTTACATGTCGAAGACATACTGCAATTTTTCAACTCCTGTTTTTTACTGACCTTTTTAAATTAAAATATTTATTAACTACCAAATGCTTAAAAGAACAGAGAATCCACATGCACTTTGATATCACTGATTTCATATCATGGAAATTCAAAAAGACGGTCCTTAATTATATGTATATTCTTATGTGCTACATCTTTGTTGCATACTTTACATATGTAAATACTCATTTATACTAAACAGGACCCAGCAACTACGTAAGAAAGGCCTTCTGCTATTTCTCAACTATATATATTTTTAAAGATTTTATTTATTTGACAGAGAGAGAGACACAGGGAGAGAGGGAACACAAGCAGGGGGAGTAGGAGAGGGAGAAGCAGGCTTCCCACTGAGCAGGGAGCACAATGCAGGGCTGGATCCCAGGACCTGGGGATGATGACCTGACCTGAGCCAGCAGCCACTTAAGGATTGAACCACCCAGGCGCTATTTCTCAACTACTGAAAACACACTACACACTCCTCAAGAAGAGGAGCACATATGTCTAGTCCTTTTTTCATCTCCTTCTCTGGATCTCTCTAACTCTCTCTCTTTAAAGCTCAAAGACTTAATTAAGTAGCATTTGATTTAATCAGATTTTATTCCTGCCATGATTACACTAGGCACAACAACAGCAACAACAAAATAGAAAATCCAGAGCTCCAGGATTGTTGCTATTTTTAATTAAGAGACATTTTGTCCAAATCCGCAATTTTAAAACTAGAACACATCTATAGCATTGCCACTTGGGGACTCAAGTAACCTAAGAAAGTTCCATTAAAAACAAATTTCCACCTAAGTGGTGGTGATGATGATCAGAGTCGGTTTGGTAAACTAATAAATAAAGCCATTTTAAAACGTGGCTCTCAAAGCTGACTCATTAAACAGAGAGGAAGAATTCTCTCATCTGTTAGAAAATGTGCAATTAAGATATGAAAATGAGAGTAGATCTTTCTGTGTAACCAGAAAATAATATATTTGTCAGAAAATATTACTTCATAGTGTTTAAAAAAAAAAGCAATTGGCAAAATGCTCTTATTCAAATTTCTTATGGAACAGAACTTGGCCTCCAACACCTAAAGTTTAAAATAAAGCATCCAAAAAATCTGAAGGAAATGAGATAAGTTGTGTTTTTCATATGCTCTGTAATTCTACAGATCTTTCACCTGTAAATTTGGCAAGTACTTAAAATATTATGACTTTCAGAGTAACAACGGTATCATTCCCTAATGAATTCAGTTAGAAAAATGGTTTGCCATACAGTCAATGTGATTCAAGTAAACACTTAAATGCATTCTTCCAACACAAAAGCCAGATGCAAATTTACACAGCCTAACAGATCACCCCACCAGTGTCAAAAGAGAGTGTTGGTTTAACAGTGCTTGAAAGAGGAATGGTTTACACAACTGATTGATGGGAGAATGCTTCAAGAGATCTTCAATCTATTAACTCAAGCATTGATTTGGAAAAAGAAATAGAAATATGTATTTACAAAATAAGTCTTGAAGTTTCTCTGTAGGTCAAAGAAAGCAAACAGATAAAGTACTTAAATTTCATTTTTTTGGAGCACAATATATTCAACAGTGGTTAAATTTACAGAATGGTGATTAGATTTTTACAACCCAATAATTGGCACCTACTCACTTGTATTTAAAACGCTTTACATCTTTGCTTGTTTTATGATATTCCTTAAAATGGCCTATAAGTCATTTCTTTAAAGATTAATGTTAAAAAATGTTTCTTGAGAAATCTACAGTTGAAGAAATAGTAACACCCTTAAAACATGGACAATTTTTTTTTTAAAGATTTTATTTATTTATTTGAGAGAGAGAGACAGTGAGAGAGAGCATGAGCGAGGAGAAGGTCAGAGAGCGAAGCAGACTCCCCATGGAGCTGGGAGCCTGATGTGGGACTCGATCCCGGGACTCCAGGATCATGCCCTGAGCCGAAGGCAGTCGTCCAACCAACTGAGCCACCCAGGCATCCCGAAAACATGGACAATTTTTAAAGATTATCTATGCAGAATTGTTTAAAAGTTAACTGTGTGACTATACTGTCTTTTGTGAAATCCAGTTAACTTATAATCCTAAGTAGCAGAAAGATTCAATAATTATTTTAAAACAAAGGCTTTGGGGCACCTGGGTGCCTCAGTGGATTAAGCCTCTGCCTTCAGCTCAGACTATGATCTCAGGGTCCTGGGATGGAGCCCCACATTGGGCTCTCTGCTCAGCAAGGAGCCTGCTTCCTCTTCTCTCTCTGCCTGTTCTCTGCCTACTTGTGATCTCTGTCTGTCAAATAAATAAAATATTTTTGTGGAGGCCAAAAAAAATCAAGGCCATTCCACCTCAAGTTTAGCCTTAGCATAAGTACAGCCATCTTAGCTCCCGCAGCCATCTCAGACCCCTGTGCCCGAGGGCTGAACTTTCCCCCACCCTGCTTTGGTTCCAGAGACCCCCACTCTGCTTTAGTAACAGGAACCCATAAATACCCCTGCCCTAACTAAGCTCGGGGCCCAAGCCCCTACTCCGCTGTGTCGGGTATACTTGGGCCCAAGCTTAAGCTTGTCGAATAAACCCTTGTGTGACTGCATCTGTGTCGGCTCCTTGGTGGTCTCTCGGATGGGAAAACTCTGGTACAACAATTTTTAAAAAATAAAATAAAATAAAACAAAGGCTTCATTCTGGGAGAGATAAACAGCACACTCTCTAAAACACTACTTGCCTGATGTTGATGCTTTAGAAATTAGAAGGTAGGAATAAATGGGACTGTTTCCACAAAAAGGTCACCTTTGAATTACATATATTACAAGCCATACTATCCAATACTTCCTCTTAGCAGAATAATAATGCAGAACAAAACAGCCTTTAATTTCCATTATGATTGACTCTATTTCTATTTTCATGGAAAATGAAAAACCTAACCCAGAGAGCATGAGACAAAAATATAACTTCGTATGTATTTTATTAAATCCTCTTTAAATCTCTATTTTGAGGGACATTTGGGTGGCCCAGTGGGTTAAGCGTCCAACTCTTGGTTTTGGCTCAGGTCATGACCTCTCAGATGGTGGGGTGGAGCTCAGCTTCAGGCTTTCTGTGCTCAGCATGGAGTCTGCCTGAGATTCTTTCCTCTTCCCTCTTCCTTCCTCCTTGTGCTCTCTCTTGCAAATTATTAATTAATTAATTGAAATCTTAAAAATAAATGCCTACTTCTAGTATGTTTGGTAGTGTACATTATATATTAGTGGATAGATAAACAAAGCCAAGTAGATGGATTAAATTCTCATGAGGAGTCATCATTTCTATTCAAAATAAAAAATAAAATAACTGAGTGAATCATGGCTTTTAAAAACTACCTATTTAATTTAAAAAACTTCATGGAAAAGTCTATAGATAAACATTTTAAAAATGTTTTTGATTCGATGGTCTTGTACCAATTAGGCACTGAATTATTGATCTTTAGAGGAGCAATCTCAAGATGCTTAATCACTGAGGCTTTAGGATTAAGCATACTTCCAGATTAATAATGAGGCATCCATAAATAATTTACAGGAAGCTATTCAGTGGGATTGTCTCTATTTGAAAATGTGCAATACTAGTATTACTAGCCTCCAATTAAATAGCTACCTTTAGAACCAAGGAATAGCTAAATCATATTACCCTGAAATGTATACTAAAATATAAGTATTTCTGATTTTTTTCAGACATCTTAAAACTAAATAATTGATGGAGCTATTATTAATTTACTCATAGTATCAAATATTGTGATAGGTGCTTATCCCTCCCCCATTTCAAAACCTTTGTTTCAAATTTTGTTCTTTCTAAGTACTTTCATCATCTGGTTCAATAAAACTGGTATGGCAGCTCCAAAGGACATTTCATAAAAATAAAAGCCAGAGTTAGAAAATGTTTTTCAACATCTTCATACTTCCTTTAGCATCACCTGTCTTCTACTCCTCTCTTTGTGAAAATGCTTCAGATTCTCTCATCAAGTCAGAACACCCACTCAAGAATTTCCAGTCTCTTCTGCATAGCTGCCAAGGTCCTGTGCAATTAAGCCTCACCTTATGTGTTCATACCCTGCATATTCATACCCTACACTGTACCCTACTATTCCAATCTACTCACATTAACTGAAAAATCTGACTAGTTCTTAGTTTCTGCATTTGTAAAAGAAAGTGATAATACAATTATCTAGCTCATAGCGTTTTTGTGAACATTAAATGAGATAGTCATTTACACCCTAAATTTATATTTTTGTAATATTATTATTGCTAACATACAATAACTTTCTTCATGTTGTCTATACCCTATTACCCTTTCCCACAGGACTGTTTTTATTTTCCATCTATTCAAATCGCATTGATCCTGTTTGTTTAGTTCAACTGTCTCCTTCATGACGTCTTCTTCTACAAATCCCACCCACTCTGACCATTTAGCTCTTTATTGTTGCAAAACCCACATTATAACTAGAGGCCAGTCAGTTGTTGTAAAATTCCTTTAATTAGTGATTATATTAGCTTCCAACTTCACTATAAAATTAGTGTTCCTCAAACAGTGCCCTTCAGATAGTACCTGTGTCAGTCACATAGAAAGCTTTTAAGCATGCCGATTCCTGAACCTCATCCCAGTCCTACTGAGTCAGACTCTGGATATGGACCTAAAAATAGAATATGAATACTAGACTCAGATGATTCTACTGCATAGGAAAGTCCAAGAATCACTGTAAAAATTTGGTTCTCAATTTTTTTTTAATTTATTTTTATTTGACAGATAGAGATCACCAGTAGGCAGAGAGGCAGGCAGAGAGAGAGAGGGAGGAGGAAGCAGGCTCCCTGCTGAGCAGAGAGCCCGATGTGGGGCTCGATCCCAGGACCCTAGGATCATGACCCAAGCCGAAGGCAGAGGCTTTAACCCACTGAGCCACCCAGGCGCCCCGGTTCTCAAATTTTTATTTTGTATATATAGTATTCCAAAATAAAAATTTGAGAACCGGGGCGCCTGGGTGGCTCAGTGGGTTAAAGCCTCTGCTATTTTGATTCTTCTCCCTGGAAGACACACCACTCTCTTCTCCCACCATCTGAAATACTCTTTTTTCCATCTATCCTCACCTTCCTCTCCAGGCAGTAAGATTAAGGTTTCTTGACTCTAGACTTACTTAGACCCTGTGTAAGAACCATTTCACGTCCTTTCATGATCCAGTTGAATTAACAGAGTGCTACTTAAGTTAGCACTCAATAAATATTTCCTTGTAGCTTGATGTCCTGTAGTCCTTTAATTACTGCTTCAACAAATTCATCCAATCCATATCTGTTGAGCACCTATTGTCAGGCATTGTTGTAGGTACTGTCCATGCATCTCTGATCTTCTACGGCTTACTTTTGTGTATCATTTTTCTAAAATATATGTAGGTTCACCTTTAAAACTCATTAATTGTTGCTATTGTGTTAGGAGAGAAGTTATTTTATCTTCAATTGCAATTACTTCTAAGTTAAGACCTCTTGGCAAGTAACTGGGTGGTAAGTGCCAAATTATAGAGCAAGGAAAAATGAGACTTGGCAATAAAAATGCCAATAGAATGTTAAAATGAGCACCAGCAAGATCAATGGGCTGAAGACATTCCTATATTTTTCTGTATAAATAGGAACAGGATAATATAAACCCATTTCTCTCCTTGTTTAATAAAATGTGTATTTTGTAAATAAAATGCACAACTAGAAGCAACATATAAATCTCGTGTTTGTGGGCACCTGGGTCGCTCAGCTAGTTAAGTGTTTGCCTTCAGCTCAGGTCATGATCCTGGGGTTTTGGGATTCCATCCCATGCCAGGCTCTTTGCTCATCAGGGAGACTGCTTCTCCCTCTCCCTCTGCTGCTCCCCCCTGCTCATGCTCCTTCTCTCACTTTCTTTGTCTCTCTCTCTCTCTCACACACACACAAAAATAAATAAATAAGTAAATACTTAAAAAAATATATTATGTTTGTGTCTTTTAAAAACTCATAACCATCCTTCCTCTTATTCCTCTTTTAACTGTTTTAAGTGTTTTGTCATCTGAAAAATGTAAGTTGATTTTGGAAAAACTAAGTAATATCAGGATAGAAACAGAGTAAAGAATAGCTGTGTAAACATGAGTCAAGTTGATTTAAAAAAATTTTTAAATTTTCCATTTATATGCTATTTAAATCCAGTTCTCTATTTTATATCTGATTTGTATATTATTGTTAATGGTGCATAAGTAAAAGAAAATATGTTTATTTTCAAATAATCAATAGCTAGAATTATGACTAATAATCTATTAAATGTATTTTTAAATTGCTTTTTGAAAAAATACAGGATGAACAAAAAATAAAATGTCAGTATATTTACATGTATGTTTGTAAGATCATGGAAAAATACACATCAGTTCACTTAGGTGGTAGTAGAGATGTGTATTTTTTTTTATGAAGCATAAGTCTGTAAAAAATATTCATTATGTATTAAGTGAAAATGTAAATTATAAAATTTTCTCTACAAAATAACTGGAATGTGTCAAATATGAATAAACAAAGAGATGAGAACTAGAAGGTGATATAGACCAATTAGAATACAGTTTTAATGAAGTAATGGGGATGTGGATAATTTTTGCTTTCGATGTTTGCTGGCATTGTAAAATTGGTTTTGTCACAAATGTACCTCCAAACATAAATGTACGTAGTGATTAAGCAAAAGATTATTGAGAAAAATCTCAACCACAAATCTTCTCTTTTCTCTTTGGTTGGAAATAAAACCACAATACCATTCTTTCCACCAGTGGTTCTCAACTGGGGACAATACCCTCACCCTACATGACACATTTAACAATTTCTGGAGACATTTTTGGTTTTCACAACAGCAGAAGTACTTCTGGCAGCTAGTAGGTAGAGGCGAGGATGCTGTTCAACATCTGACAAGGCTCATGACAGCCCCCTAACAATAAAGAAGTTTCTGGTCCAAAGTGACAATAATGCTGAGGGTAAGAAATCTTGTTATAGAATGATCAAAAGAAAAAATGAAAAGAAAAATGACAAAAAGAAATCAGTGCCATTCCCCAAAATTAATATACACACATGCCCCTCCCTTATAGCTAGGAAAAACACTTTGTCTGACTTCCATTCTTGAAGGAATTCCCACAACCATTTAATTATTTGAGTGGGGGTTGAGAGGAGTACATAGAACTACCCATGATGCGCTATAATATGAAACCTGAGAATCTTCCTTAGCCTGCTGTCTCTTGTAGAGTAAGCCCATAATCCTATCTTTATTTCATGTCATAGTTAAGCAAGAGCATTATTCAGGGTATCCATAAAGTAACAGCAGAAAAAATTTGTCCTAAAAGTCAACCAAGAAAAAAATAGATTTATCAGCTGTAATATAAAGTGGCATAGATGTTTAAAAATAGGCAAGTCTTCTAGAGATATAATCTTTATAATGAGTCTCATTGATACTACGTGGGATGGAGGAAGGAAAGATCTGGGAAAAAAAGAAAACCGCCTTTAAGAGAATTATTTGCTGGAGCAACTTATCAGAAATCAGATATCAGAAAAATGTGTTCTCAATGGGAAAAAAGTTCAATTGAAAATGAGGTCTTTATAATAAAAAAATACGGGAAAGGGTGTGGTCTTTTCACATAGTGTCCACCCACAGGCATAACCACTGAGTTTATGTTTCTTTTTTTTTCTTTTTTTCTTTTTTTAAGATTCTGTCCATTTATTTGACAGAGAGAGGGAGAGATCACAAGCAGGCAGAGCAACAGGCAGAGAGATGGGGGAAGCAGGCTCCCTGCCGAGCAGAGAGCCCAATGCGGGGCTCGATTCCAGGACCCTGAGATCACGACCTGAGCTGAAGGCAGAGCCACCCAGGCGCCCGAGTTTATGTTTCTTAAACATATCAGTCAATATTTTCTGGAATTTATTGGCCTTAATGGTTATATGACAGATTCTTTTGGAGCAACAAGAAAATTATTAGATAAGTTAAAAACAGTACCCATTCATAATGAAAGAAATTATGAATCAAGAAATATTCTAGGTTTTTCAAGATCTTATGTAAATCTTCCTTTATTGCATTGTTTAAATTATGTACAATAGATGTAATTTAATGTATTAGTTTCTCAAGGATGGGGACCATTTCTTTTATTTAATATACCCTGAATAAAGCACCTACTTGGAATCGCTTAAATAAAAATTAAGATTCTTTTTTAAGGTAGATAGAGTGAGGAATATCATCTTATGAAGGATTAGTTTATCTGGCCTATCCACTGTTTCCAAAAAAAAAAAAAAAAAGGAAAAAGAAAACAAATCCTGAAACAAAACAGTGTCCTCAAAGGATGAAAATGATTTTTTTTTTTTTTAATGAGGCCTTGTTACACTTAAAACTGCAGTAGAATCATATGGCTAAGATTAAGGAATGTGAAATCAGTCATTTGCTAGCTGTATGACCTTGAACAAGTCACTTAACCTCTCTGGGCCTCAGGTTCCTCCTTTGCAAGTAGGTTGATAGTGGCCATCTCACTGTTTTTATAGGAAGATTGGATTAGATAATGTAAATCAACAGGATAGTTACGTGAGTTAAGAACTCAATAAACATTAACTATATTTTATTATATTAGTGTTATGATGATAATGAAAAATGTTGGCTACTGTACAAAAGAGGAAGAGTGGCAGGAGAGTGGGAAGGAGAAGAAGAAAAAGGAGAGAATGTAACGTGCTTGCCAAAAGTTGGGTAGGAGGGTTTCTAAGCATAATGTGTTTAGAATTAAGTATGCCACAACCTTGCCATGCTTCATGCTTCATAGCCATCCTTCGGTGTGTCCCAGCTAACCTCACCTACTTACCCATTCTCCAGAGTCGTTTTAACCTCCTCTATTCTCAACAGAGACTGTCTCCCATGTCAGAGAGAAGAGAGAGGTCTTCCATCAAGCAAGCCTCTAGCTTCCTGCCCTGCCACTCTACCTCTCCCTTGCATTGTATCTGCAACCTACTCCCGTCTAAAGGAAACTTCTCCAAATTATATATCATTCTTTTTAGCTTTTTCCCTACTTCAGTTCAGATCCAAATTTTTCAAAAGTATTTTTTCCAACTATTAAAGCTCCTCTATGGTTACCAGAGAGCTCTTGTTACTACTCTGGTTGGGAGCTAAGTCTCAGAACTTATTTCAGTTGATCATTGTGGCATGTGACACTGCTAACCACTTTCTTCTTCTTTTGTTAAGATTGATTTATTTATCTGAGAGAGACAAAGACAGGCTGAGAACATGGGTAGGGGAGGGGCAGAAGGAGAAGAAAGAGAATCTCAAGCAAAGTCCCTGCCAAATAAGCAAGCAAGGAGTCTGAGGCAGCCTTATCCCACAACCCTGAGATCATGACCTGAGCCAAAACCAAGAGTAAGAGGCTTAACCAACTGAGCCACCCAGGTGCCCACTTTCTTCTTTTTGAACCTCTCTTGCACCACAGTTTCCAAAACACTCTAACCTGCAGATTCTCTTCCTAACTCTCTGATTACTGCTTAGATACTTATTAATCTTTGTAGACCCTTTTCAGTATTCCTCCATTTAAATTACAGTTCTCGCCAGATCTCCATTTGTCACTGTCTTGTCACTTTCCCTATTTAATTGTACCCATTCATACTATTATAAATACTACTTATAAACTGACAATGTCCAAGTTCATTTCTCTAGTCATGACTTCTTACGTGGCTCTAGACCCTGTATTTTCCAATCTCCCACGGGAGATTTCGCATCTGTAGAAAAGTCAACATATCCCAAACTGAGCCCGCTGTCTGTCCATATGCCTAATTCCCCACCCCATCTCCAACTTGGCTGCCCTTTTCGTGTCCTCTGTATCAATAAATAGTGCCATCAGAAATTGGGATTCACCAAGTCCTTTTCTTCTACCTTGTAAATGCCCCAGTTTTTTAATCTTTTCTTTTATATCCCTGCCTCAATTCATCAATTCTTCCCGGATTTTTGCAATGAGTTTTCATCTTCTCTCCCAACTTTACATTTTGCTTAACCATATTTCAGAAGAATCTTCCTGAAGTGTGAATCTGCTCATGCAATTCTCCTATTCACATCCTTTCATGGGTCCCTGCAGTCCTCATAGCAAAATTTAAACTTTTCAGCAAGCTGCATAAATGGTTTTTATAGGCTGATCACTCCCTCTGATCTCCATACCAGCTCTTATCACCTCCTCACCTTCACTCCAAACTCCAGCCATTTAAAGCTACTTGCTAATCCCTAACCCCATTTCTCTCTCCTGTGCTTTTTTTTTTTTTTTTCCTTCTTCTATGTGCCATTATTTTTACTTGGGACATCTATCCACAGCCCTCTAACCCCATCCTCACCTAGTAATTTCTATGTAATATCTGATTCTGCATTCCCAATATACCCTGTGTATTTCGTCCTTCAAAGCATTTATAATCTTGCACTGTGATTCTTTCTACATTGTTTAAACAGTGAATGCCTTGAGTTTGAGGCCTATGAGTCTAAGTTCTGTTTCTCCACATATATGGTATGGTGTTCTAGTGAATAATAAAAAATTGCTGTTATGAAAACAAATAGTTCACCCAATATCTGTGGCATTCACCAGGAGTCAAACATCCAGCCAACCATTGTGTACAGAGCAAGATCTATACACTGTAATTCTGTGTATAGATACACAGGGGAGATATACTGTAATTCTGTCTATATGCAGTTTATAAACATGAATCAGGAAGCTAGAATGAATATGTAGCATATATAGCAATTTGAAATGGCAAATATCAAACAAATGGTGAAACCAACAAGTGACAAAGGAACACAGAGGAGATACAGACCACTAGGTACATCAGTTGACTGCTCATAAAAAAAAAAAAAAAAAGTTTTAGAAAAAAGATAGATAAAAGTACAGTAAGAGTCTGCAGAAGAATTAAGAATAGTGAACACCTAAATGCTAAATCTCATGAGGTCAGAGGACAAATCGATCTTGTTCACTGATCTGTTTCTAAGGCCTAACATGGTTGGATCATAGTAGCTGCTAACTAAGCATTTGTGTTGAATTGAATTTTAAACTGTGCATCTGGTGATGCAAGAAAACATCTGTTAAAAAAAAAAAAAAAGGCAGCACTTTTTCTCTTTCGCCATTCCATAAAAAGGTAATTTGTGTGTGTGTTTACTAGAACTATTTCCTCAAAAGTGAAATATTGCTTCACTCTTTGGTTGGCAAATGTGTTGTTTCAAGATGGAGAAGTATCTGCTTTAAATGAAGAGAAAGCTATTTCAGTCCTTAATTCTCAGAGCCAATTTTGGATCTTAAAATGCACTTTTCATCAAAGAGTCTTAACAAAAAGATTCCTGCCAATGTAACCAAGACATCTAAAAATATTTCATTCTAAAGCCAAGCTTTCTGCTCAGGAGCATTCTAATTGAAATCGCAGTCTTCCAAAGACCTAGCATTGGGCCAATAGTCACCTGAGTAAGCTACCATCCTCACCTTCATGAGTAGGAACTCACAACTGCATGATATTTAGGAATTCTGCATTTTCCTTACATTTATGCTGGATTTCCAAGTTTTCCAGGAACTTCTGTGTACTCAAAAGAGCTATTACACTAAACCAAACCAGCAACACATATAACTGTGGGTTGGAAGCCAATTTAACATGTCCCCCCTAATTTCAAACATAAAGAAAATTGAGACCTGGTAATATAAATTATTGACCGAAGTACATTTAACAGTTAGAGTAGACAGAGTTTCTTGAGTGATAGCCTGTTATTCCGTCTTCCACATAAGCTATGTTCATAGAACATCAATACCTTCACATATGTTGTTTTATTAATTCTAATTGTCACTAAGTAAAATGGGACTATTCCTCCCCTCCAACAGGTGAGGAAATTGAGCTTCGTCTGTCTTTGAATTCCCTCAGGATGACTGAGCAGCAGAAGCAGAACGAGAATTCAAAACTCCTGACTTGGTTCAGATATTACTATTATTGTGATTTACTAGGAGCATCAAATTGACATGGGTCTTTTCCTTCAGTACAAATAAGTCTTTGACAATCTATATGGCCTAGTGTCTACCATCCCTCAAAGGAAGATTTGCTATAGTAAAAGGAAGTTACAATTACCAGAGGTTGCATGTCACAAAACATAACATGCATGTTAATTAATTTTGAGGTTTCATTTAAATGATCAATCATTCTTTCAGAACTAAAAATGATCAAAAAGATACTAATACTTTTAAACCTGTATACAGGGCACAATATGCCATGAACATCTTCTTCTTCTTCTTCTTTTTTTTACACATCAGTGATGAAATTTCCCATCTGTTGCTTCAAATCAAATAAGCATATCTAAAAATAAAATATCCTGCAAAATTTTTCTTTGAAGGATTAATTTAAAGTCACTCTGACTGTTAGCTGAAATGTGTTAATTTTTCAACAAGTAAAAATATGTCTGGACAAGTCTACATGTGTTAGCAGTAGGCTAAGAAAGGAATCTGATATGGGATTTTTGACACTTGGTTCTAATCATTAATGCTTCAGTACTGGCCTATTTACAACCTGACATTTGTTTTTGCACTTTCAACATCCCATGATTTTTCAGCAACAGTAAATAGCTTTAAGAGATGACACCTTGCCTTAGCTGGTGTCTATATTTTGACTAGCAGGTCTTGGCATTGTGTCCAGCTCAGATGCCTTTCCAAAATGCTGCATGCAGGTAAAAGGTGAACAAAACTTAAGAAAAGAAAACAAACAAAACGCTACTCTAAACATTTGGGTAATATAACACATCTAAGTTCCTAGTTGACCTATCACAACAACTTCTAATCTTCTCATCATTTGGACTCTGTTTGGACTCTGTTTCCTAATTTTTCCATAGAATTCCATTTTGTGATGTTGTTATGTAAAAAAAAAAAAACATAAATCAAAAGGCAAAAGAAAGGAGTCTAATTTGACTATATGTAGGACACAGAACAATACCTGATTTCTACTCACTCTGTTTCTAGCAACACAATTTAGATTCAAATGTTTGGGACTTGGGAGGTACTCACTTTAGGACATTTTTTTTTTTGCTTTACTCTTTTTTTTTTTGCTTCACTCTTGTTGGCAAATGGTAATGGTTATGATAAAACTCCAAATTTAAACCAATGAAAGATCTCGATAATCCCACAAAAGTGAATATTTGTATATCTGAGAGATTAGTTTCCCAAGGAGAACATATTCTCTAGACAACAGGGGATTTTCATAACATATGGGAAATCTGTAGTTCTGAATCACCCAATACTGTCTCAGTCTGTGTTTGTATCTTATATATCAAAAACCTTACCAATAAGTAGAATATAAGAAGACAAACATGACATTAAAACATGGCTGAAACTGTTGAATATTCCCTGGAGTAGTCATGAGATGTTTTATAACCTTGTGATACCTCAGGATTATCAACTGTCTTTGGAGAGTGTATAGGGATAAGGCTGGTGATTTGACTTGCTCTCTATTTGAATTCTGAGATATGAAAATTTGCATAATGTTGAGAGCCTATCCACTACCTAGCACTTTGGCTCTCTTGAGTTAATTAGTAAGTGTCTTAAATTTCAAGTCCTGATGGCTGGCTTAGAAGTGTTTTTGCAGAAAACTTTACATACGACATCCTCTTATTTAAATAGTTCATTTCATTTCTAGGAAGAACCATGCCACAACACGATCTTCTGAAATGTTCTGTGTGCGTTCAGGATTGAAAGTAACACTCACATCTTACATTCAGGTGTGGCCTTTCTAGAGAGACTTTTCCAAAGGAGAAAACTTCAAAGACAAAGAGTAGAAAAGTCACTGGAAAGACAATAGCAGCCCAAGTAATCTGGGGTATCTGGGACACTTGTCATTGTTTTGTACGTCTGTAGTGACCCAAGGTAGGCAGCAGGGGGCGCTCCTGCATGAAGCAAACCCCCCACAAGTGTCCCTGGTTGGGAACACGGAGGCTTTTTATCTTAGCATTTGCCCCAAGTCCAACAAGGTAGCCAATAAAAAGTGCAGTTGCCCATAAAATGTACGACATTAGGACATACAGTGAAAACCCTTGCAGAAGTGACTAGCTAGGGCACATGGGTCTGAGCTTGCTTTTAGAAAACAGGGTGACCAATTTTTGTAATTTATTTTGGTGGGCAGCAGACTTTAAAAGAGCTGGTGAACAATTGTAGGAGGAGGAGATTGCCATCAGCTGTAAAGAAACCATCTCTGAAAGCAACAAGTGGACATCAGTATCCCAGGGTCATTTAGTCAGCCTCTTTGTGACCGTTTAGTTTATAGTTATATTCCCTGTGAAATATCAAATCAAAACCCTTCCCTCTTTTCCTGACCCCACCCCAAACGCAGAAAATCCTCGATGAATCTCGTTTCCCACTAAACCTTAAGAAATGTGGCTTCTGCAAGGGATCTTCTGCATGTGGCTGTGTTTTGTACGTGAATTATGATGCATTTTACTTGCTCTGTAACAATTCCCAGGTATCCAAACCAGGTAGGAAAAATCGTTAGGGGCCAAAAAACGATGGCTTTGAAACCTCAAACACAGTGGGCTTCAAAGCAAAATCCCCAGCCCTCAGCCCCACTTCATACATATACTCATGCATACACCATCCCCACCAACCAGCTCCTTTCCACTTCCTGTCCCCAAATAAAGGTCTGCGGAGATAAAACCATAAACCTCAGTACTCACCATATTAACTTCGGAAACCATATCAATGCTGGCGATGTCAATGTTCATTCCCACAGCCACAGGGGGACCTGTGAACCAAGATAGCCAGCCACGTGATTTCTGACAACTTCATTCATTCTCAGCAAGAGGTTTCCCTGGGAATGGGGTATTCTGCCCCAAATGCCTCCCCCACTGCTCACCCTTATATTCTTCACTTCTCTGCTCCTTTTTAAAAGGAGTGCCAGGCACTCCTCTAGGAAATGCTCTATGGAACGTGTACACACGTGCCCTCCTGTAAAAGGGATTCCAATTCTATCTACATATGTAGATGTCTCAGTATGAGAAAACACACAACTCACAGAAGTCAGAGGAACCGGTCTAGCCTGAGGGAATTTTTATATATTGCACTAAAACCCCCTCCTCCTCATTCTTTCCCGCCCCCCTTCCGTGCGCATGTTTTAACTCTTTGAGTTTCGGAAGAATCTAAAGCAAAATTAAATGGGCATATCAGTGTATCTAAGGCTGCAGCAAGAAGTACCTAGCCCTTCTCCACTTACCCTCCCTGCCTTTTAGTCCTCCCCAACCCCTTCCCTACCCACCCCCCCACCCCCGCCCCACACAGTGGTGCTTCCAGGTCTGGATAATATCCAGATACCAGCCACTTTAAACCATTGCCAGAACTCTTCCAAAGTAGGCGGGCACAGGGGATTAATGTCACTTTTCAACCAATTGCCTGCACATTTTGTTCTCAAAAATGTTCACGATGGCCTCCAGTAAGCCAGGTTCTCTGGGCACACAATTAGCTAAACTTAAAAGGTTTGTATCTCAATGAAGCAAAGACAGTGAAGCAAAAGATTTCAGCAGTGAAGCTTAAGAACAGCAGTCACCTATACACTCTAAGAGGGTCTCACTGAAAGACCATCTAAGTGCTGGATAGCAACAAATCGGCTTAAGTTTGGATCACTTTCTTGATATGGTAACGGAGAGACATATTTGGCTATACCACATGCGGCCAACAATGAGGGAGAGGGAAGACACAGCGCGCACAAAGCTCACAAGACAGCTCAGGCTATAGCTGGGCTGTTTCTTATTTCCAAGGCAACCCCATTACCTCCAAAATCTGGTCTCAGACGAATGTCATAGCCTTTCAGGAGTCTATCCACTGTCTCTTTAACCAGCGACATATTACTAGGGTCATTGACACTAAGGAAAGAAAAGACAATAAACAGGCATCAATAAGGCAGCAGGCACATCGTCTTCAGCATTTATCTGATCCTCACTACAGATCCCTGCTCACAGAGGTATGCAGACAGAGCCCTTCAAAGTGAAATGAAAAGGAGAAATGCTGGGCACACTTACCTCTGCGCACAGACAGCGGCGATTATTAAGGGGAATGACCAAATCCCAAAGTAGCCCTTTTTCCGGACTCTCCACATCCCTTTAGTTTTTGATGGGATTGAGGGTTTCACTGAAGAGAGGAGATCCAACTTAGTCTGCCCAGTGCAGTAATTCTAATGTGAGGCGCATGCGCACGGTGTACCAAAACATCAAAGGGGCAGCGGCGGCTGCCTGGGACCGAGCAGATTTTCTTGCTAAGGGGGGAAAAAAAAAAATTAAAGGGGAAAAAGGAAAAAAAAATATATATATATATATATATAACATATACATATTTGAATAATATAAGAAAGTCACCCCAAGGAGGACCCAGAGTAAAACCTTTGTTTTCCTTTCGTTAAGACAAAACAACTAGAGCCTCTGGTAAGTTTTGGTAGTTCCTGGAGGCAGTTTTGTACCTCACGGGTTTTTGGGGCGTGTTTGTGTGTTTCCTCTTAAATATGCAAAACCAGACAGGGAATTTAAAAGACAGCAGGTGTGGACTGCTAGTGGAAATGGGTTGCCTGGGAGCCCACTTCTGGTATCAGCAAGCCTAAGAGGAGAGTAGTTCGAACTTTATTTCCTGGCGAATAGCATCCCCTGCGTGGGGCGAGATTTGTGCTGGAGATGGGGGTTGTGCGGTGGGAAGGGGGGGGAGGGACGGTGGGTGCAGCAGTCCAAGGGGGAGGAAAGAAAGAAACCAATGGGAGAAGTGCTGAGCAATCCGTCGGATTTGGGGCGGGGGGGGGGGCGGGTAGGGGAGTAGAGAATAAGAAAGAAACGGAAAAATAGAAAAAGAAAAAGAAAGGAAGAATAAAATGATGTCTGGTCTCTTCTAGGAGTCAAGGAGCAAGCTTTTCTTCACTACTCACGAGCGGTTTCTTTCTCCTCCTCCTCACCCTTTGCCCCCTATTCCCAGAGAAGAAAACCTCGGGGTCCCGGTTTCTTGCCGTGTGACGTGCCTGACCCGCTAGTCCGGATTATTTATAGAAGGAGGTGGGGGGGGGAGGCGAGGGGAGCAGAAAGGCAACGCTGTCTCTCCAGGTTTCGGTCTGATTCTGCATTGGGAAATTATTAGTGGGGAGGGTGGGGTTTGGATGAGGGGGTGATGGGACTTGTGAGCGTGGGGAACGCGGATGGCTAGAGCCAGACCCTGGGTGCCGGGGGGCGAGAGGGCTGGAGCGGCGAAACGGTGCTGCAAGGGCAGGTGGCCCTGGGGGGGCACCCCTGGCGGACCCCCCCCCCACGCCCCCTCCTAGCACGCGCACAGGCGCGCGCACGTGCAGGCACTCTCCCAACCCGCCTCCCGCGCCTACTTACCTCCCGGGCCTGCGCTGGCCGCCCACTCCTGCCGCGGGCGGAGCCGGTGCCCCCCGGAGCTCTGTCCCAGCCGGAGAGGGCGAGTGGCGGCCAAGGGACACCTGGCTGTTCTGGGGCTGAGTGTGGCTCGGGATGGCAAAAGCCAGAGCGGTCCCTAGAAGGGAGCAAAACGAGGAAGGGGCCTAGGGACGCCTGGGGGCCCGGCGTTCTCCCTCTGTCTCCGCTCCACCTCGCCCTCGCTCGCCTTGCCAGTGCCGGGAGACACTCTGAGACCCCGATGCTGCCTCTTCCCTCCCGCCCGAGCCTTTGCCCGGCTCCCCAATGCCACCGGAACCCGGAGGAGGCAGCGAGTGAGCTCGGCGGTTGGAGAGGGAGGGAGATACTCAATTCACGGCCGAAATGTTTCCTCAGCTCGAGGGAGAGAGACGTGCCGCGGGGGCCAGCAGCGGCTACAAGGCTGGGGGTTCTGGGTGTGTGAGGGAGCCCGAGGCCAGGACGCCTTCCTCTCCCCGTACTCCCGAGTTATCCTGGAACGAGGGAGGAGTGAGGAGGGGATGTAGGGCAGGTGATGCCGCTGCCCCTTCCCCCACTCCTCGGTGAGGAACGGGAAAAGCCAGAGCCCAAACCTACGTTCGGGACCCAGAGCAGTTTTCGCTTCTAACTCCTATTGCTGATTATTGCTACCCATTAACTGAGCGCCTACTACTTGCCAGGAGTGCTTTATTAATTCTTACAACTGTCCCAGGATTTAGCCATCACCTCAGTTCCCTCATATGGATTTAGAAGCTGGTGCGCTGAAGCGAAACGACTTGGCCAAGGTCACCTAGTAGGCTAGAGGTGGAACCCGAATTGAACTCCAAAGCCAGTGTCCCTAACCTAGACTAGACAGCCTTCTTGGCCCCTAAGTCCGAGACCATGCCGGCTGCCAGCTCTCGGCTGCCGCAGAGCTCCCGGGGCCCGCGGAGCCGTCGGCGGCTCCGGGGGAGCGGGAGCGCCAGGTTCCAGGCTTGCCTGGCCCAAGTCTGAACCGAGGGGAGGCTCCCGCCGCCAGGACCCGCCGTAGTGGGCCGGCGGCGCTCCGAAGGCTAACAGTCCCCTCAGCACCCGCGACTCCTCGGGGTCCTGGTCCCAGCCAAGATCCTGACCTATTTACCTCTTGATCGCCTCCCTCCCTGGCCCGCACCCCGCCTAGGTCAGGGGGTCTTCCTGGGGCGGCTCTGGGGAATGACTCCTAGGCGAGGGTGGAGGCGGGAGGGCTTCGAGGCGGGAATCCGACAGCTCCCTGTGAGGGAACGCGAGCAGGGAGAGCTCTCTGCCTTCACTAAGGGAGTTGCTGAATGTGAGACAGGTAAAACAACGCCATAAACCTTGCGGTTCTACAGCCTGGCGTTCTGCGGGGCTCCAGGCTCAAGGAGTCCGCTGAGAGGCAGACTGGGAGACTGAAGGAGAGAGAGGAGAGATGAAATCCTTAACTCTCCCATCTGTAATTATTCCGGTTGAGAGTTTCAAGGACAAAATATAGATCCATGGCAGAGAAAAATTGCCAGTTTTCCTCTTTTTACACTTCTATACAGTGGGAATCCTTTACACAAGCTAACATATTCAAGAGAAAACAAAGTTTAGTCTACCAGCATTATATCCAGAGGAGTCCTAAATCAGTTTGAACCCCAGGTAATTAACTGGTGAAAACATAGGAAACTTGTCTTTTTCTGGAAAGCACTCCAAAACAGGATTTTCCTTCTGACCATTAGTTATCCATGTGTCACTTTCTGCACATCCAGCCTCCCTTCAGTTTGGGTTGAAAGAAGACTATTTAGTTAACAGAACAATACCAAAAATATTGTCATCCACTGGTAATAAAAATAGCCCAGTGAACAATTAAACAAGTACTTGTGGAAGACTTGTCTTATACAGAAAAATAAGGGAGACCAGGGCAAAGAGTTAAAATCAAAGTAACTGCATCTCAGCAAGTAAAACAATAGCACAATGCAAACTTCGAGTTTCAAAGGAACTGGAGGCAGAACTTCATTTGGGTTCAAATCCCAGTTTGAATACTTAGTATCTTTGTAACTTAGATAGGTCAGTATACCTGTCTAAGCCACATTTCATTCTTCTGTAAAAATGGGAATGATAATTGTACCTTCTTCATTTGATTTTAGAATGATGTAAATATATTTGTAGCATTTAGCATGAAGTTAACAAATATTAATAAATTTTAATGAATAAAGCATAATGAGTGGACAGGACAACAAACAAGGTTTAATAACATTAATGTATAAAGACTGAGTGGACGTCAATTTAATGGGATGATGATAGACTGGTTTAAGAAGAGAGGAGCTGACATTTCAAGGGAACTAAGATAGGGTGAAGAAGGCAATGTATTAAAGGCAATCTAAAGAGAAACAATAAAAGAATATTTTCTTTATGTGGCAACATCTCAGGGATATCTCTTACCAATAGATACTACTAATATAATCAAAAAGATATTCCCACTACTTATAACATCTGAGATCAACATATCTAAAGTGAGTCTTATTGCACAGCAGAATCAACACGAGAACTTCTCTCTGGAACTGATAACACAGGCTAAGAATGTGAAAATTGGAATAATAATGTGCAAGGAGGGCACTGCTGGAATCGAGATGTATTAGTTGCTGGAGAGCATCCTCCATGATCCCAGAAGCATAGCAAGAAGGCAAAATGTAAGTATTATTAAGAGATCATGATTCAAAATCATCTCTGAGTATGAAGCACACAAATTCCAGATAAAACCAGTCACCATCTGTCCTTCCTTAGTCTTTACTATAATACGTATTCATTTATTCGGTAAATATGTATTAGGCACCTACTCTATGTTAAAC
This sequence comes from Neogale vison, assembly GCF_020171115.1. Classification (NCBI taxonomy): domain Eukaryota; kingdom Metazoa; phylum Chordata; class Mammalia; order Carnivora; family Mustelidae; genus Neogale; species Neogale vison. Next base: position 265,276,714 of record NC_058091.1, on the reverse strand, counting down.
ATTATTTGACAGACATTGGGGATGATGTGTTGAAAAGGCAAACATAGTCCTTATCTTTTTGGAGCTTACACTGCAGTATGGGTAGAGCCATTATAGAAGTAATAAGGTATAGTGTATATCATAAAGCAGGAAAGATAGGATATTATGGAATTCATAATTGGTACAAATAAATCAGCTTGAGGTATTAGATAAAATTTGCTGGTTAAATTAATGCATCAATTGAGATTTGAAAGATGGGTTAGCCTAATGAAGAGTTGGGGGAAGAGTGTTCCAGGAAAAAGGAATAGTATGTGCAAATATTCTGGACCAAGAGAGGATGGCATAAATGAAGAATGAAGGAAGAACTATAAGACTAGAGGAAAAGAAGGACATCTGGGTAGCTCAGTTGGTTAAACCTCTGCCTTCAGCTCAAGTCATGATCTCAGAGTCCTGGGATCAAGACCTGAGAGTTGGGCTCCCCCCTCGGTGGAAACTCTGCTTCTCCCTCTGACCCTCCCCCTTCTCATACTCTCTCTCTCGTAAATAAATAAAATCTTAAAAAGAAAATAAGACTAGAGGAGAAGAGTAAGAGTGGCCTCCAGATTAATGCCCTTAAAGAGCTTCTTAGTAGCAATTTGGGACCATTGATCTGTGGAGATAGAGGACAGATAAGATGAGTTTTAATGACATTGGAAGTAAGATGGTAGTAGCTGTAGGGTGATCTAATATTGCAGGAATCCAGATGAGAGTTGATGCTGACCTGCATTAGGATAGAGACAATGAAGATGGAGGGAAGTGACCAGAATTATGTGATACCTGACTGACCTTTGTGATGGGTAGAATATGGGGAATGAGAGAGAAGTATCCAAAGATAATTCATACATTTCTTCTTTGAGCAATTCAATAGTGGTGGTAGAAGCTGCTGGTGATAATACACTCAGTTTGGGTCATGATAAGTTTAAGGTACCTGCTAGCCATCCAAGGTGCACCACATGTTTTGATCCATGTGCTTCTGAACCTCCGCTTCAGCTCAGAAGTGAGGGGGGAGGCGGGACCAACACAAAACTTCTGTGTTCCATTCTAACAATTTTATTTCTCTTTTCTGCTTTGATTTGTCTCTTTAGAACATATTACAATCATCTTATATTTTACCCATTTTATTTCTATCTTACTGCATTGAATAAAAGTTAAAAATAGAGATTTTTGTCTGCTTTACTCACCACTGTATTGCAGTACCTAGTGTCCATAGTGGACACTTAATACATATGTTTTAATGAATGAGTGTATTTGTGAAGAGCCTGATGGTGTAAATAATTTAAATCATAGGAGCATATGAGACTTTTCTCAGAAGGATGAAACTAGAGGATCTAGAAGAGAATTTTCTGGTAAAGGACAATTACAGCCATCCGAAGAACCAAATTAGGACTGATCCAAAAGGTAAGAGGAAAACTACTGTGATTAAGGAAGCTAAGGAAAGAGAATATCCTGATAAAGACTTCTCAACTCTATTAATTTCCTCATTAATTTTGGAATAGACCTTATATGCCTATGGTATAAAACTCAAAAGGTAAATCACTCTGTCCTTCTGCTACCCTCATTCCTTCTCCACAAACTAACACGATTCGGTTGGTTGGGGATAATGTGACATTCTATATCATAGCCTTTTATCTCATGATGAACAAGTATAGAATATGACCACAGATGCTAGGTCATTTTCACTAACCTGCTGCTGGTGGCAAATCATCAGCAATGATGATTTTGGGGAAAGTCTTATGGAACGTGAGTTATGTGTTTTGCAAAGTCAATTAAATATTTGTACCTTTTTTTTTAATGAATAAAGGATCTCTTAGCTTTAAATATTAATTGAGTTCTTTTAAATTAATGTTTAGAAATTTCAGTAATACTGAAGAGTAGGGAAAAAGTCAGAAATATTATGTGGGAAGAAAATATACATTTATTACTTTCAGGACATACAACAGCACAAATTTATCCAATTACTAATAACATGTTTTCAAGCATATGGCTTCCTGCACCTAGTGTAATATACAAATAAGAACCATTTTTAAATAACCTCTCTATGCATCTTACACATTAATGCATCTTAACTTATTTTTCTATGCAAAAAGATCATAGAGTAGTTTAAATTTTATCAAATATTTTTCTCTTATGCTAGTCAAAAATACCCCTTATTTATTTGTCTGGCAAACTTTGCTTTCACAGTGTCTGAGAAATAAAATTTCTCCTAAATTACTACAAATTCCAAACCATGGGCTTATGGCTCACTGTTATCTTATTCTGTAGTTAGAAATGTAAATTCTATGTTCACTGAGTCCTGCCTGTTTCTCCTCCAGCAGTTTAACACTAACATTAAACCTGGGTTTTTATATAATTCTTGGCCATAGTAAGTTTGATGATATAAAAGTCAATTTAAATTATTTAACTAAAAATTAGCATATATTAATAATAATGAAATACTAATGTGTCAGATACTGTTTCACATGTTTTACATGTAATAACATTAAATACTTATAATGTGTCTATGAAATGTTATTATTATAATCTTTTCTTATATGAGGAAATAGAAGCAAAAATTAAGTGCTGTAAGATTATACAGATTATAAGAAAAATTTGAAGGACTGAGACCTTCTTAATAACTATGCGAGTTTATAAATAAAACTTCTGTGGATTTGTTTACTTTGCAGTTAGTTCTCAGCTTGTCTCATCTAGTGAGTTAATACAACAGAAATAAAATCTTAGCCAAAAGAAAAGATCTCAGCCTCTAATGGAGACCAACAGGAAATTTTAAGTTTGAGTACTAGACGCTTTTTGAAAGTTCTTTTCCCTTTAATATTCGTTAGTCCTATATACCTTTTAGCACCACCTCAAATTAATCGATCTTCAAGAATACAGAAAAAGTGTGCCTTCAAGTACAAAATGAAATTACTGATGCTCCAAATGGAGGTAAAATTGTTAGATGAGGAAATTATCTTAGCTCTAATGCCACACAAGGAGACAAATTACATTCACAGGCTCAGTAGTAACAAAACACCACATCCCTTATCTTTTTACCAACTACTGCTCAAAACCTGAAGGAGGAGGAAAGCTGAGTTTCATCAGTATAAGTAAAGGAGCAAAACTGATGTAAGCAGTGACACCGCAGGTCCCAAGGAGTAACTTTTCAAAATTGCTCTCAAGTTGGCTGGTTACTTAGGAATAACTTTGAGAGATGGCCAGTGAGAGGTAATCTGACTTGTGAAATGAAGCTTTCCAGAATGTGGGTCACACACTCCAAGGTTTCTCCTGATGCTCCTCTGCCAGGACTATCTATCCAGTAGATGCCTGAGAGAACCTAGGTTTACAAGCTTTTTGAGGGCCTATAAAGAGTGTCGAAATCTTGAAAAAAGAAGTACATATTGGTTCCAAATTAGAAAACTACAATGCTGAAATTAATTAATGTTTAATTAAATTTCTAGAAAATGTAATATTGTGTCTATAATTATAAAATTTAAATTTCGTATGGGAAATGTGCATTTTAATATGTTTTATATAATATATCAAGGGGCCTCCAAAAATTAGAGGACTTGGGCATATGAAAGTCTTAAAAGGTTAGTCTCTTCCTACTTCTGTGCATCTAAAGCCAATTGTAGAGCCTTGCTTTTTTGTTTTGTTTTTCTTTAGATTCACTCTGAAAACATCTCCATTTGTTAATTCCATGAGGGACTTGTATTCTTATTTTATTATTCTCCACGCTCACTGCATTTACTTACCTTGTATGAGACATTCAATAATTGATAAATTAAAATTCCAATTATTATTCATAGTGAATACCTATTAGTATTACTTGTTTACTAGCTTGCTTATTCTGTGACGAACATCAACAATTACTCATTTAATTCTGTGAAGCAATTATTCTATGCTCTTGGGCTTGAAAGGGACAGAAACCAAACTCAGACTAGTAAATGCAAGTTAATATTAGGTTATGTAACTGAATAAGTCAAGGGTGTTCAACTCAGTACAGGTAGATTCAAAATGCTTAAAGTTTCTCATTTCATCTGTTTGTGGAAAGTTGGCTTCAGTCTGGGGTTGTCTTCCAAAGACAACCATCAGTTACTCCAGTTCAACAACATTGAGAGGATTAGCAATTTTATTACTCCACCAAACTACATGATAGGACACTGGGGGGGCTTGGATCCCACTCCCATTTTCAACCTATCACTTATGCTAATTGCTGGGCCTGCGATCACTCCTAGTCCTGAAGTTGGGATGACCCAAATCCAAACTATGTGGACTATGAATGGTTGAGAAACAATGACCCAAAGTCAGGTTATTAAAGTGCTATTACCAGAAAGAGGAAGAATGGATGCTGAACAGATAAAGTCACAAATGTCGACTATAGGTGGAATAGGTGTTATGACTAACCATATGTTTTTGATAGAGAAATTATAACATGGGAACTTGAATATGACTAGAAGAAGAACCTAAATTTACCATATCTATGTTACATGAATGTCCCTGCAACTGGCCAATAAGGATGAATGAGTCAGTCTAGGACATCTGATCTCTCAGATTCATGTCAAGGGTGAAGGATTGTTACTTACATTTTAGCAGCTCCCATAGTCATGTGTGAAACAATCACCCTGAAAACTGTTTAAAAACAATCATGCTGGGGGCGCCTAGGGGGCTCAGTGGGTTAAGCCTCTGCCATTGGCTCAGGTCATGGTCTCAGGGTCCTGGGATCGAGCCCCACATGGGGCTTTCTGCTCAGCAGGGAGCCTGCTTCCCTCTCTCTCTCTGCCTGTCTCTCTGCTCACTTGTGATCTCTCTCGCTCTCTCTCTCTGTCAAATAAATAAATAAAATCTTTAAAAAAATAATCATGCTGTGACTGAATAAACATAAGTAAATACATACAGGACCTGACATAAAAATTTAATAAATTATGAACAAGAATGACTAGGAATAAAGGTCCTCAATAAGTTTGTATTTGAGTAACTGGGACCTATTGTTAGAAATATTGTAGTATTAATGTCAAACAATTGAATTAGCTCCATTTATACATGGTAAGACCTTATCAATATATGTTGAATGAATTCCACAACAGTTTTGCTGTCTAACCATTTACTTAGACTGGGAGCCTGGGTGGCTTAGTTGGTTAAGCAACTGCCTTCGGCTCAGGTCATGATCCTGGAGTCCTGGGATGGAATCCTACATAGAGCTCCCAGCTCCACAGGGAGTCTGCTTCTCCCTCTGACTTTCTCCCCTCTCTTGCTCTCTTTCATTGTCTCTCTCTCAAATAAATAAATAAAGTCTTAAAAAAAAAAGAAACTGTATCACCTAAAAAGTTATAAAATATATATTATCTTAAAAAAAATAGAAGACCAAACTGAGCAGGAAGCCCAAATCAGGGCTCATTTTCAGGACCTCCTGGGGCACCTGGGTGGCTCCCTCCATGAAGCCTCTGCCTTTGGCTGAGGTCATGATCCCAGGGTCCCCATATCAAGCTCCCTGCTGAGCAGGGAGTCTGCTTCTCCCTATATCCCTCCCCTCACTCACTTTCTCTCTTTCTCATTTGAATAAATAAATAAAATCTTTTTTAAAAGACCTCATATTAATACTCATAGGATAGTTTAATTAGGGTTAATATGCAATCTTTCTTAATAATAAAATATACCTTTGTTTGGTATTTAACTATGACACATAAGTCATTGTGGATACCAAATGACCTTTCCTGATACTTATATTCTCACCTCTCTACACCTCACTAATTTTCACAAAATACTATGAAGTAAGTTCTAATATTATCTCCACTTCACAATATTATGGAAGTGTCAAAGGTTTTGTGATTAAGAAATATTTCCTGCAGAAAAGGAAGAATGCAGAACTAGTCAAAATCTGTTGGAGTGAAGATTTTCTTTAATTGGAAACCTTAAGAGCAGGTGATAACAACCACTGTTTTCTTCCATGTTTTAACGTAATTCTCCCATATTACAACTGCCATGAAGACATGTTTTGTTCCTAGTTCCTGAGAAAATGAATTTGATTTTGGTTTCAAATAAATTATTAAGAGCTGTGAAAGAAGTGTTTCTACTGAGGGATGTGTTATGTGGTGGCCTAGAGCACAAAAAATTGCTCTAAAAAATAAAGACAATTCTTTTCAGGCTAGAAAGCCCAATGGACAATTTTTACCAATGTCATTCTTTTGACTGTAATTTATCTTTTTAAAAAAATATCCAGTTTTCTTGAGATGTAATTGATATAGGACTGTATATGTTTAAGGTTTATAGCTTAATGATTTGACTTACAGGTATTATGAAATGATTACCACAATAAGTTTAGTTACATCAATTATCTCATACAGATATAAAAAAAAGGGGGGGGAAGCATTTTTCTTGTGATGACAACTCAGCATCTACTTTTTTTTTTAAGATTTTATTTATTTATTTGAGAGAGCATGAGAGAGCAAGCACGAACAGAGTGAAAGGGCAGAGGGAGAGGGAGAAGCCATCCCCAAACTGAGCAGGAAGCCCAAATCAGGGCTCATTTTCAGGACCTAGGGATCATGAACTGAGCTGAAGGCAGAGGCTTAATGGACCAAGCCACTCAGGTGCCCCAGAATTTACTTTGTAACAATCTTCAGATATGCCATACAGCAGTATTAACTACAGTCATCCTGTTGTACCTCTCTAACACTTCATCTTGCAGCTGGATGATTGCACCTTTGGACCACCTCCCTCAAATTCTCCCCCCACCCACCTTCCACCTCTGGTACCCACAACTCTGATATATTTTCTCTCTGAGTTTGTTTGTTTATTTATTTTTTAGATTTCACATGTAAGTGAGATCATGCAGTATTCATCTTTGACTTATTTCACTCAGCACTGAAGTCTCTCAGTTTCCATCATGTGTTCACAAAAGGCAGGATTGCCTTTTTTTTTTTTTTTATTCCACTGGGTATATGCACCACACTTTCTTCGTCCATTCATCCATTAGTGTACACTCAGTTTGTTTCCACGTCTTGACTATTGTAAATAATGCCGTTGTGAGCATGGGGGTGCAGAGATCTCTTTGATAGAGGGGTTTTTGTTTCCTTTGCATTTATTCCTAAAAGTAGAGTTGCTGTATGATATGATAATCCTACTTTTTGTTTTTTGAGGAAAATGCATACTGTTTTACAAAGTGGCTGTACCAGTTTACAGTCCCATCAGCAGTACAAAAGGATACCCTTTCCTTTACATCCTTACCAGCATTTGTCCTCTTTTGTGTTTTTGTTGATGTGTGAAATGTGTTTAGTTTTGTTGATGCCCTTCTAACAGGTATAAGTTATTGCCACATTGTGGTCTTGATTTGCACTTTGCTAATGATGAGGGGTGTCAAGGACTTTTTCCTGTACCTGTTGGCCATTCGTGTATCTTCCTTTGAAAAATGTTTCTTTCGGGTCCTTTGTCTATTTTTAAATCAGATTATTTTATTTTTTATTAAACAAACTATCTTAATGAGAGTTTAGGATTGAGTGATTTAGCTGTCAGAGCCAATGATGATTCAACAAGAAGCAATGAATACTTTGGGAGTGGGTACGCTTCGAACAAGCACTTTATCCAGAAGTTTGCATGTAGACACTGTATGGTTCAGGAGATGGTTTTGCATAGTATATGGACAGAGATTTAAATAGGATTGTATCACAACATGGCTCAATTCCCTTTCCATCCTGATAAAGCTGCCAGAAAAGTCTCAGTTGACACCAGCATGCCATTAAACTTCCCTTACCATTTTAAATAAAAGGTCAGTCTTCAGATGCAAATTATTGATCTATTTCATTATGCTTACATTCCATTTATGGCCAAAAGTACTGAAATTCCACAAAAGGTAGTGATATCACCTTTCTTTAAAATACATTTATGGAAGTTAAAGGTGATTAAATTCAAGGAAATACCAATAAAAATAACAGAGTAGGTTGTACATGTATTTGGCAAAAATAGTGTTGGTGGTATGAAAAGATTCTGATATGCAAACATTTGGGAAACTCTGACTAAACTATTTGGCAGTAACAATCTGCCAAAGTTCTATAAGAGAAACTCTCATAGTTTAGGCTACAGCGAGGGCCTTCTAACTCTTTAGTACCTGTAATTACCAGAAGTCACCAATGTGAATGGTCATTCAGAAAATGTGAGGTGAACCTGAACATCATCAGACGAGGTCTTCTCTATTTGTAGGATATCAAAATTTAATTCACCAATTCAATGAATATACTGAGCATATCTATGCATGTGGAAATGTGCTTGGTTCTGGGGTGAACACAAAGATGAATTAGACAGTGCTCCTCCCCTCAAGGAACTAAATTGTAGCAGCCTGAGGAGGATAGCAAAAATGATTACTTTAAGTGGTAGAATATTAATGTCACAAGACAGGCAAAGACCAAGAAGGACCTAATCCAAGGAGACGGAAGGAAAAAGAGAACACAACTGGCTGGAATCAAATAGGAAAGCCTTTACAGAAAAGATGCTATTTAAAATGGCCCTGGAAGGATGGGGAATGGGAAAGTTTGAGGTAAATTTCTTTACTGGCAAATCAGCGTCTGACTAGAGAGATAAATGGCTGGCAAAATCAGCCTTGATGCAGAGAATGTTAATATCAGGGCAGGGATTTCAAATTATGGACAGAGATGTAGGATAGCCTGGATTCCAGTCACCCTTTGCTCATTTATTAGCTATGTTATAGTTGCCACATCATTTTGATCAAAGATGAGCAAAACTTTTTCCAATAGTAAACATTTTAGGTTTTGCAAGCTACTTAACTATGGGCTAATGGCATGAAAGCAGTCATAGACAAACTTAAACAATACCGATCAGTCATGGATTAAGGAGGATTAGAGAAGGAAAAAAACCAAAACACTTCTGGGACAATGTGGTAAGATTTAACCAAGAAAGAAAGCAAACGAAGCAAACTAAATACCTCTCATATTATATAAATGGCACAAGTGATTTGAGAGGATCTTTTATGCCATTTCCATGTACAAAGGGACATGAAAGTATTTTAAAGAAATGACATGGCATCATAGATCAATTTAATCTTAGTGCAAAGTTGAATTGAGTTAGGGAAGAAAACTTCTATCTCAGATTCTTTTAAAATTATATTTAAAAAGCACTTAAGAATTTACTGCAAGAGACCTGACTAATAAAATGAATGCTTACTAATTTTTTTTCATCATTTTTTTTTCATGTGGTATCTAAGGAGATAGCTACCCCCTCCCATCCTTCTATATGGAGAGGGAAGTATAAATGGATATGAAAAAAGAAAGCCATTAAGTTGTTATTTTGACTAAAACTGATGTTTTACCAGGAAAGAAAGAAAGCAGAGTGGGAAATGGTGGTTAAAAAACAAACAAACACTAAAATTTAAAGTTAAAAAAGTTAGGTACTAGATAAAACAACTTTTTTAGTATATGTGCTGCCGAAGCGAACACCAGATAAAACAACTTTAAAAAAAAAAGATTTTATTTATTAATTTGACAGAGAGAGAGAGATTGTAAGTAGGTGAGGGTTAGGGGTGAGGGGGGTGGGAAACAGGCTCCCTGCTGAGTAGAAAGCCTGCTGCAGGGATTGATCCCTGGACCCTGAGACCATGACCTGAGTGAAGGCAGAGGCTTAACTCACTGAGCCATCCAAGAGCCCCATAAAATAACTTTTGAAGAGAGCACACCAAACTCATACATTTGGAAAGACCCTCAAGTAATCATCAAGAAGTTAAGGTAAAATACAAAGTTCATATGAATTTTTCTAGAAAAAACAAGAACTTCAAACAGATATCTAGCTTGCAGGAGACATTTCTGGTCTATACCTTCTGACGAGCTTATTTATTTATTTTCCTCTATTATTAAGGTTATGCAGAACAGAATGCTAGGGCTCTACCTAAATTTTTATCCTCCCGACCCCACATCCCTTGTGCCCCACACACACTATTTTGAGTGATGTCTACTGCCAGTACCTGCGTTCATCCTCTTCAGTATACGACCCTTCGGGCTCCTGGAGCAGCTCTGTACCACTGAGATCGCTGGAGAGTTTGCAGCCTTGCCGGTGCCCATTAACTGATGATTATGTGGTGGAGAATAGAGAAATCCTTAAGCAACTTACACTCTAGCATTTCCTCATAGAATCAGACAACTTATCCTCCTTGGCTTTTCCTTGAAATCTCACCCTTATTTGGTTTGCCCTGCTTCCCTTTCTTATTTACTCTATGTGCTTATCACTTGCCAAAAAGTTTCTTTTTTTCTTCTTGGTCTGCTTCTGGGGAGTGGACCTAAGACCACTGGGAAGTACGAAATCCGTTCTAGGGAAAACCTTTGTTTCTGAAAAATATGACATCATTTTCGGAATGCTGCAGATGAAAATTATATCATCAGTTATGTAAGAAAAACAATCAGTTTTGTTTTTTTCACACTAGCCGTGTGATTTTTGGGGGGATAGGGGAGGAGGTGGACAAGGTACAGCCTCTTCCTGTCTTTTAGTTGTCTTATACGTAATATAAGGCTGTCAGACTAAGTGATCTTTCATGTGCCTTCCGTATCTAAAATTCTGTGAACTAAACCAGGAGGTTGACAAACTGTGGACCACTAACCAAATATAGCCTTGCCCCCTGTTTTATCAGAACGTGGTCATGCTCATTGTTTTAGATACTATCTATGGTTGCTTTTATGCCACAATTACAGAATTGAGTAGCCTATGAGGGAGGTCTATCATCATCCTCAACATTTTTTTTTAAGTGAGGAAATTAAGAAAAAGTAAGGTTAAACAACTTGCCCAAGTTCACAGGGCAAGTAATGGCAGAGCTAAAATCCACATTCAGCCCAATCTGCTCCAGAGTTGGTGTTTTTAACCACAGTAGTGAACTTCCCTAATTTAGGATGGACATAATGAAAATGAATGTTACATCCCTGACTCATAGTAACTACATCGTGTTTTTTTGTTTGTTTGTTTTTTTGTCTTTAGTAGCAAGGTTAACAGTAACAGGAACACATGTGGAAGCATGAATGGAAGAGAAGAAGAGGGGGTGGGTGTCTGCAGGTTCAACAAAGTTGTTAGGAAATAACAAGATTAAAATAAAGTCTACTTATTCCTTTCACCATCACATGCCGTTCTAAAATGTGGTTTCATGTTCTCTTCACTTTCTCTCATAGTGCAAATCACAGACAAGTTCACAAACAAATTCACAACTCAGCTGCTTGACTTGGTCCTTAACACGGTAGCTCCTGCGTCTGTGGAGCGGAACTAATCATTTTAAGTCACTTCTCACTTCTCATCCCCTTCCCACTTCCTCTGAGATTGCAATTTTGCTTAGGCAACATGATGGATGACAATGTGAAGATAGACAATTTTACTTCTGACAATTCAGTGTTATATTGCGTCAGCACAGTCTGTTTTTTTGTTTGTTTGTTTGTTTGTTTGTTTGTTTTAAAGCCCATTGACATAAATTCCCTCAACATACGTTTGTGTATACTTTTCCACTGAGTTAAAGATTCATTTGGATAGAACAAGTTCATATACTGATTTAAGTTGGTGAAGAAGGAAATATCCCAAAGAGGGGAGGCTAAAGAGGGATTTTTTCAATTTATTTTCCTTAAGTGAATAATAAATAGGATTTGAATCATGGAGGAATAGGGATAGCCAATATGAATTTCTGTTTGTTTGTTTTTTTTAAAGAAAATTATTTTTCCTGGTAAATATTTTGTCACTCACAATTTGACAATCACATCATGTGAACTTGGCTAAAATAATCTGGTTTTGGACATTGTGGCTATAACTTAATACCATTCTTCAAGTAGGAAAAGTGGGTGATACATTCCTTATTCTACACAGCTCAGAATTTCCTTGCATGATAATTTTTAGTAGTGTCTAAATCTGCAATAAAATTAAATGAACTTCCTTCTCTTCTTGTGTATATGTGTGGATTTGTGTCTGTGTTTAACTTTGACATTATTAAATGATTGCCTGAGTATATAATTGTACTAGCTACTGTACTATAATTGTACTGTGCTTACCATGCTTTACTTCACTCAGTTTTCACGTTAATCTGTGAGGCTGGGTTTGCTGTCTATAATTTTCAGATGAGGAAACTAAGATTGTTTAAGTGAAGGGACTGGCCCAAGCTCACAACACAGGTAAATAAGGCACTCTAGATTCTAACTCAGGTCAATCTGGCTCTAGGTAGTTACCTTAAATCCTGTACAAGAAACCTTAACATGTAAAGTATAAAAATTCTCAAATAGTAGTGTGAATCAAGAAAGATACAGGTTGCCAAATGGGGATCAGATGGTAATGAAGATTGACAGGGCAAATGTTAAGAAATTGTATTACCAAGGTCAAGAACAGATCCATAATATCATTCACCAAGGTAGTTAGAGAAAGAAACATTTATCCTGGACTGAAACTTGATAGAGATTAGGGCTTGGGGGACAGGTTGGTGACTGATGTTCAGAACAGCAGCACCTGGACTCAGAACCAGCACAGAAAGACCTACTAACACGAGAATCTTTCATTAACATAAAAGATGTAAAGGGACCTGATTCTTCAGCAGTAATTTTTCAAACTAAGGAAATGAATCCGAATTTATGGGACACCTACTTTGTGTTGAATATGTTACACAGACTGTATCTGTTAGCTTATTTATTCTTCATAAAAATACAGGAGAGACTAGAGAAGTTAATTATCTTTTCTAAAACTACACAGGTAACAAGGCAGAATATGGATGTGGGGTACCATTGGAAAGAATGTTGGCATTTCACCTGTAAACTAAAAAAATTATAAAGTTGTGCTACTATAAGCTTATAGAAGAAAAAGTCCTAATAATTTAGGGATGTTCCAAAGTTTTGTTTTCTTCTTCTTTTTGATGAAGTTTATTTTTTTAAGTTTTTATTCAAATTCCAGTTAACGAATGTAATTTCCAGTAATATTACATATAATAATATGTAATATTAATATATTATATTATATATGCATACATATGATATAATATTCCAGTTAACTACATATGATGTGTTTAACATATGATGTAATATTCCAGTATATTCCAGTTAACATATGATGTAATATTAATTACACACTATAGCACCCTATAGTGTACACTATAGTGTTTCAATATTTCCATACAACTCATCACAAGAAGTGTTCATCAGAAGTGCACTTCTTAATCCCATCACCTATTTAATCTGTCTCCCCACCCACTTCCTCTCTGGTAGCCAGCTGTTTCTTCTCTATAGTTAAGAGTCTGATTCTTGGTTTGCCAATCTCTCTCTTTTTTCCCTTTTACTCATTTGTTTTGTTAAATTCCATATATGAGTGAAGTCATATGGCATTTGTCTTTCTCTGACTTATTCCATTTACAAAATATTTTCTAGCTCCATCCATGTTGTTGCAAGTGGCAAGATTTCACTCTTTTTTTTTTTTTATGGGAAACAAAAGCAAAAATAAGCTATTGAGACTACATCAAAATAAAAACTTTCTGCACAGTAAAGGAAACATTCAACAAAACTAAAAGGCAATTATGGAATGGAAGAAGACATTTGCAAATGGCATATCTGATAAAGGGTTATTATCCAAAATGTATCAAGAACTTTTAAAACTCAACACCCCAAAAATGGATAATCTGACTAAACAATGGGCTGAAGAAATGAACAGACATTTCTCTAAAGAAAACATTCTCTAAAGACACATGAAAAGGTGCTCAAAATCGCTGATCTTGAGGGAAATACAAATCAAAACTACAATGAGATATCACCTCACACCTATCAGAATGGCTAAAATCAGCAACACAAGAAACAGTAGGTATTGTTATCTACATGTATAGAAAAGGGAACTCTTGCACTGCCCAGTGGGAATGTAAAGTTTTGTTTCTTCTTGAAAATTGATTTAAAGAAAGCAAAGGCACAGAGTTTTATGGTTTTGAAAATATCCATTATATAAATAATATCTACTTGCTTTGAAAGAAATACACATCATTTTTCACCTATATTTTAATTCTATGCATGTTGAATTCAGACATGTAAACTGCTGAATCTGCCTCTGAGTCTGAAAAAGTATAGGAGAATAAGAGAAGAAGCAATAAGTTCTCTTGAGAAGTTCAAACAGACAGACTGTTTAAAAATACAAGTTGTGCTTCCCTAATACTTTTAATTTTTAGCAGAGTTTTCTATGAAGGCTATAATGCACTTAGCATTTAACAACTTCTTTTGTCCAAATTTCTCACTAAGATTTGACCCAAAGGAAGTGGAATCCAAAGTGAAGAACCAAGCCCTAGAAGGCATTAGAATTCTTGAGGAATTTTGTTTTGCAATCCATATATACCTTTTAAGAAAAAGAAGTAACTATGACATCAAATTTCATTTACTGAAATCTGAAGTACGCTTCTAAGAACTCACACAAAGCATGATTTTATATTCCAGCTAGGCTCCTTTTTCCTTGCCTCATTCCTTAGGCTCCCATTTCTTTCCGGAGTGGTTTACTTGCACTGGTTTTCTGCACAACTTGAAGGAGTGCAGCAGGTCCAACAGATCCCTTTGCTCCATAGTCTTCCAGGCACTCTGTGTTAGAGCCCAGAATTACTTCTGGACCCTCACCTCACTCACCCCTCCTTCACTATACTCCATATGCACTACCCATCCATACCAAGCAGTCTCCTGCCTCTGAGCTTTCCCCTTGTGGCCCTTTGCCTAGGATACTCTTTCCCCAGATTTTCACATCTAGTTCCATGTTCAGGTCTCATCATCATGTCACATGTAATCGGCTCGGACTGGCCACTCCTCTGCTTCAACAACTCCAGTCAAGCCTTTCTCTGTCAGATTACAACTCTTCACTATCTTCTTTTGTGAACTGTAATTTTTTTAAAAACGTGTTCATTGTGTGACTTCTCCCATTAAACATAGACTTCAAGAAATTATGTCTATCTTCTTTAACACAGTAACCAAAAGATCTGACATATAATAGGTCTAAAGTAAAATTTGCATTGAATGAATGACTGAATTTTGAATCTTTCCTTCTCCACGGATTTTTCCTCTTTGACTTAATATTGCTGTTTTCTTCCTCTCATCAGGTATAAGAGTTGCATATTTTCAAGAATATTATGTGAGACACTTTGCATATTTTAATCCTTGTAACAATTTAGTAAGGTAACCAGAAATCTGCTCCTGGAAATTGACAAAGCTAATAAATATCCGAACCAGAATTCAAACAAAGGTCAGATGATCTCACTTTCTAAAAGAATTATTTATTTATTTGAGAGAGAGAGAGCACGTGCAAAAGAGAACACGAGTGGAGGGGAGAGGAGGTCAGATGATTTCAAAGTGATAGTTTTATTAAACTGTGCAAGTATTTGCTATCTCATGTGGATCCTTTCCCCGCCCCCCAATTGCTGTGACTAGGACTTCTAGTACTATGTTGCACAGGAGTGATAAGAGTGGGCACCCTTGTTTTGTTTCTGATCTTAGAGAAAAAGCTTTCAATCATTCACCACTAAATATGATATGAGCTTCTTATATATGGCAATATTGAAGTGAGGTCCTTGGTTGTGCTCAGTATCTCGTTTTAGTAAATTCTGTCTCTATGCTTTTCAATTCCAACCTTCCCCCTACCCCCAAGTCATGGATTTTATCTTGTAACCTCAATTTGGTTGATAGTTCTTTGAATACCTTGTTTTAGCTTCCTTTTGCATTCTAACAGCAAGGAGCATGGGGTAAGGCACATTGTAGACATGTCATCAATGCTTGTTGAAGTAAATTTACCAGATGGATAGATAGATGATAAAAATACGGAAAATCTCCTAGAAGGTTTTTAGAGTACACGCTGGTTCTGCCCTGAATGAAATTTACTGTTCGAACAAATATAGATTCAGAGTCATCACTGTATGTCCCTTAAGGTGGGAAGAAAATGGCATAGTTATATGTGAAAATTAACCAGTCCTTTCAAATTTATTGAGAAATTCCAGGATATTGATTTGAAGTAAAATATTCTGCCTCCCCTCTACCCCCACTGCCTGGGATTAGCAGGTCATATCACAAAACTCCTCTTGAATTAGACTCATCTTCTAGTTACTTTCTGTCTCTGAGGAATTTTCTTGAATTTACATTGATTCTCTGATTTCCTACAGACAAAGATCTTTCCAAAAAACAAGTGGGTTACTAAGTGGAAATATTATATATTGAGCTGGTTATTTATTTTTTAAGCATCAATTGAAATTGCTGACGTGAAGAAAAACAACCATATGAATGTAGATCACCTAGTAAGACTGGGAATTAAGAGAAACCAATGTTATTTTTAGGGATTAAACCAGCTAATACTTAGAAAACATTTAACATTAAGTGTTTTTACTGAACATCTACTGTGTGGTAGGTACTTTCTAGGCACTAGAAACACCGTGGTAAGCAAGACAGTATTCCTTTGCTCCAGGAAGGCACATTTTAGTAAGGAATCTGTTATTGACTAAATAAAGCTAGGAGTAGATACATAATAACAAAATAAACCTAGGAGTAGATACATAATAACTAATTGTGATAAAGTAATTTCAAGAAAAGAATGGGGAAATAGGGAAAATTATGGGAGGAGGGGGTGTTGCGAAGTCACTTTATGCTATGGGACAAAATTACATTTAGATTATAATCTGAAAGCATTACCCAGGCATAGACTGGTAGTGGCGGTGTTGGGATGAACAAGAGAAGAGGTATAGAGGAGATGAATCTAGTGGAGAGAACAGTGAGTGTGATGTTCTCCCTATTCTGAGATAGGAAAAAGACTGACTGGATTGAGGAACTCCAGTGTGACTGGAGTCAAGTGACCAAAGGAGCCCCCAAATTCAGAGAATAGACCATATTTGGTAAGTAAACCAAGTAAGATGGAACAACTAACAATGACTGTTAAAAACGCATTGTCATGTTTGTGTTTTTGTTTTTGTTTTGGTGGTATGATTGAGTCAATCAGATACCTTTGTTTTCTCTTACCAAGTCCCTACAAATTCATGCGTTTCTTCATTTAAAAAGCAGCTGTCAAATATCTGCAAAATACAGGGGACCACCGTATGCATTGATGGCATTTAGAAATGACCCAGCATACTAAAACAAATCTGAAAGTATACAAACTGAATCACAAAATACATTATTTTCATAATATTAGAAATATATATATTTTGTATTCAGTAGCCTTGGGTTAGGGTAAAAAAGGGTGAATGAATTCACAAATAATTCTCAGAATTGTTGATTTTGAGCAAAGATCAGGCTCCAAATATTACTCCTTTAGGTTGAATCCTAGCTCGACCATTTCCTGAGTGTAGGCAAGTGTGTTCTTTTCTTTGAGCCTCAGTTTACTGTCTTGTAAACTGGAGATTGTGGTAAAAATCTTACTTGACACACAAATTACCAAGGGAGAGCCTAAACAGATAATGCATGTGAAATACAGATCTCAGTGTTTGTAAGGTATAACAGACTTAATAAATGATAGCCATTATATTTTACTTCACACACTGAACCAGAAGAATATTTTCTTTTTATTGTAATTTTCCGTTTGAGGGCATTATTTGACTCTAGTCATACCTGGCTGATTGTTAGAACAACCAGAAATAATGAGTTGATTGGTCTGTGGACATGGCTGGGCAGCTGTAGTGTTTAAAGCTCCCCAGGTGATTGTAATGTGCAGCAGTGGTTGCAAACCACTGACCTTAAGGTTGTTTCAGTAGGATGACAACAGCCAACTTCATGCTGTATTCTGACCTCCCTCAGGTAAGAATTCTAATAAGTGGTGGAATTGCCAAAGGGCAGGTACATACTTCAGCATTAAGGAACCAGAAAGATCTATGTACTATGTTCCCAGGGCCCTGTTCGCCCTATATTTTCTGTTTGGCATTAGTTTCTAACTCTCTGTGAACATTCAGTCTCCCTTCTCTGGAGCCCTAGCTCCCACTGCCTCTTTGTAGAACTCAGTGACACGAAGAGTTAAAAATTACTCTTTCAAGTTATTAGTAGGAACATCTTTGCATCATGAAATGTTCATACATTTAATAGTCTCCCAGCAGCCTGAAGGAGCCTATGTATTTCTGAAAGTGTCTGATGGACTTGAAGTAGTATCTTCCAGAAAAGATTTGAGACTACTGATCATCGTGTTCTTTCACAATTAGTCCCCTTCCTCCAGTCTTTGTAAGTCATGTCTTTGATTATGTCATTTCTTAGGGCAAAAAATTCGGTGTCTTCCCATGACTATAGAAAACTTTTAATTTCTTGAACATGGCTTTCAAATCTCTTGACTGTCTGGATCAACCATCATTTCTAGACATGTTAAACTTTTTTCGTTTGCAGAAACTCTGTGCTTTAGCCAAATGATCTATTTACTATACCCTGAATATACTTTATGCTTTTTGCCCTCTATACCAGTGGTTCTCAATCCACTCTAATATGCATAAACCACTT
Organism: Neogale vison; assembly: GCF_020171115.1. Classification (NCBI taxonomy): domain Eukaryota; kingdom Metazoa; phylum Chordata; class Mammalia; order Carnivora; family Mustelidae; genus Neogale; species Neogale vison. The sequence continues at coordinate 265,258,301 of NC_058091.1, read as the reverse complement.
GGGAATCTTGTTAAGGCACATGTTTACTAGTATATGTTATTGAACACATTTAACAGTGTTCATTATAGGGTGCACAATGAGGCTCTACATTTCTAACAAATTCCCATGTGATACAATTGCTGTTGGTGCTAGAACCACATTTGAGTAGCAAGGATTTACACATAGACTAATAAAACCTGAGGTGAACCAGAATGTTCTATCTTGTCTTCTTTGCTCCTTTCATTTCTAGTTGTCTTCAATGTTTTGTGACAGAGTGATTAACTGAGATATTAATTTGATTTTTTCCCCATATGTCCCATTCTCATTCTTCATCCATTCCACAAAGGTATCATGATCTTGTGTATCTCCTTATGCCAGGGGAGATACCTGTTTCTGGACCAGAAGAAAGGTGACTTACAAGATGCATCCTACTCTGGTTTTTGTTTTCCTAAAGTCTAAGTGATTGAGAGGAATTGTGTTGGCTTTCTTTTGGAGGAGAAGAGAGTCTGACTCTTTGAGAAGTGACATCAGTGAGGAGAATCCCATGCTAGGGAAGGGGATGGAGGTCTGAGGAGGCCAAAATGCCTAAGAGGATGTTTGCCTGCTGTATCTATGGTGCAGGATCCCTAGTAATAGAGCTCCCAACCTTGCCAGAGAGGCAAACACATCAAGGTAAGTTCAGCACATAAAAAAGAGAGTTTTGGTCACTGGTAGAAGGAAGCTCCTTCCTCTGCATACTTAAACTCAGAACCTCTGTACAAATGGTTGGAGGTGGAGTTAAAAAAAACAAACGAACCCTAAAGTGATGTTCTACATGTTGGGGAACTAAAAAAGGATTTTAGGTAGATTTATAGAAAATAAATGGATACTTCCTTTAGGACTGAATGTTTGTAACAAGTTTCATATGTGCTAAAGTTATTTCTGATCTAGTCTTTTCCTCAAAGCCTGATTTGATGTGTTTAAGGACATCATGACTGAGACAATAAATCCTGACAGGAATTCTGGTTGAATTCCTAATTTGGGTATATGTGAGCCTTAGTTCTCCTCTGTAAAAATGTGGCACATAGCACTTACTTCATAGAATTGTTGAGAGGTCTAGAAATAATAAATGCAAAGCATGTCTTATACAGTGTCCGATTAGTAAATATTTGCTGTTCTTAGTAGGTTCTTATACCTACTAACTTTACCACTACTATTATGACTGCCATAAACAAGTTTGTTATAATTAAGGTAGCATTTTATTCTCACAGTTTGACATCCTCAAATTTCCTAGAGCAATATTGTGAAATAATTTATTTGAGTATTACTCAGAATCCTCCTGCATAGCAACCAGGCACTATATAATAAACTTTTGATTATGATGACACCTATGAATTTATTGCCTACTTTCATAGTTATTTTTCCGTATATCTTAGTGCCATACCTGTAGCATAAACTCTAAAGACAGAAATTATGTTTTATACTTCCTTGTAATCTATAAGTGATTCCTGTTTTATAAATAGTAGAAACTTAGCAAATACTTGGTAACTGGTTGTTATAAAACAATGAGTTTTGATAATTTAGGAGAAGAGAAGGAGAGAGAAATTTTAGACATAATTTGGTAATCTGGGATTAGACAAATATTAAATTTTACTCTATATTATCTCCATATTGCTTCAAGCTTAATTATATCCAAAAGTAGCTTACAGAGTCACCTGGGTGGCTCAGTGGGTTGAGCCTCTGCCTTCGGCTCGGGTTGTCATCCCAGGGTCCTGGGATCGAGGCCCCGTGTCGGGCTCTCGCTTGGCGGGGAGCCTGCTTCCCCCTCCCTCTCTCTGCCTGCCTCTCTGCCTACTTGTGATCTCTGTCAAACAAATAAATAAAATATTTTTTTAGAAAGTAGCTTACGTTTTGTTGTTTACCAAGTGGGCTATCAATGTTAGTCTACATGCAACTATGGAAACCACAGCAGGGATAAGCTGACCAGTAAGGAGAATCTCATTTTCATCTGTTTTATAAATATTTTTGCAAAGCTTTTGAACCTAAGGTATTAAGAAAGAAATCATTGCTGTTAATCTAATTAAATAGCTCATTTTTTAAAAAGTAATATCCTGATGGGTATGTCAGGAGTTATAACAATAACTTCTGTAGAATTCAGTTAGTTTGGGGTTAAACTCTACCCTAGCAACAGAAACTTTACAGCTGCTATCAGAAAAACAGTAATTACTTTGGTCAACATTTTCCAAGAAACTCCAGCTGTCTTATCAAGCTTTCTTTGTCAAAAAGACTCCTTTCCTTTAGGGGGCATGAGCTGTAGAAGAACCACAATAGAGCTAGTGAAAGAGTTGGAGAAAATATGTTTTGGAAGCCATATTGTAGGTTTTGTTTCTGTTTTTATTTTGTTTGTTTGTTATGCTAGAATTTGAGACTCTAATAACATCTACTGTGCTTTTAGACAAAGTTTCACTGGATTTTAGGGACTTCAGAAAATTAGAAGCTATAATTTTTTTCTCTGAAATTAAATTCACATGGAATCAATACTGACAGTGGCTATCAGTGCAAATCTCCACCCACCTAACATAAAGTGAAGATATCAGTAACGTATATCACGTCTGCTCTAAGATTTCATCACCTCCGTGTGACTTCATCTGAATAGAAGCCTCACTCTAAATCTAGCTGAAGTCACGAATGGTTCATTTTGTTTTAGTGCAGGTATTCAAGGAGATTCTCATCATTCATGGAATTAGGGTTACTCAGAAATGACTTCTAGTTCATATGATTATTCATCATTTTTCCCCCTCATTTTCTCCTCTGAGGGAGCTTTAATGAGAAGGAAATTATAGTCAGGTGATGAGGAAGGGATAGGTGAGGAGAGAAGGGTGAAGGATTGGTGTAAATGGAACTGATTAAAGCACATTTAAAGGTCCAAATCCTGTATTATTAACACTTAGCTGTGGAATGTTAACAGAAGACTGGCACTGATTATCATTATCCCCATTTTCCTATGCTGACTTTCCTTCTGACTTTCCCTGTCATCAATGCCTGACAACTTTTCTTATTTCATCTCATACCATTCCCTACTTTCCATACCATGCTTGAGACACTCAGACATTTTTGATTCCCAGACTTATCAAGCTTATTCCTAATTAGAAATTTTGCACTGGTTGTTCCTTCTGCCTGGGTCACCACCCCTTGATCTTCGTATGACTGTCTTCTGCTTATCATTACAATTTCAGCTTAAATGCCCCATCTTCCCAGAGATCTCCTTTGATCATCATGCATAAGGTAGTTACTCATTAGCTTTTTATTTTAACTATCTGAGTGACACTTCACATTACCTTTCTCAATTTCTTAAGCATTTTATTATCATTTTCCTCCACTTGAAGATAAACTCCACAGATGCAAGTTTCTGACTGGTTTGTCCACTCCAATATTCTTAGGAATTATAACAATGACAGGTTTAAGTAAACACTCAATAAATCTTTTTGAGGGAGTGAATGAATTTGAGAAGACATTACCTTAGAGATTTTTAGTCAAGTGATTCTTAAATTGAAATTCATAGATCATATAAATACTTTTGTGTAGATAGTGTGTGTGTGTGTGTGTGTGTGTGTGTTTTCCTGAGGTAAGTCATGGTTTCAAGCAGACTATCAAAAAGGTCTCTGAACCACTGTCTCATATATCAAGTTGGATACCCCCAGAAACAGCTCTAAGATGAGGATTCATGTGAAAGTGATATATTAGGAAGTGTTTCCAGAAAAGGCACATTGCCAAGTGAGGCAGTGAGACTAGGAATGGAAACAAGCCAAGCAAGGGTGAGATAGCAAACTAAATTCTGCTGAGGGTATCATTGGGTTTGTTTTGCAAGAGGGGCTCTGGAAACTGAGTATGCCTCACTCAGAGTAATGGATATCAAGGGCTAAGAAGTTGGGATATTTATAACCTACATGTTTAGTCACTGGCTCATGGTTTCCCAGGGGTAACGATGGGGACAGGGGTTGTAATTCTGACTCTCTCAGTTTTCAGATAAAGCGTTCTCAGGAAGCTTGAAGGTGGTCTTCCAATAAAGGGAGACAGGTTCTAGCTATTGAAAATAAAAGCATACGGGAATCTAATGTTCATGAAAATGTTAAGAGATCCCAGAGGATAAGCATAGAGCACTGACAGGGTCTGCTATACCTTCCTGAAAAGGAACAAAAAGTATAAGAATTACTAATTTAGTTTAATTTTCTTATTTTAAAATAAGACCTACTAAGATGAGGTGATTCTCAAATAGTTATACAGTCATCTGGTGAAATGTGTTTGGATCAGATCTAAGATCTTCTCATAACTAGTCCATTTGCTATCTATTCATTTTTAAAAATTCAAATGAAAGATACTCTCTTTGAAGTTATGGAGGATACAAAGATGAATAAATTACTGTCCCTATTCATAGTGATTATAGGAGACAAAAGATGTATATGAACAAGGAGGACCATAAATAATTGCTTTAAAAAAAGAATACGTTTTAAGAGAGAATCAGAGCAGAGAATAATCACCTCCAGTTTAGGGACTAAGGAAGATTTTGTTGAAGTTGAGATATTTGACCTTGGTGTACTAAAAGAACATACATTCATTCATTCAAAGATATTTGAATGAGAATCTATTATATTTTAGACATGGTGATATGCACTGGGAATAGGTAGTGAATGAAAAAGGCCAAGTCCCTACTCTTGCTTACTTTATATTCTTTTTGGGTAAAGACCAATATTAATAAAGAAGAATAACAAACAAACAATATAATGCCTAGTAATGCTAAGTATTATTCAGGCTATAAGGATAAATGAAAAGAAGTGAAGGAAGCAAAGTTGGTTACTTTAGATGTAGTGATTAGAGAGGATCGCTTTCACATTTGATTGAGACTCAAAGGATGAAAAGTGTTAGAAGCAAGGAGGGAAACACTGAGGAGAAGAGAAATCGAGGCAAAGTAAAGGGTGAGTGCAAGAGCCCTGAGATATGAAGAAACCTTGGAATAAGTCATGAAATTAAAAAGAGAGTGAGTTTGAAACTTTAGGAATTAAAGCTTGTCCTGGGCTTAGAAAGATCTGCAGGGTGTTGTAGGCCAGAATTAAGGAATTTGCACTTTTTTAAAAGGTTTTTTAAAATTTAATTTTATTTTTTCAGTCTTCAAAGATTCATTGTTTATACACCACAAGTGCAGTGATTAAACATGACATTGCTTATGTTTCAAAATTTACTATGTGTATTAGCTGTAAACGTTAGAATGTGAGATTTAAAAATAAAATACTATTCATATATCAGCCACCCTCCAAAGAGTAAATAGTTAGGTATAAATCTAAGATAATATGCACAATATCAGTAGGAGAAAATCTAAAAGAACACTGTTGAAAGAAGATCTAAATAAGTGCATAGACATTATGTGTTTATAGAATGAAAAATTCAGTGTCAGTAAGAAGTCAGTTCCTTCCAACTTGATCTAGAGATTCAGCTCTATCCCAATCAAAATTTCAGCAAGCTGTTTTATAGATACCAACACAATGGTTTTAACATTTATAAGCAGATGAAAGGACATAGAATAGCCAACACAGTCCTAAAGAAGCAAAATAAAATTCGTCGAATCTACTTCAAGATTTACTCTAAAGTTCTGGAGATCACAGCACTTGCTTTTGGTAAAAGAATAGACACATAGATGAATGTAACAATATAGAGAACAGAAATAGACCCACACACATTTAGTTAACTTATTTTTCACAAAGGCACAAGGCAATGTTATATAGAAAGGATAGTCTTTTAAATCAATGATGCTATAAAGGATAGTCTTTTTATATACCAGTGTTTAAAAAAGTAATCGTAAATCTATATAAAAATATGAACTTAATCAGATATTATACCTCACACAAAAATTAATTTAAAATTTATTACATACCTAAATATAAAATGAAAAACTATAAACATTTTAGAAGAAAACGCAGGAGAAAATCTATGTGACCCTGGGTTTGTTGATAACATTTTGTATACAACACCAAAAACAAAATTCATGAAATTTTAAAAAAAGATGATAAATTTGACTTTATTAAAATTAAAATCTTTCATGCTGTGAAAGCTACAGACAGGCTTATAGAAGCTCTTGGTTTCTAATATTGTTCTCCAAATGAAAGGGGCCAAGTGTCTTTGAAGAAAAGCCTTATTCTGGGACTGGGGCAAGTATATGCATGATGAACCTGGAGCATATTTTAATGCTAGAAAGAAAGGAAGAACAGAAAACAAAACAAAATGCCACACACAACTGTGGGAGTATGCCAAAAGGCACAGAAACTACAAAACGCCCAATGGCCAAAGACAGAATTACTTGAGAGGCAAAATAAGTAACATAGCATTAGATTATAATATAAAGTATAAAATAAATATCCATGACCTCCTACTTATACAAATAAGTAATTTAGTAAATAAATATGGGAAGAAGAATAGCTGAGTTTCCTCTGAAGAATTTTGAATAATTTATGTAAATACTCCTCCAGGAAGATGTGCGGAGTGGGCATAACTCCTTAAGTATGTGCACAGTAACTTCCATCCCAAGAGTACTCTGTGGAAAGGAGAAAAAAAGGAAGCTCATAGTTTAGAAACCTGACAAACATTATCTCAGTCAGGTGATCATGGTTTCTTCCACAGCAATGTCATGTTGACAACACGATCTCTTGCTATGATATGACAAAAATGACTCCTTACCTCTGTGGCCTTTTCCCCCCAATCCCATAACTCCAGTCTAATCATAAGAAAAAAAGGAACCCCAATTCAGGGATACAAAATGCCTCTACAGAACGCCTCTTTAGTACCTCCAAAATTCTCAAAGTCGTCAGAAATAGGGAAAGTTTACAAACTGCCACAGTCTGGAGAAGCCTAAAGAAAACATGCCAGCTAAATGTAATGTGGTATCCTGGATGGAATTCTGGAACAGAGAAATAACATTAGGTAAAATCCCAAGGAAATTTGAGAGAGTGATGTCACCAAGTTGGTAACACAGTTTGTTCCTGACTTCACTCCCCCTCACAAAAACAACTAACAACTATTTAAGTACACCACAAACACTGAAAGAATACTAAAACCTAACAGTGAGGCTGAAACCTCTGGTACCACAGAGACCAAGACAGACTGTATTATAAGGATGAGAGAAATGGCTGTGTGTTGACTGTATTGCCCCAGCATAGCACCATGCAGAGAGGTCTCCCTTGAGCCTCTGGTTCCTCTAATGGAGAAAGAGAAACTTTGGGGACAACCAGTCCCCAGCATTGTAGGTCACTTTGCAGGAGCCCTTACTCTGATCTTGAAACCATGGGTTTGTAGGGGAATCTACAGGGCCCAAGCACTGGGAATCTGACTGTGGCAGAGAAGGGAGGATGGGCTTCTAACAACCAGCATACATATCTTGGGAGACTGATTTCATAACTTCAGTATCTAGGTAGTAATCCCAACCAGCAGGTTTGCTCATCAGCAGAATCATGTTTGGGGCACACTCTGACCAGGGAACTTGGTATTTTACACATCTGTCTAGTTTGCATCCTCAAATGAGGAATTTGGGGCCATAAAGCCTAGTTTGCCAATGCACAAGCAAGGAGTTGAATTGTAGGCCCACCCACTATGGAAAGTGCCTTCCAGTACCATCTGACCAGACAGGCTGGTGAGAACTCCTAGAAGTTCAGTGTTGCTTGAGCTGAGAGGTAGCCAGGCAGAGCTGATCATCCCCAGAGCAAAGCCACTGTTCTGGTGCTATGCATAGGCAGGGTTATCAATTCATAGCTAAGGCTGTGGGTAGTTCCTGGCTCCATTTGACTGGAGATCCTGTTTGGAATTTGAAAGTAGTCTGGACAGGCCCCTCCTTCTGCTCAGGCAAGGAAACTGAGATGTAGCCCCATCAACTGTGGAGAATGTTTTTCCAACCCCATATGACCAGAAGTGTTGGCAACAATTCCTGGAAGGAGTGTAGCCCAGCAGCCCTCAAGCTGAAAGGGGAACAGGCAGAAGCAACCATTTGAATAACAAAGCCAGTGGCCTGTTTGATCAGGAAAGTTAGGATGTGGGTCCACTTAAGTTAAGACAACATTATCAGGGGACGCCTGGGTGGCTCAGTTGGTTAAGCAGCTGCCTTCAGCTCAGGTCATGATCCCAGGGTCCTGGGATCGAGTCCCACATCGGGCTCCTTGCTCGGCAGGGAGCCTGCTTCTCCCTCTGCCTCTGCCTGCCTCTTTGTCTGCCTGTGCTCGCTCGCTTTCTCTCCCTCTGTCTCTGACAAATAAATAAAATCTTTAAAAAAAAAAAAAAAAAAAGACAACATTATCAGACTTAGAGCTGCTTCTCCCAATGTGACAGGGTAGAAACCTAATTCGTAACCCTGCTCATTGCTGAATAATCTTGTCCAACTATGGAACATTCTAGATCACAGGAAGCTGCATAGCCCACTCAAAGTCCTATGTACAGTAGCACTTGAACAGAGAGCACAACCCATGGCTTCTCCCACCTGCAGAGCATAACTGGTGGCCTCAGCTGATCAGGGAATTCATTGTACACTCTGGTCTGATTTGGGTCCCAACCAATGATCTGTACAGGCCCTGGATCCCATCCTTCTCCCTTGCCAAAGAATGGAAACTAATTCATCTCCGATCTACTATAGAATAGAGTGCCTATCCTGACCACTTAGTAAACCTGACCAGAGAATCCAGGAAAATACAGAATCTATCCTATAGCCTCATTTGTGTAGGAAACCAAGCCAGCAGTCTTATCCAACTGTTCACAGCCAGTGTCACACTTCCCATCCCTGTCTTCAGAGCTTGAACAGTTGCCTCACCCAAAAATAGACCATAATAGCAGGCTCCACCTGCCCAAGAATATTACCAGCAGAAGAAACCAGAAACCTAAACTAAGCTGACTGATGAAAAACTGTTTCTGCCAAAGAAAACATGTTAAGTCTGGAAGAGGAGCCCAATTAATCAAATACACAGATGTCAATGTAAGTCGTCAAGAATTGCAAAAAAGTGTCAGGTAAATATGACACCACCAGAGGAAACTAATAAATCTCCAATATATACTGGCCCTAAAGAAATAGAGATCTACGAATTGTCAGATAAAAAATTCAGAATAATCTTTTTAACAAAATTTAGTGAAATATAAGAAAACACAGATGACTAAATAAAATTAGGAAAGAAATGCATGAACAAAATAAGAAGTTTGACAGAGAAATAACAATCAACAAAACACACATAGACACAGAGAGAAATCCTAGAGTTGGAAAATGCAAGAACTAAATTGAAGAATTCAATAGAAAGTTTCAAAAATAGACTCAACCATACAGAAGAAAGAATAAACTATCTGGAGGATAGGACATTGGAAATTACTCTGACAGAGAAAATAAAAGAAAAGTAATGAAAGAGAGTAAAGAAATTTCCTTTAGGAATTATAAGACACAAAGAAAAAAATAATATTTGCTTTATGGAATTCCAGAAAAAGAGAGAAAGGGAGAATAAGTACATGTAAAACAATAATGACTGAAAAATTCTCAAACCTAGGAAGACACATGGACATCCAGATTCATGAGTCCCAAGGGACTCAAATAATTGAATTCTATTAGGACTACACCAAAATACATTATAACTAAACTGACAAAAGTCAAAGATGAAGAGACAAATTTGAGTGACAATAGAAAAGAAAGAAGTTATGTATAAGGGAACAAACTCCCATAAGATTATTGGCAGATTTCTCAACAGAAACTTCAAGGAGACAATAAGAAGATATATTCAAAATATGGAAGAAAATAGCAGTCAGTCAAGAATTCTATACCTGGCCAACCTGTTCTTCAGAAAAAATTGAAGAATAGCGACTTTTCTGAATAGACAAAAGCTGAGGGACACCATTATCACCATACTTGCTCTATAAGAAATGTTGAAGGGAGTTCTTTGAGTGAAAATAAAAGAATGTGAATTAACATCACAAAAACAAAAAAGTAGTATAAGTCACACTGGTAATAGCTGGTAATTGTAAACATATAGTCAAAGGTGGATTCCACAATATGGTAATAGCAATAAGACTAGTGATATAGTGATGCATAATTCACTTAAAATAGGGAGCCTCCTTCTCCCTCTCCTCCCCACTCATGTTCTCTCCCTCACTATCTCTGTCTCTCTCTCTCTCAAATAAATAAATAAAATCTTTTAAAAAATAAAAAAACAGTGGATTTCAACAACACTATAAACCAAATGGACCTATGAGACATACACAGAACATTCTATCAAACAGCAGAATACACATTCTTCTCAAGTATACATGGAACACGTTTTTAGGATAGACCACATGTAAGCCATTGAACAAGTCTTAGCAAATTCAATATTAAATTTATACCAAGTATCTTCTCTGACCATAATGGCATGAAACTAGAAATCAATAGCAAGAGGAAAGCTGGAAAATTCATGAACACATGGAAATTAAGCAACATTCTCCTGAATGACCAATGAACCAAAAACTAAATTAAAGGATAAATAAAGTTTCCTGAGACAAATTAAAATGGAAATACAGCATATCAGAACATATGAGATGTAGCAATAGCAGTCCTAAGGGGGAAGTTCTTAACAATAAACACCTACATTAGGAAAAAAGAAGATCCCAAATAAACACCTAACTCTACACTTTAAGAAACTAGTAAAAGAAGGACAAACTGAGCCCGAATTTCACATGAAAAAGGAAATCATACAAGTTAGAGTTGAAATAAATGAAATAAAGAACAGAAAACAGTAGAAAATATTAAACAACGATATTTCTTTGAAAAGATAAGTGACAGACTCTTATCTAAACTAACCAAGGACAAAAGAGAAAGGACTCAAATAAAAATTATAAATGAAAAAGGAGATGCTAAAACAGATATCACAGAATTCAAAAAATCCATAAGACGCTAGTAAGAAGAACTATATGCCAACAGACTAAACAACCGAGAAGAAAGGGAAAAAATTCTTAGAAAAATACAACTTACCAGGACTAAATTAGGAAAAAAAATAGAAAAATCTGAATAAACCAATTATTACTAAAGAGACTGAATCAGTAATCAAAAACTCCCTATGAAGAAAAGTTAAGAATTAGATGGCTTCACAAATCAATAAGAGAAGAGAGAAGAACCACATGGTCCTCTCAATTGATGCAGAAAAAGCATTTGACAAAATCCAGCATCCGTTCCTGATTAAAACACTTCAAAGTATAGGGATAGAGGGAACGTTCCTGAACTTCATCAAATCTATCTATGAAAGACCACAGCAAATATCATCCTCAATGGGAAAAAGCTTGCAGCATTCCCACTGAGATCAGGAACACGACAAGGATGCCCACTCTCACCACTCTTGTTCAACATAGTATTAGAAGTCCTAGCAACAGCAATCAGACAACAAAGAGAAATAAAAGGTATCCAAATTGGCAATGAAGAAGTCAAACTCTCTCTCTTCACAGAAGACATGATTTTTTATATGGAAAACCCAAAAGACTCCACCCCCAAACTACTAGAACTCATACAGCAATTCAGTAACGTGACAGGATACAAAGTCAATGTACAGAAATCAGTGGCTCTCTTATACAATAACAATGAAAATACAGAAAGGGAAATTAGAGAATCGATTCTATTTACTATAGCACCAAGAACGGTAAGATACCTGGGAATAAACCTAACCAAAGAGGTAAAGGATCTGTACTCGAGGAACTACAGAACACTCACAAAAGAAATTGAAGAAGACACAAAAAGATGGAAGACCATTCCATGCTCTTGGATCGGAAGAGTAAACATTGTTAAAATGTCTATACTACCTAGAGCAATCTATACTTTTAATGCCATTCTGATCAAAATTCCACCGGTATTTTTCAAAGAACTGGAGCAAATAATCCTAAAATTTGTATGGAATCAGAAGAGACCCTGAATCACTAAGGAAATGTTGAAAAACAAAAATAAAACTGGCGTCATCATGTTACCTGATTTCAAGTTTTACTACAAAGCTGTGATCACCAAGACAGCATGGTACTGGCATAAAAACAGACACATAGACCAGTGGAGCAGATTAGAGAGTCCAGATATGGACCCTCAACTCTATGGTCAAATAATCTTTGACAAAGCAGGAAAAAATATACAGTGGAAAAAAGACAGTCTCTTCAATAAATGGTGCTGGGGAAATTGGAGAGCTATATGTAGAAGAATGAAACTCAACCATTCTCTTACACTGTACACAAAAATAAACTCAAAATGGATAAAAGACCTCAACGTGAGACAGGAATCCATCAGAATCCTAGAGGAGAACATAGGCAGTAACCTCTTCAATATCAGCCACAGCAACTTCTTTCAGGATGTCTCCAAAGGCAAAGGAAACAGAAGTGAAAATGAACTTTTGGGACTTCCTCAAGATCAAAAGCTTCTGCACAGTGAAGGAAACAGTCAACAAAACAGAGGCAACCCACGGAATGGGAGAAGATATTTGCAAATGACAGTACAGACAAAAGGTTGATATCTAGGATCTATAAAGAACTTCTCAAACTCAACACACACAAAACTGATAATCATGTCAAAAAATGGGCAGACACTTCTCCAATGAAGACATACAAATGTCTATCAGACACATGAAAAAATGTTCATCAACACTAGCCATTAGGAAGATTCAAATTAAAACCACATTGAGATACCACCTTACACCAGTTAGAATGGCCAAAATTAGCAAGACAGGAAACAACATGTGTTGGAGAGGATGTGGAGAAAGGGGAACCCTCTTACACTGTTGGTGGGAATGCAAGTTGGTGCAGCCACTTTGGAAAACAGTGTGGAGATTCCTCAAGAAATTAAAAATAGAACTTCCTATGACCCTGCAATTGCACTACTGGGTATTTACCTCAAAGATACAGATGTCGTGAAAAGAAGGGCCATCTGTACCCCAATGTTTATAGCAGCAATGGCCACAGTCACCAAACTGTGGAAAGAACCAAGATGCCCTTCAACGGACGAATGGATAAGGAAGATGTAGTTCATATACACTATGGCGTATTATGCCTCCATCAGAAAGGATGAATACCCAACTTTTGTATCAACATGGACAGGACTGGAAGAGATTATGCTGAGTGAAATAAGTCAAGCAGAAAGAGTCAATTATATGGTTTCATTTATTTGTGGAGCATAACAAATAACATGGAAGACATGGGGAGATGGAGAGGAGAAGGGAGTTGAGGGAAATTGGAAGGGGAGGTGAACCATGAGAGACTATGGACACTGAAAAACAACCTGAGGCTTTTGAAGGGGTGGGGGGTGGGAGGTTGGGGCCACCAGGTGGTGGGTACTGGGGAGGGCACGTATTGCATGGAGCACTGGGTATGGTGCAAAAACAATGAATACTGTTACGCTGAAAAGAAATTTAAAAAAAATTAGATGGCTTCACTGATGAATTTTACCAAACATTTAAAGAAAAATTAACAACAGTGATTCTTAAACTCTTTCAAAAATTGGAGAGGAGGGAAGACTCCCAAATTCCTTGTATGAAGCCAGCATTATCCTGATATCAAAGCAAAAAAAAAAAGGGGGGGGGGAATGCTACTAGAAAACAAATCTTCACACCAATATCTTAAATTATAAATGCAAAAATTCTCAATAAAATGTTAGAAAACCAAATTTCAGCAGTACATTAAAAGGATCATTCACCATAATCAAGTGAGATTTCTCTCTGGGTTGCAAGGATGATTCAATATATGCAAATCAATTGAAGTGATAAATCACATTAACAGAATGAAAGAAAAGGGTCACGTGGCCATCTCAATAGGTGCAGAAAAGGCATTTGACAAAATTCAACATTCATTTATGATATAAACTCAACAAATCAGGCATAAAAGAAATATATCTCAATACATTAATGGCCATATATAGCAAGCCAACAATTAACATCATACTTAATGGTAAAGGTTGAAAGATGCTCATCTAAAATCAGAAACAAGACAAGGGTGCCTACTTTCACCACTTTTACTCAACTTAATACTAGAAGTCCTAGCTAGAACAATCAGGCAGGAAAAATATAAATAAAAAGTATTAGAATTGGAAAAGAAGAAGTAAAATTTTCTCTATATGGAAATGACATAATTTTATATATAGAAAATCCTAAATCCACAATCAAAAAAATTAGCTCTAATTAATGAATTCAGTAAAGTTGCAGGATACAAAATTATGTAACATACAAAAATCAACAATGTTTCTACACAAGAACAATTTTCTGAAAAATAAATTGATTTTATTTACAATATCCTCGAAACCAATAAAAAACACAGGAATAAATTTAAGGTGAAAGATATCCACTCTGAAAACTACAAGATGGTGAAAAAAATTGAAGAAAACACAAAGAAATAGAAATGTACCCTGTGTTCATGGATTAGAAGAATTAACATTGTTTAAATATCAATACTACTAAGCCATCTATTGATACAATATAATTCCTATCAAGATTCCAATGCCATTCTTTACAGAAGCAGAAAAAACACTCATAAAATTTATGTAGTATCAGAAAAGACCTCAAAGAGCCAAACAAATCTTGAAAAAGAAGATGACAAGCATCATCACCTCTTTTGATTTCAAGCTAAACTATAAAGATATAGTCATCAAAAAAGTATAGTCTTGGCATAAAAACAAACACATAGACCAATGGAAAGAATTGAGACCCTATAAATAAACCCAACCATATATGGTCAACAAATATTTGACCGGGGATCTAAGAATATTCAATGGAGAAAAAAGTCTTTTCAATAAATGGTATTAGAGTAATTGCTTATTCATATGTAAATAAATGAAACTGGGCATATATCTTACACCACCCACAAAAACTAATTAAAATGAATTAAAAACTTTAATGTAAGACCTGAAAACATTAAAATCCTAGAGGAAAACATAAGAATAAAGCTCCTTAACCGGGTCTTCATAATGATATTTTGGATATGACATATAAAGTACAGCCACAAAATAAAAAATTAACAAGAAGGACATAGCAACTAAAAGCTTTTGCTCAGCAAAAGAAGCTATCAACAAAGTGCAAAGAAAATCTAAGGAATGGAAAAAAATATTTCCAAATCATATATCTGATAATTAATATCAAAAATATATAAAGAACTCAAAGAACCCACTAGCAACAAACAAACAAAAACAAATAGAAAAGAAAAACAAAACAAAACAAAATTTTAAAATGGGCAAAGAGCCTAAATACATACGTCTTTAAAAAAGATATATGAGGGGCCCTGGGTGGCTCAGTGGGTTAAGCCGCTGCTTTCGGCTCAGGTCATGATCTCAGGGTCCTGGGATCGAGGCCCGCATCGGGCTCTCTGCTCAGCGGGGAGCCTGCTTCCTCCTCTCTCTCTGCCTGCCTCTCTGCCTGCTTGTGATCTCGCTCTGTCAAATAAATAAATAAAATCTTTAAAAAATAAAAAAATAAAAAAAATTTAAAAAATAAATAAATAAATAAAAAAGATACATGAAAGGCCAACAGGTACTTAAAAGATGATTAAGGAAATACAAATTAAAACCACAAAGTGATGTCACCTCACAAATGTTAGAATGGTTATTGTCAAAAAAAACAAGACATGACAAATGTTGGTGTGGATGTGGAAAAAAGGGAACACTTACACCTTGTCAAGAGGATTGTAAATTTGTATAGCCACTATGGAAAACAGTATGGATCATTGAACTACTATTTGACCTAGCAGTTCTATTTCTGGGAATATATCCAAAGGAAATGAAAACACTAATTCAAAAAAATATCTGCATCCCCATGTTCACAGCAGTAGTATTTACAGTAGTCTGGACATGGAAATAATTAAGTATCCATCAATGGTTGAATGGATAAAGAAGTTATTTTATACACACACACACACACACACACACACATCATTCAGCCATTAAAGCAAGCAAACAAACAAACAAGGAAATCTTGCCATTTATAAGAACATTAAAGGACCTTGAAGCCACTATGCTAAGTGAAATAAGTTAGAGAAAGGCAAATACTGCATGTTCTCAGTTATATCTGGATTCTAAAAACAAAACACAAAAACAAAAAATGCAAAGAAAAAGAGTTATTGTCATTGGAGATGGGGGTGAGACAGGGGGATTTTGAGAAAGGTGGTCTGAAAAACAGTCTGAGGGGTTTGAAGTGGCGGGGGGGGTGGGAGGTTGGGGTACCAGGTGGTGGGTATTATAGAGGGCATGGCTTGCATGGAGCACTGGGTGTGGTGAAAAAATAATGAATACTGTTTTTCTGAAAATAAATAAATTGGGAAAAAAAAGGCTTAAATTTCCAGTTACAAGATAAATAATTTCTAGGGACATAATGTACAACATGATGACCAAAGCCAACACTGCTTGATATACAGGAAAGTTATTAAGAGAGTAAATTCTAAGAGTTCTTATCACAGGGAATTTTTCCCTTTTTTTCTTTCTTTTTTTAAAAAATTTATTTATATGAGAAGATGGATGTTCATTGAACCTGTTATATAATCATTTCAGAGTTTATATAAATGAAATCACCATGCTCTAAGCCTTTGACTTATCAGTGATGTACATCAATTGTTTCTCAATAAAAATGGAAAAAATAAAGTGCCCAAGTTTAAAACAAAAATCTAAGAAAATCAGAATGAATTGCGAACTTTAGGTAATAATAATATTTCAACATTGGTTTTATTAGTTGCAACAAATATACGAGACTAATATAAAATGTTAACAATAGGTTGAACTGGAAGTGAGCAACATTGAAACTATTTTTACTATCTTAAAACTTTTCTGTAAATCTGAAACTATTCTAAACGAAGACTTAAGAAAAAAAAAAGAGTTTATTTGTCAGAGAGAGAGAGGAAGAGAGAGAGTGCACAAGTAGGGGGAGCAGCAGGCAGAGCAAAGCAGAGCAGGCGGAAGGAGAAGCAGTCTCCCTGCTGAGCAAGAAGCCCCAGGCAGAACTCCATCCCAGGACCCTGGGATTATGACCTGAGCTGAGTCAGATGCCCAATTGACTGAGCCACCTAGGCATCCCTAAAATAAGAATTTTATTTAAAAAATCACTGTGATGGGGCGCCTGGGTGGCTCAGTGGGTTAAGCCTCTGCTTTTGACTCAGATCATGTCAGGATCCTGGGATTGAGCCCCGCAGGGAAGAAGCCTGCCTCCCCCTCTCTCTCTGCCTGCCTCTCTGCCTACTTGTGATTTCTGTCTGTCAAATAAATAAATAAAATCTTTAAAAAAATTACTGTGACATGATAGCAAAAAATAGGAAATGACTCAAAAGACCATCAGTAGTAAAATAAGTAAACAAATTTAGGTCCATGCTTTTGGTGGAATACTACTCTGTGCTAAAAATAATAAACTTGTTCATAAAACAATCTGGAAGCATTTCAAAAATGTTGAAGGAAAGAACATCAATTGTTGAGGAAAGAAGCCAGAATAAAGAGATAAAGAGTACATATTACATGATTTCATATCTCTATATCTATCAAATATATATATATATATATTTCCATGTGAAAAAAAATCAAAATAGTGGTTGCTGCTGAGAGATGGGCATTGGAAGATGGCATGAGAGAAATTTCTGGAGTTTTGAAAATGTCGTATACTTCAATTTTGGTATGGTTGCATACCATACCAAACCATATCATACCATACCAACCATGGTATGGCTGCATACCAATTTTGGTATGGTTGCATGATGAAATATATATGTACTAAAACTCACTAAATTGTATTTTTACAATCTGTGCCTTTCATGAGCATATAAATTTTACTTCAGAAACACTCACCTTACAAATTTTAAAGTACTTGGCTACTGTGGAGAGAATGAATTTTAGGAGGATTAGTATCAAGGAGACTATTGAGGTTATTGTGAAACTCAGGAGGAAAAATAAGTGATAAAACAGAAAGTGAGAGAATAGATAGATTGAGGAATATATTTTGAAGCTGGAGGCAACTAGAACATGTTGTTTTATTAGATATAGATTAAAAATCTTTAGGAAGAGAACTCTGAGGTTGGCCAACAGACCCAGATACCAGTTTCAAGTCTGCTACTTTTCCACTGTGTAAACACGAATAGCTTCATCTGTTTGAGGGTTCATCTCAACCTTTAAAGTGAGGTAACTAGACTTTTTGTCTACTTAACTCAGAAATTCCAGAAAGAATTGAATGAGGTAATATATGTAGAAAGTTAATAAATTGTAATGTATTATAGATTTAAAAATTATTATTAAATAATAATACATTATGTAAGTAGCATGACAGCACTGGAAAATATATCATGGATATTTTAATCATCAGCCATGAACAGGTAAAATGTCCTAGGATAATAAACAGCTCTATTTCTCTTGAGGAATATTATAACTAAGAATCTCAATTTTGAATCTGGGTTGGAAAACAAATTTTGAATACCTGGTGAGAAATCAAGGTTGCAGTACTGAGAAATTGTGCTATATCATGTCTATTAGGAGAGTCTTCAGAATTCCATGCACAGATCTTCCTGCAACATGATAACACCTTGGACTCAGCATAGTATGCATCTGCTTGCAAATAAGCACAGAGAAGCATTGTTACATCCTTAGAACAACTTATCTGGGACTATGCCATTCTAACTCTGCTCGGAACTCTCACGATAAGTCCAGCATGACAGCCAATCAAACATTACTCCACTAAGGTTTCCTAGGAAACAGACACACAGCTAAAGAAACGAATTACACACAGTTGAGAAGAAAAATACTGCAGCAATTTCACCTTAGTGATATTTTTTCTTCCTAAAAAGAATATATGTATATACATAACAAGGATAAGTTTTGGATAAACAGAGCACTAAAAACCAACATAGCAATGAAACAAAGGGCCAGAACACCCCTGTTATCTAAATATAGGAATACAATTGTCTTTTGGAATATAGTTGCAGATAATAAAAATAGAAAATAGTGATGTGATTTGAGAAATGTTTTAACTTCCTAGAGAAGATAATTTAGGATAGCATTCTTTTTTTTTTTTTAATATTTTATTTATTTATTTATTTATTTGACAGACAGAGATCACAAGTAGGCAGAGACGGGCGGAGAGGGAGAGGGGAAAGCAGGCTCCCTGTGAGCACAGAGCCTGATGGAGGACTCGATCCCAAGACCCTGAGATCATGACCTGAGCCTAAGGCAGAGGCTTAACCCATTGAGCCACCCAGGCACCCTAGGATAGCATTCTTGTTCTATCCTCATTTTAAACTAATATTTGGTTGCTTGGATTATTTTTTGTAAAGATCTGATTGTGTGGGTATTGGAAGACATATATTTGCTTCTTAAAGAATGTAGAACATACCCAAGACATATAAAGACATAGTAGGTTCTCAAAAAATTATTACATCAATAAAGAAATAGCACTAAATTTTCTGAATTCATTAATATCCCTGTTCTATTCTCAACTCAAGGAACAAGCATGATTAGTTCAATGAATGATGAACAAGCACCAGACTAAGGCAACAAAAGAACAGTAGTCTTTGGCCATTTTTCCTTTTTAAAATTTCCCTTCACTTTCTGCTGATCTAGAATGCAGTCAGCGCGTTCTAGCTAAGGTCTAAGTAGATGGAGTGAATTCCTGACTCACCTTTCTAGCCCTATTTAGAAGAGATAAACTTGAGTAATTAATTAATCTAACAAAATGTACTTAATTAATTCCTCATGGTCTGCAAATGCTGATTGGTATCATAACTGATTTTGAACAAATACTTAACATCCAAAAACTACTGAATTTTTGTATATCAGGCCCAGTCAAATATTACAGACTTTTAGAGCTGCAAAGGACTATGTTTGTATGTGGCTAGATTTAGGATCTCTAAATCTTTGAATGCCATTCATCAGCAGCCACCGCAATAGATCAGAAACTAAATGATACATAGAAAACAAGCCAGACAAATGCATTTTCTTTATTACTAGCTAAGCTATAACTCCAAATCCTACTCATTCGATCTCTTCCCCTGGTAGTCCTCAAATGAGTATCCAGAATTTCTAAAATCTGGCTGGATTATCTTAAAATCTAGACTAAAGGAAGTTTAAGTATCCAGAATATAAAATTTGTTATATGGAGAATCATATCTTCTTATTTACCCCTATATCTTCAGTTTTTAGAATGGAAGTTGAGCTTAGTCCAGTTTTGCTGAATGAACGTGGGCTCTTTTGTACCTCTTTCCCCTGGGACCCATCTCAGTAGACCAGGATTGATGAGTAAGGGTCTGAGAGAAAGCCTTCCCCTCCCTGGAGAGTATAGATGAAGTGACTGAGATTGAGGCATCATTTATTCTATTTCCCTCACTGAATGGATAGAAATAATGAATTCCAGGGAAGGTGATGTTTGCTGAAAGTCAGATGTCCAGTTAGAGAATTTCTGAGTTTGTTCCACCTTCCTACTATACCACAGTGTGATAGGAAGGAATTAATGGACTGAAAATTGGATGATGAAATTCAGTGTGATTCCTTTTCATGGAAATGTGCATGATCTCTTAGAGGGCAGAATTGGACCCTAAGAGTAAACTTCTGCTAATAAAGATAACTTTAAAAAGTAATATAATTTAAATATTTTCATTTTTATGATTTTTAGGTCATACTATGTTTCCAAATGGTCTATGGATCCAAATTTTTAAAAACTTTCTATATATCTATCTGTAGAGAGAACCTTTTAGAATGATATACAATGAAATGCCATCAGAGATGTCTGAGTGGTAGAATTTTATGTCTTCTCATAGTTATTGAACATTAAAGTTGATTCTAAGACCACTTTAACCAACACTTTTATTATTTATGGTTTAAGATAAATATATGAGTATACAACATTATATGTCTAATTTTGTGTGTAAATATAAAATAGTACTTGGCATCTGGGAGGTGTTCAATAAATTTCTGAACAGTTTATATGTAATTTATGCATATGTAAAAACATAATGCAGTAGAACCCTTTTGACTATTTAATACATTATTACATACTTTAGATAATCTAATTTTAATTAATTAAGACTTTGTCTATTTAATTGTAAAATTTTCAGTCCTGATAGGGCAACATACCTTATAGTGAAATGGTTATGCTATCTAGAATTGATCATGCTGCCTCGAATTTGGGTTTTATGAAAATCTTAAATCTATCAAACAGTTTTGTGCATACATCTGAAGATATCCCAAACTGAATTATTTGACAAGGAAAACAAGGCTGCAAATGAAACAAAGACAGACCTGCTTGTCTTCAAGAGACCTTACTGAAGCAAAAATTACTAATATAATTACAGCCTTGATTATTGTTTTAAAACTGTCAAAATATTCACTTCCAAATACCCTCTATTTTATCCTGTTTGTGGACAGCCAAAGATAGAGGGGAAAAAATAGAAATACTGCCCAATATAGCTATTCTTAGATGATTCTCTCAGGTGGTTAATCACCAGGATTAATTAGCAAGCAGCAACTGTGAGAACTTGATCTTTTTTCTTAATTCTTAGTCTTACATCATCAGGTATTTTCTAAAATCAGGCTGAGCACATCCATAAATTAAGTCTTGAAGCTTGCCCCTGAGGGAAGAACAGCCATAGGTGTCCACCCAGCAGAAAGAGCCGTACTCTGAGTGCAGAAGAGACAGGGATTTGAAAAATACATTTGTCTCCACCCACATTTTCTTCCACTGACAAATGTTATGGATCTCCAGGCCAGAATTCTACTTTAACAAATGGATTTACAAAAATAAAAAGAAAAGAAAAGAAAGAAAGGGGGTAGAAAATAAAAGCCTGTCAGAGATACAATACCTGCCTGAAATTGAATATCTAATTGTGCCCATAATCCTAAAATAGTACTTTTCAAAACAACTGAGTGTTGCTGTCTCAAAACCTGTGTATGTGTCTAAATGGTCCCATAGTTAAACACTTCTGGTCATGGAACTGATAGGCTAGAAAATATGAAAATGCTTGCTGAAACTGAATATAAAACCATTTTTTTAAGTTTTTATTCAAACTCCAGTTAGTTAACATACAGTGTGATATTAGCTTCAGGTGTACAATATAGTGATTCAACACTCCCAAACACTGGTGCCTATCACAAGTGTACACCTCAATCACATCACTGACTTAACACATCCCCTGCCCCACAACTCCCCTCTGACACCACTCTTTTAGAACTCCAAATTCTAAACTGGTTACGAATACTGCCTACTTGATGCTACCTCAATGTGGAGTACCATATTCAAGAAGCTTGTATAGAATTTGATACATAACAACCTAGATACTTGAGTTGGTATTAAATATCATCATTCATTTTTTAATGAACATTTTTGAGCCTGTGCTGGAGCTGTGAGGACAGGGCAGGGGAAGTAACAGGTAGGAGTATGAACCATTTCTTCTCTCATGAACCTTATGGGTCCATAAATTCATTATTTTTATATAATATTACTGATATATATATCAGTGATTTTGCACAGGATACTTTTACATTAGATGTAAAAAATATAGAGCCTGAGTGTTTATTCTCACATCATTGAAAGAAGCCTGAATAATTGGCATCAGGTTTTGGAATAATGGGCAACTGTAGGACTAAATAAGAGGTAATTACGAACCATCTAACAAGAATTGTCAGTGTGTATACTACGTACCAAGGCACTATGTTAGTCAGTCTGTGAGCGCTTTTGTTTTTCCATTTTTTCTCCCCCTCATGTGCTTATTTGTAATTGTCATCTGGACTAGGAGCTAGGATATTTTTGGGATCACAGAGAGTCAACCTGAATCACAGTTTCCATGAAGAATGGAAGTATAGTCACAGGGCTTCCAGGGAAAGAACCACACAGTCATTTTAAAAACAAGATTCATTTGTTTTTCAGAGTCCATAGTCTCTCATGGTTCACCTCCCCTTCCAATTTCCCTCAACTCCCTTCTCCTCTCTAACTCCCCTTTTCCTCCATGCTATTTGTTATGCTCCACAAATAAGTGAAACCATATGATAATTGACTCTCTCTGCTTGACTTATTTCACTCAGCATAATCTCTTCCAGTCCTGTCCATGTTGCTACAAAAGTTGGGTATTCATCCTTTCATTTGTAAGCTTTATCCCTTCTTTGAAGCATCAGGAATGATAGCTCTGGGGTATCTCTCAGTAAAAAATAGATACAATGTGTGTCACACAGGTACTTTTTAGAAGCTCAAACTGCTTTTCAATAACATATAATATTTCTATGTGGTCACAATATTTCTCTTTGCAACTATTTTTTAGAGAGGAAAATAAGTATTTAAGGGGGAAAAATTATTATCCCTTATGACAGAATAACCTAGACACTCAAATTTCTGATAGGTTCTCCAGTTTTTACTTCATGAGTCAAGGCATTGTAAGTGTAGATTATGGAAATCTCAAAATTATTTCTGTGTGTAAACATAAGTTAACTGAGATAATATTAAGTACACAATAACAATACATTATTGAAACCCTAATATATTTGCCATGCACTGTGATAAGTATTTCATATCTATGTAGTTTTAGAACAACCTGTTTGTAACAATGATTAAAGCTGTCTTTCAAATATTTCCAATTCTCCAAACCTGTAATAGGATTGCAGTTTTCTTCCCCCTTGAATTTGGGTGAGGCCATATGACTTTCCTTGGCTGATGAAATATAAGCAATTAAAACCAAGTCAAAAACAAACAAACAAACAAACAATAAATTTAAAAAACCAAGTCAATATGCACTTACTGCTCTCACTTTCCCTCACAATTTTATGTGGCAGCTACTCTAACAGCAAAGGTTCCAGAGTGAGAAGAAATGAAGTATAGCACCTCAATTGACCCACAAAGGGCATATAGGACCAGTGAGAGGGAAAACAAACCAACCTTTGTTGTATATGCCACTAAAACTTTGAAATTTTTTTTTAATCACAGCATAACCTGTCCTAGCCTGTCCTAATTAATAGGTTATTGAGTAGATATTACCTGCATTTTATTGATAAGTTGAAGGCTCAAGTAAATTTTCTAATTTGTTCAAGGTCAGGGACTCAGTAAAAGAACTGTGTTTTGAACAATTCTTTCTGACTTGAGAGTCCAACTCTCAAATTTCATAGACTTGAATTAGTGCTTACAATGTTTACTTTTGTCTGAACTTCCTTAGATGTAGTGGTCCTAGAAAAGACTTGTTTGTTACACTGTTTCTTTGGAATATCTTTTAAAAGCCAAACAGAAAATAAAAATACTTTCTATAATCTTCATGATTTACAAATCATTTTCATAAATAGTAACATTATATTTTCACAATGAACCTGTGTTTTAAGGAAGACAAGCAAAGAAAATCAAGGTACAGGAAAGTTAATAGCTGCCATGCTCAAGGTCAAATAGCGAGGCAATGACAAATTTGGGGATAAGAATCCCAGAGTCATTAATTATTCTCCAATAACAGCAGTAAGCAGGAGGTCTATAAAGGTAGTGATCATTTCTAACACAGTAGAGAGGAGCCTATTGTTAAACTCAGCTCTGCCAACAATCTGCAATTTTATTTTGCAATCAGTATCATTGATAACATTTTCAATCACTCTGTATTATAATCAGTTCTATTAATATTGTCATAAATTAGTAGAACAATTCAGGCTTAGATTATAAGATGATCACAGTTAAAAAGGTAACTCAATGCTGTGAATTACGTAGGACTGATGATCACAGACCCGTACCCCTGGAACAAATAATACACTATATGTTAATTTTAAAAAAAGAAAGCAACTCAAACCAAGTGAAAATACTTCGAGTTTATTTATGATCCTTAAGTATCTTTTTGAAATTTCTCAAAATGAGAGATTATCAAAAAGAAACAAATTTAAATTGTCAAAAAAAATTGGACAGATGTATAAAAGTAAATGCATTATATATTTTTAAAATCGTATTTTTGAAAGTATACAATTGCTACCATGTGAACAAGTTTAGATTTCTTTCAAACCACAGTTTACTCCTCATTATTGATTATAATCTTAATGTTCAATTTTAATAAACTTATTGATCATTGAGAATATATTTATTTAACATTTCTTTTTATAATCACACATATTTATTTAACATTTCTTTTTATAAGTATTTTAAAATTATGTGGTTACAAGTAATTTCAAAAAGAAGTCCTGAATATTTTATGTAACCCATTTCTTTTGCAACACTAAGTAGAATTTCAAATATCATCTGAAACCACAACAAAATTAGCTACAAAGATAACAAAAACTCAAAGGCACACATTTTGTAATTCTCTTGAATAAGGAAGTTTGTATCCAAATTTCAAGTGTCAGACATGATGCTAATTCTGATTTTAGCACATCTCTGACAGAGAGAGTATAATAATTCTGGTAAGTGCCTTGAACTCATACATTTCATGAGTTTACTCATCATCTTAGCTTTGCAAAAGTCTTAGGATTCAAGGACTTTTTTTTACTTCATTTTGACCTATTTTTATTTTTTTTAATTTTTAATTTTTTTAAAGATTTTATTTATTTATTTGTCATAGAGAGAGAAGCGAGAGCGAGCACAGGCAGACAGAGTGGCAGACAGAGGCAGAGGGAGAAGCAGGCTCCCTGACAAGCAAGGTGCCCGATGCGGGACTCGATCCCAG
Source organism: Neogale vison (assembly GCF_020171115.1). Lineage (NCBI taxonomy): Eukaryota > Metazoa > Chordata > Mammalia > Carnivora > Mustelidae > Neogale > Neogale vison. Next base: position 265,232,729 of record NC_058091.1, on the reverse strand, counting down.
GACGGTGGGATCATGACCCCATGGTTAAGCCGAAGGCAGCCGCTTAACCAACTGAGCCACCCAGGCATCCCTATTTTGACCTATTTTTAAAGAACATTTTGAATATTTGTTTATATTCTTAAATGTCTATTTGTATGTATATATTTATTTTTCTATATATTGAAACAATTATCTATATATCCATAGATATAACTAATCTATATTTATATCTGTACTGATATCTATAAATCTTTCTGTATATCTACATATGCATATACATATAAACCTGTATGTATGCTATCTATATTTATAGAAATCTATATAGATATGTACATACATATATAGAGATTTATAGATACATCTTAGAAAATATACACATATATACTTACAGAGATGAATAAGGACACAATATATAAATTTGAAACACTAGAGTAAATACTTTGAATTAAATAGCATTTATCTCTCAAGCTCTATCTCAAATACTAAATTCCTCCAGAGAGTTTCTCTTCTAAATGAAAACGATTGCTGCCTACTTTGAACGCAGAAATGATACACTCTTCTCATGAAACTTTTCCCAAACTTCAAATAATAATGTGAGCCCTCACATGCTGATGTGCCAAATACTACCTAATTAATTTGCAAACTTAAGCTTGAGAAGTAGCTATTATTCTCTTCATTTTAGGATGGAGAAAACCTAAGTCAGAGACACTGAGAGACTTTCTCAAGATCAAATAACAGAAAACATGCAGAGGAGAAATTTGGATTAAGGTCTGCTTGATTCCAGTGTCTCATATATGATTTAGTTTCATTTAATTTCAGAAGATTTATTGAGCTTTGCTATATGTTATACTGCATATAAACTTCAGCCAACTACCTGAACTATGCATGTGTGGGAAAAACTCCAAGCTTATTAGCTAGGCTGAAATAATTGAATAGAGAGTTCAGAGATACATGCAGTGTGTGGAGTTTGGGTTCAGAAATTTAGCAGCCTAATAAAAACAAATCAAACACTCTTGAGAAGAGCATAATAGAATACAGAGTCTTTACAACAAGTCATTGACAATGTTTAGGATAAAATCCAATGTATAATATATGAAGAAACTGGAAAACATGCCCCATACTTAACAGTAAAGATATTCAAGACACAAGATGATGCAGAATTTGGAATTAGCAAACAGTTTAAAGTAGATATTACAAGAATGGATATAAAGGGAAATAAGAATGTAAAGATTAACAAGACAGCAAATCTCATCAGAAGATAGAAATTATTAAAAGAATCAAATGGAAATTTGAAGACTTAAAAAATACAATGTCTGAAGTAAAAAATTCACTGGATACATTTAACAGCATATTTAAGATGACAGGAGACAGGATCAGTGAAGAAAGGTCAATAGACATTATTCAAGCTGAAAACAGAAGGGAAAAAAGGTTGAAAAATTATGATTAAGGACTCAGAGATTTGTTGAGTAATGCCAAAAGTCTAACATGTGTAATGTACCCTTAGAGGCAGAGAAGAGAGAGAACAGGACAGAAGAAATATCTCCTAAATTTACTGAAAGACAGAAATTACATGTTTCAAAAAGCTTACCAAATTTCAAGGATGACAATAACAAAAACCACACTTCCCACGTTATTGTCAAATTGCTGAAAAACAAAAAGGAAAAGAAAATCTTTAAGGTACAGAAAAAATAACACTATATACAAGAATAAGAATGTTAAAAATTATTGCTGAAATCTCATCAGAGCAGGAAAGCTATTAAGAAGAAAGAGAAACAGTGCATTTAAAGTGCTGAGAGAGGGGCTCCTGGTGGCTCAGTGGGTTAAAGCCTCTGCCTTCGGCTCAGGTCATGATCCCGGGGTCCTGGGATCAAGCCCCGCATGGAGCTTTCTGCTCAGCTGGGAGCCTGCTTCCTCCTCTCTCTCTGCCTGCCTCTCGACCTACTTGTGATCTCTGTCTGTCAAATAAATAAATAAAATCTTAAAAAAAAAAAAAAGTGCTGAGAGAAAGAAAAACTTGTCACCCAGAAATTAATATAAAAAAAACCACTCCAGAATGAAGGACAAATAACTGCATATTGAAATAAATAGGTTTTATATATTTGTTAGCTGTAGATCTGCATGAGAAAAAAATGCCAAAGAGAAGTAATTCTCACTGAAGATAAATAATCCTAGATGAAACTTGACTGTTCAGAAAAGATTAAAAATCATTCTAAATGTTAAATAAGTAAGTTCAAAACACTATATTTTATATTTCTCCTAACTGCTTAAAATTTAGATATTGTTTAAATGGGAAGTATAGCGGCACCTGGGTGGCTCAGTCTTTGTTTGCCTTCGACTCAGGTCATGATCCCAGGGTCCTAGAATTGAGCCCCGCCTCGGGCTCTCTGCTCAGTGGGAAGCCTGCTTCTCCCTCTCTTACTCTCCCTGCTTGTGTTCCTGCTCTTACTATGTCTTTCTCTCTCAAATAAATAAATAAAATCTTAGTAGATAGATGATTGATAGATAGATGGATTGATGATAGATAAACTGGAAGTACAGCACTGTATTGTGGGCTGTAGACATAAAATATAGTACAGCTGTTTCATAAAAGTGGGAAATAAAGTTATATGATGCATGGATATTTCATTTTACATAATCTAGTACAGTATTAATTCTAATTAGATTGTGAAATGATAAAAATATAAATTGTAATACCTAGAAGAAAAACTAAAAAATAATAATAAAAAGAGGAATAGCTAAAAAGCCAATAGAGAAATTGAGATAGAATTTTAGCAAGTATTAAAACCAAAAAAGGAATGAAAAGAAAGACAGAGGGATAAAAACAAAGGATGGGATGAGCAGAAAACTAGCAGCAAAACTCAACCATATCAATAGTTATATTAAATGTAAATGGGTGGCCCAGAGAATAAAATATATAAATAGCTATACCATATAAAAAGATACTATTACGAGGCAAACTGTATCCCCCTAAAATTCGTATGTTGAAGTCCTAATCCCTATTACCTCAGAATGTTACTTCATTTGGAGTAGGACCTTTACAGAGGTTATCAAGGTAAAATGAAGTCATATAGGTGGGCTCTAATCCAATGTGACTGGTCTCCTTATAAGAGGAAATTCGGACACAAACAGGAACAGAGGGAACACCACATGAAGAGACCAGAAAAAGATGGTCATCTACAAGTCAAGGAGAGAGGCTTTCAGAAGAAACAAAACCTACAAAAACTTAATCTTGGACTTCTAATCTCCAGAACTGTGGAGAAATACATTTCTGTTGTTTAAGCCAACCAGTCTGTGATACTTTGTTATAGATGCCTTACGGAACTGATACAGATACTTATCCTCATTATTAATCAGAGAAATGGAAATTAAGACCAGTCCAAGATTCTGATTTACACCTATGAGATTAACAAAAATAAAAATAGATGGGAAACATGAGTGTAGATGGACCGAACATACCCATTAAAGACAGGTTATCAGGCTGAATTTAAAAAATAGGCAACACTTGGGGCGCCTGGGTGGCTCAGTGGGTTAGGCCGCTGCCTTCGGCTCAGGTCATGATCTCGGGATCCTGGGATCGAGTCCCGCATCGGGCTCTCTGCTCGGCGGGGAGCCTGCTTCCTCCTCTCTCTCTCTCTGCCTGCCTCTCTGCCTATTTGTGATCTCTCTCTGTCAAATAAATAAATAAATAAATCTAAAAAAATAAATAAATAAAATAAAAAATAAAAAATAGGCAACACTTTATGTTTCTCACAAGAATCACATTTTAGATACGAAAACATGGGCCAGTTGAAAGTAAAAGAATGGGAAGACTGGACTGTATTAATATCAGGTAAAGTAGATCTCACTTCATTGCCGTGCCACCAATGAAGCAAGACATTTTAAATGATGTAAGGGCCAATTTATTGGCAAGACATAATAACCCTAATATGTGTGCACGTGATAACAAGCATCAAAATATCTGAAGCAAAATTTGACAGAATTAAAAGTTAAATATTCAAATACATTTGGAGATTTAACACTCCCTCTTGGTAATTAAAAAAAAAAATGAGTCCAAAGAATCAGTAAGAAGACAAGGAGATCTGAACAACACTAAGGAACACTTCGACTTAACTATCATGTAAAGAGCTCAACAACCAAGAACTTCAGGATACACATTCTTTTCAAGTGCACATGCCACATTCACCAAAATCTGAATGACTATAATATCTAACAATCATGGAATTGAATTAAACATTGATAACAATAAATAATCCAGGAAATCTCTAAATTCTTAAAAATTCAGCAAAACCAGACACAGTTAAGAAAATAAAAAAGCAAGCAGCAGATTGGAAGAAAATATTGACAAAATGCATATCTGAAAGAACACTTATACTAAATATAGAAAGAAACCTTTAAACTGAGTAATAAAAAGAAAACTGGATTAAAAATAGACAAAAGATATGAACTATGAATTGCCAGTAAGCAAATGAAGTGTTTAACATTATTAGTTACCAGAGAAATTTACATTAAATCTCTGAGATCCTGCTACATATCTATAAGAATGGCTAGAGTTAAGAAAGATGGAAAACTCAAAGTGATGGTGAAAATTTGGAGCAGCGAGAACTCTCATAGATTATAGTATAAGAGTAAAATGCTACCGCCACCTTGGAGAAATATATGGCAACTTTATATAAAATTAAACAAAGGTAGGAGCGCCTGGGTGACTCAGTGGGTTAAAGCCTCTTCTTTTGCTCAGGTCATGATCCCAGTGTCTTGGGATCGAGCCCTGTATCGGGCTCTCTGCTCACCAAGGAGCCTGCTTCCTTCTCTCTCTCTGCCTCCCTTTCTGCCTACTTGTGATCTCCCTCAAATAAGTAAATTTTTAAAAAATAAAAACAAAAACAAGAGGAGTCGGGAAAATTGGACAGCTACATGCAGAAAAATGAAATTGGACCATTTCCTTACACCACACACAAAAATAGACTCAAAATGGATGAAGGACCTCAATGTGAGAAAGGAATCCATCAAAATCCTTGAGGAGAACACAGGCAGCAACCTCTTCGACCTCAGCCGCAGCAACATCTTCCTAGGAACATCGCCAAAGGCAAGGGAAGCAAGGGCAAAAATGAACTATTGGGATTTCATCAAGATCAAAAGCTTTTGCACAGCAAAGGAAACAGTTAACAAAACCAAAAGACAACTGACAGAATGGGAGAATATATTTGTAAACGACATATCAGATAAAGGACTAGTGTCCAAAATCTATAAAGAACTTAGCAAACTCAACACCAGAACAAATAATCCAATCGAGAAATGGGCAGAGGACATGAACAGACATTTCTGCAAAGAAGACATCCAGATGGCCAACAGACACATGAAAAAGTGCTCCAAATCACTCGGCATCAGGGAAATACAAATCAAAACCACAATGAGATATCACCTCACACCAGTCAGAATGGCTAAAATCAACAAGTCAGGAAATGACAGATGCTGGCGAGAATGCGGAGAAAGGGGAACCCTCCTACACTGTTGGTGGGAATGCAAGCTGGTGCAACCACTCTGGAAAACAGCATGGAGGTTCCTCAAAATGTTGAAAATAGAACTGCCCTATGACCCAGCAATTGCACTACTGGGTATTTACCCTAAAGATACAAACGTAGTGATCCGAAGGGGCACGTGCACCCAAATGTTTATAGCAGCAATGTCCACAATAGCCAAACTATGGAAAGAACCTAGATGTCCATCAACATGAATGGATAAAGAAGATGTGGTATATATACACAATGGAATACTATGCAGCCATCAAAAGAAATGAAATCTTGCCATTTGCGACAACATGGATGGAACTAGAGCGTATCATGCTTAACGAAATAAGTCAAGCGGAGAAAGACAACTATCATATGATCTCCCTGATATGAGGAAGTGGTGATGCAACATGGAGGCTTAAGTGGTTAGGAGAAGAATCAATGAAACAAGATGGGATTGGGAGGGAGACAAACCATAAGTGACTCTTAATCTCACAAAACAAACTGAGGGTTGCTGGGGGGAGGGGGGTTGTGAGAAGGGGCGTGGGGTTATGGACATTGGGGAGGGTATGTGCTTTGGTGAGTACTGTGAAGTGTGTAAACCTGGCGATTCACAGACCTGTATCCCTGGGGATAAAAATATGTTTATAAAAAATAAAAAAATTTAAAAAAACAAAACAAAAACTAAACGAAGGTCTACTTTATACATCAATTCTGTTTCTGGATATCTACCCAAGAGAAATGATCATATAGTCTATGAAAAAATGTGTACAAGAATATTCAGATATCTTTATTCATAATAGCCAAAGCTAGAAAACAATCTAAGTATCCATCAAGAGGAGAATGATTAAATCTCTCTCTCTCTCTATCTCTCTCTCTCTCTCACACACACACACACACACACACCACGTGTTTGTGCAAAACTGGTATAGGTATAATTGTATGCTAGTAAGGAACTGATACATGCAAAAACCTGGATGAATCTCAAAGAGAACATGCTGAGGAAAAGACTAATCCAAAAGAGTACATGCTGTAAGATTTCATTGATCTGAAATTCTAAAGCAGGTAAAATTAATCTTGGGGAACAATAATCAGAACACGGGTTGTCTCTGAGAGTGACATAGATGAACGGACTACTAAGGAGCATAAGGAACTTCCCTGAGGTGATGGAAATGCCATATATTTTGTTGGGATTTAGATTCTTTGTGCCTATTTGTTTTCTAAATCTTATTGAATGATTCACTGAAGACTAGAATATTTCAGGAGGGAACTATTAGACTGTATTAGAAATATTAGACTATAACCAAAGGGGACGAGGGAATCCAACTTTTTGTCTTTTCTGCTATAATGTTCAGAGATTTGGATTCATTCGTCTTTGATTTTGCATCATTGCTGGTAGAGTACTCTCAGATACATTCTGCTTACTAAATATTGGTTAAATTCATATATTTCTGTGACCCTCTCTTCCTGTTTTGTTCTTTTTTCTTTTTTTTTTAAAGATTTTATTTATTTATTTATTTATTTGACATAGAGAGATCACAATTAGGCAAAAAGGCAGGCAGAGAGAGAGAGGGAGGGAAGCAGGCTCCCTGCTGAGCAGAGAGCCCGATGCGGGACTCGGTCCCAGGACCCCGAGATCATGACCTGAGCCGAAGACTGCGGCTTAACCCACTGAGCCACCCAGGTGCCCTGTTTCATTCTTTCTTCACATTTTTACAAATGACAGTATCAATGAACTTACTGACACCATTTTCAGGTATTTTAATAGGCATGTGTTAGTTTTAATTTTCATGATATGTGTGTGATTCATACTGCACAGAGTCACAAATACATAGCTTAAAGAAGGTGAGACCGATTTCTGACACTCTCAGCCTGCTCAGATGAAGAATTGAGATGCCAAAGCACATGATGGAGAATATCATTGATATGATTTTCACCTGTTAATGAAAACCATTTCAGTCTGGTCTTCAGCAAATCACCATTTTCAGTGTCTATATAAACTCTAGTAGTAGTTTCATGAAGGAATTTGAATTTGTTTATTCCTTGAAGCAATTTTCTTATATTCAGTGAATTACAGGTAGAAACATCTATTTAAAAATCCTAATCATAAGAAACCCACAGAAGGAAGGAAAAATCAGCTGAACCCAGCTCCTTGTTTTAAATTCCCCTGACATTTCCTTCTTTGGGAAATTGTCCAAGAAAGATAAGTCATCCCAGGTCCTCATCAGGAAAGGTGTCTGGGTTGCATCACAATTTTCCTTGCTTTAGTCAAATACTCATTTTAGAAAATGAAGCGAACATGTATAAAAAAGAAGCTGCAGACCTTCATTCCAACTATTAATTTTCTTCTTTCATTCAAAAAAACAATAACTCTGACTGTAGAATCTAATTTGTTGCCATACTCCATCTGATAAATTTTCTTCCCATGTTCTTCATCTATTAAATGTAAACAGTCTTTTTGTATATATGACCTTTCTGGCTAGATCTGCACTTTATGCATTTAGTTTTGTTTCTACTCCTGTTCTCAGAAATCATCTCTAGAAGTCACTTGTTTCACTTTTACTTAGAAATAGGGAAATAAAGCATTCTTCATGCTTCAGACTTAGCACTTACAAATTGTAAATTAAAATAAAATCAGGTTTAGAAAATTTCCACAGGTGAAACAAATTCAGGCAGTGTTAGCTGAGCCAGTAAGTTCTAATTTTAAGGTTTCTGAAATGTTGTATGTGTTTGTATACTGTTGTAATCAGGATGAGTCAGCTGTAACCTTCATAATACTTCACTTGTCATTGGATCCACTTAACTTCTTTATAAAAAGTTTGTTAAAATCATAGTAACAGTCTTAGATTCCTGAACTCGTTCCAATAAAATTCTTATTCTTTAGCATTATTACATTAAACATAATGGTCCATAGCTTTTTTTTAAATATTTTATTTATTTATTTGACAGAGAGAGATCACAAGCAGGCAGAGAGGCAGGCAGAGAGAGAGGAGGAAGCAGGCTCCCTGCTGAGCAGAGAGTCCGATGCTGGGCTCCATGACCTGAGCCGAAGGTAGCGGCTTAACCCACTGAGCCACCCAGACGCCCCGGTCCATAGCTTTCTAATATTTTCTTGAAAATAACATTTCTGAATGCCAGAGTGTTATAGGAAGTATTGTTCCCACTCCCTATGAACTGATATGTTGAAGTCGTAACCCCAAGTACCTCAGAATGAGACCTTATTTGGGTATAGAGTTGTTGCAGATGTAGTTAGGATGAGGTCATTTTAGAAGAGAGTGGGCTCCTAATCCAGTAGGAATGGTATTCTCATAAAGGGCAGGTTGGACACAGCCACACAGGCAGGGGGAAAAAACATGTGAAGTGAAGGGAGATATTAGCCAGGGGAGGCTGAGTATTGCCAACAAACCATCAGAAGAAAAGAGAAGGGTATGGAACAGCTTTTCCCCTATAGCCCTCAGATGGATTCTACCCTGCTGACATCTTAGTTTTATACTTCTAGCTTCCATAACTGTGAAACAATGTTTTCACTATCTACTGTTTTAAAACACCCAGTTTGTGGTACTTTGTTATGGCAACCCTAAGAAACTGATACACAGAACAATGATAGACTTACTTATTAAGTGGTAAGTATCAAGTTATATAAGAATTAAGGCTTTATGTCTTCTGTTTTTCTTATCCTTTTCCTTGACAGGCCTGACACTGAGATATTCTGAATAAAGTGTTATTTAGAATTTTATGAGTGTATTTGTTCTTTTAAAAGTGATAGAAAATCCAACTTAAAGTTAGATGAAATTTTATTTAAAATTGAGAAAGTTCAGGATTGTGGTGATGGATTCAGAAATGACTGAGTCTAGGAACTTAAATGACATTGATAAAGAATCATTTCTTTCTATTTCTCAACTTTTCTTTCTTCTCTCTTGGGTAGGAAATGTAAAGCTATGGGGAGCCATATTGAAAAATTGCTCGCCCTCCTCATAGCTCCTTGGGAAGTCCTGACATGCTGTCTGAATGACCAACCTGGGCCATGCGCCCATGTATGAATCAATCCCTGCAAATTCTTCATATTGGCTTGGATTTAGGTTACACACATGTGTCTGGAGTTCTGATCAGCATGGATTAAAGCCAGGAACAGATATTGTACCAAAGACATTTAGTAATTGTAGTTAGAACAATGCAGAAATAATTCTGTTCTGTTAAACATAAAATCCTACTTAATTAATTTATCCCAAAAAGTTGAACATGAACAACTATTGTGTGGAAAGTACTATTCCAGGGACTGAATAATCAGAGTGAAATAAAACATTTGGGAGGTTTAGAGTCTACTGCAAAAAAAAATGTATAAGCTAGTAAAAATTTACTGTTATGTGTTCTGTAGTAGAAGTGTAAGTGAAGTGCTATATGAAAATGGAGGAGGTAAATTTTATTATTTTTTCTGTCTGGAACAGAGCAGGTCTGGGGGTGGGTGGAGAGGTTAGGGAAGGCTCCATAGAAGTTGTCTGAACATGCCTTGAAACATAAATAAAGGTGAAAGAGACAGACAAAAAAAGAGACATACAAGCAAGGGAACAAAAATACTTTCCTCCAGGCATAGACAGGAGATGTAACTTTAATGAGGCAAGCGTGCCAAACACTAAAATTTAACAAAAGTGACCAGTCTTTAAACCTCATTTCTTTTGGATGTTTATGCTCCTGTCCAATCCTTGGTTTTATGGCTTTCTGTTCTTTCTTTTTTAAAAAATTATAGGTGAGTGGGGCGCCTGGGTGGCTCAGTGGGTTGAGCCGCTGCCTTCGGCTCGGGTCATGATCTCAGGGTTCTGGGATCGAGTCCCGCGTCGGGCTCTCTGCGCGGCGGGGAGCCTGCTTCCCTCTCTCTCTCTGCCTGCCTCTCCATCTACTTGTGATTTCTCTCTGTCAAATAAATAAATAAAATCTTTAAAAAAAAATTGTAGGTGAGTAGTCAAGACTAGAGCCTGACAGACCTAATCTATTTAAATAATAGGGAATTATCTCATTTAACTCTTACAACAACACTGTCTTTAAAAATATATAAAGAATAATGAATTTTATTCCGGTGTTATTTTGTGATCTATATTATTTATGCATGTTTTCTGTGAGAACATCTCTTTGTAAATATTCAGATTTACTGGAATCTTCACACTTTAAATGGGGATACCCATTTAGTGTTTTTATAATGTAGTATTTGAAAGGAGTGCCTTTAAAACAGATGGGCTTGTTTAAATCCTGAATTCTCAACAATAGCTATGTGATCCTACGAACTTGAATTCTCTGGGCTTTTATTCTATCACAATAGTATAACCCCTTAGAATTTTTATGACAATGAAAGGAGGCAATCTATGCAAAGTCCTTAGAGAAATTTTTGGCACAAAATAAATGTTCAATTAATGTAACTGCTAGAATGACAGTAAAAGTGATTTGATATTTTAATAACCAAATTCTTGTTTCAAAGATTATCATAGACCCATTTTTCCTGGAAAACAAATCTCCAGTATCTAATTTAAAGATGGCTCAACCATATGACTTCATCTTTTAAAACCAATTTTTATTTTATTGATAGAGCATTGGTCTCAGGATTGGATGAAATGAGGTCACAATCTTAGTTCTGCCACAGGAAATCAAGATTACTCTCAAGACTTCAGTTTTCTCATCAATAAAATGACATTAATGACATCTGTTGCCTTCCAAATAAAAATTCTATAATTTTAAAATGATGTAGAGCATCTATAATAGTCCTTCTTGCTTACCAGTCTAGGGTTACATCAAAAAATGTTTTGTTATATATAGGATATTCAGACAGTAAATCAGAATATGAAAATGGTGATTCAGCAAATGTGTTAGACTTCCACTTTATGGTGGTGCATTTTATGGAGGTATGTGCATTAAACATCAACCACAGCATGAACATGCCCATTTAGGTGTAAATATATGTATACATGACATTTATAAACCTATAAATAAGCCTGTGGGTATACAAAGAAAGCAAAATACATTTAAGTCTGGCTCCAAAATGTTTAACTTTCAAGTTCTTTGAGCCTAGCAGAGAAATGCTGACCTAAACTAAAAATTGTGATATGTTGGCTTAGGGAACAGTAGACTCCCGAAGATGCAGTGGTTCAATGAGAGTATAGTTGTCATTTCAGGCTTCTTGAAGTTAAAGTGAAGTCTATTTTCAGGTATGATTTGATGGTGCTACCTAAGCTGAATGAGATATGCTTCCTACAATACAAGATCAATCCAGATGCATCTGATAGTTTTCAGAAAAGGAGAGGCAAGCACAATAATCAAAGTGAAGAGCTGAGAATTCAGAAAGGCTTTCTAGCTTAAATTCATTAAAAGGTTGTTTGAGGACAATTTTAATCATCAGTGCCTTTTGGATACTCCAGCTCAAGCAATTACTCAGGTATCCTGGCAGAGGTGCTTATTTGATTTTGATGTTGACATATATATTTTCTGTTATCCACAATTGGGCAAAGGTATTGGATATCTCTTATGTACACTATGATCGAAAATAAATACAGTAAAATAAAAACAAATGTAAGGAAAACCCTATTATCCTAGATTATTCAAACTTAATATATTTTAGAGGGAAGAAAGGAGAGGCTTAACTTCCTGGAAAAATTGTCTGCTGTACTGCATGCAGGTGGGGTGTTTTCTGCCATATTTGGTGAAGGACTATAAATATGGCCATGGGGTAGGTACAAGGAAAATTCTGATTACCTGAGGAATTCAGAGGAATAAGAGTAGAATGTAAACCAATAAGACATTCAAAAAAGAACATTTAACAATGAACCAGTAGACTCATGATGAAGTCCCAAATCCTCCACTAATTAAATCAAAAATATCGGCCAAATCACTTAACCTCTTTGAGCTTTATCTGTAAAATGGAATCTGTTGCATTTGTCTACTTACCCCACATTATTTTGTAACTCAAATGATATACTGTGTTAACATGATTTGCAAACTTTGTTAATTCAAAATTTAAACTTATATCCAGGAAGACCTAAAACACTATGAAGAATACCTAGATGGAGTTTAAGTTATCTTTCTTAGTGTAGCTTGAAGACCGAAGTTCCATATATGAATCAAGTAAAGAATGTGATACAATGAATAAGCAGTCTGCTAGAATGTGTATACACGGCAGCTCAAAGCATTGACTATGTCTGTTGAATTTTATTTCCTCCTCTTCCAACAGTTTTCTCTCTGGACATTTGTTTGGCTCCACTTCTAGCAGCCTCTTTATGTAAATATTCCCGAAAGCTTCCTCCCAAATTACTTTACTCCATCCTTTCTCACTGGATGGATTCCATTATATTCCATCCATGCAGAGTGGCTCTTCCAGTGGTTTTCACTGATACCCAATAGCTACAGCCAGCAAGTGTTCCGAATGCCCAGTACACACATACTTTATTGCTCATTGCCCATACCATTAACTCTTACCTTTGCCTTGTATAATTCTTGTCCCACATTTCCAACTTCTTTTTCAAAAATTGCACCTAGAAGGGCCCCTGGATGGCTCAGTCATTAAACATCTGCCTTTGGCTTAGGTCATGATCCCAGGTCCTGGGATCCAACCTCTCACTGGGCTCCCTATTCACTTTCTTTTTTTAAAGATTTTTATTTATTTATTTGACAGACAGAGATCACAAGTAGGCAGAGAGGCAGGCAGAGAGAGAGAGGGGGAAGCAGGGTCCCCGCTGAGCAGAGAGCCCAATGCAGGCCTCGATCCCAGGATCCTGGGACCATGACCTGAGCTTAAGGCAGAGGCTTTAACACACGGAGCCACCCAGGTGCTGGGCTCCCTATTCAGTGGGAAGCATGATTCTCCTTCTCCCACTCCCCCTGCTTATGTTCCCACCCCTGCTGTCTCTCTCTCTGTCAAATAAATAAATAAATAAATAAACAAATAATTGCACCTGAAATTCTCACCAACCTGTCAACCATAATCACTAAACCTGAATTCTTTGTCTGCTCTGTACAAATTGGCTTTCTTCCAATTGGCTTATTTTGGTTTATGGCATGATGATTTTCTTTTCACTCAGGTTTGAAAACAAAAGTTATTATTATTATTATTTTTTTTAAGTTTTCCAGGTCTCTCCACTGCTCATTATTTCCTCTATCGTGTCATTTCCTCTTTGTAATACCTCTTGTACAACTCTTGTTCTGTTACTACTTACAAAATATAAGCTGAGGACTGTTTGCTTGAATCCTTGCACTGATTTCCCTGCTTCCAGTTTATCTTCTCTCCATTTTCCTTTCATAAACAATGGTTCCAATCAACTTGATTATGCTATTTTTTTAATTTTAAAAAATTCAATGTTATTTTACTACTTAATAAAATCACCAGACACAAGGCTTTATGATCTGGGCCCATTATTTCATCTCTTCCATATTTCCATGCAAGCAATTTATGCTTTGCTTTAATGCACAGAGATTATTCAGTTATGGAGACTCAGAACAGACATAGAAGGAGTAGTACTTGTTAAGTGGCAACTGCGCTCCCTGCACTGATCCTTCATAACACTTATTTTAACACTAGATTGAGAACCCAAATATACCCAACTCTGTGACACCTTTCAGATGTCCATACAGTAGAATGTAGTTTCCCCCTGCTTTGGAAACTCTGATGTGCTTTGTCTTATCTAAAATTGTCTTACTGTGATGCTTGGGTGGTTCAGTTGGTTAAACGTCTGCCTTTGACTCAGGCCATGATCTTATCATCCTCGGATTGAGTCACACATTGGGCTTCTTGCTCAGTGGGCAGCCTGCTTCTCTCTGCCTGCACCTCCCCCTGCTTGTGTGCTCTCTCTCTCTCTCTCTGTCCCTCTCTCTGACAAATAAATAAATAAAATCTTTAAAAAATAGAATAATAAAATAAAATAAAATAAAATTGGTTTATCAGATTTCAATCTCCTTGAGAGAAGGGATTTTATTTTTGATTTTGTGCAGCATATTCATTCAGCATTTATTGAATTGGAAAATTCCAACAGGTAAACTAATGCTTGTTTTGATTCTTATTTACAAGACTATAACTAAAATAAAAACATAAAATAGTATAATTAAATGAGCAAACATTATAAATAAGTAAGGTGATACATAGTACAAAAATATACTAAAATCTATCATCAGTTCAGTGATCGGGATGAATTTTTTCCTTTTTAAAATAAACTTAGAAGAAACATGCTACCAATTGAGCTTTTTTTTCTAACATATTTTAACATAATGCCTTATTCCATGGAAAATAAAGTCAATGTTTCCAGGAAAATTAAAATTGGCTAACCTACTTCTTTTTTGAGTCACTCTCTAGCTGGAGGAAACTGAAAAAGGGCTGTCAGTTCACAAACTTCTCTTTTGAAAACAACATGGCAATTTTCCCAGGTGATGGTATTTCTGTAGCTGTTTAAACTCAGTTAAATTTTCACATGCAATAATAGATGCTATTAATCTTTTTAAAAGACAGTCACTTTAAACGACATAGCAGTTAAATGAGATTAAGAATGATGGTTCCCCATCAGTATATACAGTGAAGTTAGAAGTCTTTGGAATCTATCTCCATCCACTGAGGTCACCATCATGAAGATAAACTACCTTCTTTTCCCACAAGATGGCCCTTAGTGACATTATCTGAAGTAGGATTTGATAATGGATGGACTTAGATATAAATTATTATGAATGTACATACAATTTTAATGTTCATTCCTCCTTTCAATAAAATTTTATTAAGTGGCCACAATGTTCTGAGGATTGTGTCACAGAAACCTCTAGAGAAGAATTTTTCTAAATTATTCAACCAGAGGGGGGCCCAGTAACTCAGTCAGTTAAACGGCTGCCTTTGGCTCAGGTCAGGATCTCAGGGTCCTGGGATCGAGCACCATGTCAGACTCCCTACCAGGAGTCTGCTTCTCCCTCTCCCTCTATGGCATCCCCCGCTTATTCTCTCTCTCTCTCTCTCTCTCTCAAATAAATAAATAAAATCTTTAAAAAATAAATTATTCTACCTGCTTTTATTAGAATAGATGGTCTTTGGAAAAATAAGAAAAATATTTTGGTCAATTGTGTTGAGAAATGTTTCTATTCTCCTTTTAGAAAAATACATGCATATTAGCTTATGAAAACTTCAGGTAAGTCCAACACTAAAGAAACATGCTTCACTTTATTTAATCCAGCTTATCCCACACTTATTTACTGAAAAAAAATTTATTTCCTCCCTCATCCAACTGTACCAGTTATCAATAGATAACCCTATGGAAAATAAACCTTATCAGACTTAGCATTGTCCCAGTATAGCTTATAAAGTCTTGTCCATGCAGACATACGCATATTGATGGAGATACAATGTCTCATAGGAGAATGGCATCTTGTTTGGAAGGTAATCAGGATTTCAATTTAAACTTCAGAATCTGTTTAAGTGAAAAAGTCACTTGACCTTTTGGGTCCAATTATTTCCATTTCACAAAAGTGAAATAACAATGGATTTATACTCTAAAAGAGTAGGCGTTATGATTTCTTGATGTTATCCTTGCCAATTTTGAGAATAAGGATGTGTGCTTATAATACTATTAAGATTAAACATGAACTATAATTTACCTAAGAAGTTATGAATATAGGACATGGAAAGAACATATTGAGTATGGTTAACATCCAGTTGGTGCAACTCAGTGAAAGAGCTGTGGCACTCCCAAAGGGATTTTGAGAGAATTTTAGTGATTTCTCCCATTTTTCTTAATACAGCACTGGTAGGTTATTACTATTCAATTATATATTATTGGGTTTGATTATGCATGTCTCTAAAATACTTGACCAAGAATGATTGACTTGGGCAATTGAAATAATATGGAATTTCATAATAAGGGAAATCAGTTATATATTTTAGGATACAGTATACCAAGGGAAAATTGAACAATATGATGATATTTAATATAAATAGATTTGATCCATGAGAGCTATTTTGTGGAAACCCAATCAATTAATTACAGAGATTAAATGGACAAGGACAAAGGACTTTTAGAATAAATGCTCTTGTTATACTTTCTTTCTATTTTTGAATATAAGAATGGCTGTTTTGTTTTTTTATTTTTAATTACAAAGAGAAATGAAACTGTTACTTGGATCCTATATCTGTAGCTAAATAGCTGTATGACATTAGACAATACCCACTCTTTACTTGGTGTGACCCTGCATTTTTTACATACATAGTAAAATCTCAATGCTTTTTGGAGTCTAAAAACCTCTTATTCTATGAAACAATATAGAGATGTCAGAAATATGATCAACATGAAGGTAAGTCAATTTAGCACACCATGTATTCTACTTGAACCAATTGAAAATGTGCTTTTAGTAGTATGAGGTTATTTGAGAATACCAATTCATGGGTAAGCTCAGTTAATAGCCATTTTAGGCCAACATGCCTTGGGGAAATGCACAATTCAAAGGCCTTAAATGTATATTTGAAATATTGCAATAGTCTGATAAGTCACTGGATATGAACAAGTCACAAAAGAGACATCTTGGCTCCAGTGATACCAAATTTAGTTATGGGATACTTTATCAGAGCCAAAGGAAATATCTCATAGAAAATCTTACAAAAAAATATGTTTGAGCTGTGGAAATAATAACTTAGATAAAGTTTCAATCACTTTCTAGTATTAAAAGAAAGGACCAGTTTGGAGATGCAATATATGATAGTCATTAAAATCAAAGCCAGATATCCTAGCTTTAAAACCCAGTGTTGCCTCCTACTAGTTATGTGCTTTGTGGAAGTTACCTTCATTCTCTTTGTTATAGTTTTCTTATCTGACAAATTGGAATGAAATTAGTAAATACCTTAAAAACTTTTCTGATAACTAAATTTTAAAATGCATGCAAAATACAGTACCTAACTTACAAAAAGTACTCAACTGTGTGTGTTGAATCACTAAATTGTACACCTGAAAGTAATATTACACTCTATGTTAAATAACTGGAATTTGAATAAAAATTTTAAAAAAGTGTTCAACTAATGTTATCAATTTTTAAAATTAATACTCAAAAGTTCTGGTTTCAACTAAGGGTAGCATAGCTTGAATCACATTAGTCAATCTGCTAATAACAATGACAAACTCTGGTCCAATATGTAAACAATTTCTCACAAAACAATTGTAAAGCTCTGGAAAGGAACCAAAAGAGGTAGAAAATAAAAGAAAAAAATCTTTAAATGAAAGGAAGTTTTGCAATAAAATAGGTTTTCCCCAAGGGTACTCTCAGTGTCCAATGGCAAAGAAGTGGAAATCATTAGTTTTACTGTGATGAAGACACAGAGGCTGGAGTTTGGAGCTGCCAGAATGACTGGAAATTGAGGGGAAACATTCTTCAAAGGCAGACACCACAAAAAGGGAAGCACCAAAATTATGTATAACTTGTCAAATATCAGCTGATGCCTAAACTCCTCATATGCAAAGTGATAGAAAAGAACCCAGAAAACAGTTGCAGCTGGCAGAATAAAGACTTGAGCAGAATCCAGTGAGAAGAACCATGCCTTAAGAAGAAAGTCCAGGACTACATCTTAGCTCTAAGAGGAAAACCAAAGTCCTTAAGGGGCCCCCAAAGCTTAAATCCGATCAAGTCAATCTGCCTGTTTTCTAATTCTCTACTGCAATGAAACACATCATTCTTTCAGAGAAGATAGCATAATCTTTTTCTACAGCATATCCACAAGGTCCAGTATATAGTTCAAAAATGGAAGATATGAGAAAGGAAAAATAAGACACAAAAATAAAATAAAATAATAGAAGTAGAAATACAAATGGTAACATCTAATTATGGTCCCTTAAGCAGAGGAGAGAAAGGGAATAGTGATGGAAACAAATATTTACATATATGAGATAAGAGCAAAAATTATAGTCAAAATGTCAAAATTGATAAAAAGATATCAAGTCACAGAAACAAAAATCTCTTGGGGTCAAGCAAGAAAAAAAAAACAAAGAAAAACACATCTATGTGCATTATAATCAGCCTGTTGAAAACCAAATATGAGGAAAAAAATATTAAAGAATAAAAATCCACTGTGTTCCACTAAACAACTTAGACTCACTTTTGTTGAAAGAAAAAAAAATATATCAAAGCCAGAAGATAACAGAAATATATCTCCTGAGTACTGGTGGATGTGAAGGTGGTAAGAAAGTTGTGAATTCTAGATCTTCTTCTTAAATATCTTTCACAAGTGGAAGAGGAGTTGACTTTTTGAGGGGAAATACTTTGCCCTAAAAATGCTAATAAAATGTATTCAGCCTGAAGAAAATAATCCACCAAGGAAACCCACACATAAAAAATGAAGACAACTGGTAAATATATGGGTGTATAAGAAGAATTGCATTTTTCTTTACTTCTTTAAATGTCTATTGACTGTTTAAAGTAATAATAGAATTCATAAAAGTAAAATATATGATCAGAGTAGTGGAGTGGGTAGATTAAGTTATACATGTTGAGTATCATTTTAAGTTAGACAATCAGAATTTAATAATTTAAATTAACCATTGAGAAACTAAACAAAGAAATAAAGGTAGTAGATTAAAGAGATTAAATGAAATAATATGAAGCACTCAGTAGTAAAGGAGGAAGAAAGAAACAAAGTATAATACAGGACATAGAGAAAATAAAGAGCCAGAAGATAGACTTAAATACAGTCTAACAATAATGGCATTCAATGCATGCGGATTACATACTCCAATTAAAAAAAAGAGATTGTCAGACTGCTTTTAGTGATGAGTCACACTAAAATTATATGTAAATATATAGGCTGGACATGGAAGGATGGGAAAAGAGAGAAAAAGCAAACATTAATCACAAGAAAGCCATATTAATAGCAAAGAAGACTTTAAGAAAGTATTACCAGAGATGCAAAAGAGAAATGTTTTATAATGTTAGATTATTTTCCTCAAAATTTAATAGAGCAGAGATATAAAAATCATTTAAGGGTGTAGAAAATTTGGGCAACACTAGCAACCAATGTGAGCAAATTGGCATTGCTGAACAGCACCTGAAACAACTTCAGAGTACATAGTCTTTTCAGGAATGTATAAACCATTTACCAAAATAGACCATACACTGCACTACAGATGAGGCATCACTTGATTCAATGTTGAAAATACAGAGCCTATCTTCTCACCTGATGCAATGAAATTGAAAATAACAAGAAAACACAAAATATCCAAATTTCTGAGCCTAAGTGACACATTTCTCAGTAGTCCATGGAGCAAAGAAGAGATCATAAGGAAATTTAGAAAATGCTTTGACTCAAAGACAATGAATAAATTTAAAAATCCTGCTGAATGGGAAATTCATAGATTTATATTTATATTTTTAAAAAGATTAAATATTTAAAATGAGCTAATAACAAAGATTAAAAAATAATTGAGCAACTAAACTCAAAGGGAGGAGAGTAAAGGAAATAAAAATAAGAATGTTAGAGATTTACATAGAGAACAAACAATACAGAAAATTAACAAAGCTAAAAGTTGGTTGAAAAAAATAATAAAATTAGCAATACTGATACAACCAATAGCAAATATTTGCAGAGAAAAAAAGAAGAAACACAAATTAATATCAGGAAGGAAGTAGGGAGCATCACTACAAAGCATACAGACATTAAAAGGATATTAAGGGGATAGTATAAAAAACTTTAGCCTAATAAATTCAACTGCTTAGATGAAATAGACAGTCTCCTTGAAAACCCTCATTCACTAAAACTAACACAACAAGAAATGAAAAATTTAATACCTCATGACTAGTAAAGCAGTGAACTAATTACTAAAAAGCTTTTCACCAAAACTCCAAGGCCAGATGGATTTACTGGTAAATCCTATCAACACTTAAGGATCAAATAACATCGATTTATAATAAATCTTTCAAAAATAACAGAGAAGGGCATATTACTAACTTGTTTTATGAGGCCACTATACTATTTTTAAAATTTAATTTAATTTTTTATTATTATGTTTATTTAGTCACTGTATATGATACCAAAACTGACAATAAACAAAGCAAAAAAATAAAATTTTAAGATAGTGATCCTTATTAACATAAATGCAAGCACTTTGGTGAAATATTAACAAAATCCAATAACAAATCAAAAATGATAATACACTAGGAATAAATTCTTGAGTTTATCACAACAGTACAACCTTGGTATAACTTTTAAAATCAGTTGATGTCACTCATAACATAAAAAGAATAAAGAAAAAAAATCATATGATTATTTTAAATGCAAAAAAACCCCACCTTTGATAAAATTCAGTAAACATTTATAATGAAAAGTTACAGCAAACTAGAAATTAAAGAGATATAATTGATTAAAATTGGCCATCTATATTAGTGATCAATAATCACAGAAAGTACATCAACCATTGTCTGAAATTTATTGACTGGAAGAGGGCAGGGGAAAACATTTAGGGGCAGTTGGAATATTTTGTATTTGGGTTTGTGCGATGACTACACTGGTAGATACATTTGTCAAAACTTAAGGAACTACGCACCTGGGATTCATTCTTTTTACTAAATATAAAATGTAAAATTAAGTATAAAATTAAAAATTAAAAAGAGACAATAGCATCTCACTGAGTTAATTAATGCCAACACAAGAATTAGAATGTAGAACTCTTCATATCTTTTCCAGAATGGTTAAGATCTTCAGAATCTTGGGCTTATGTAGGCTTAAAAATTCATAATAATAATAACAATATGAATCACTTTAGGGGCACTTGGGTGGCTCAGTCAGTTAAGCTTCCAGCTCTTGATTTCAGCTCAAGTCAAGATATCAGAGTCCTGAGATCAACACCCCCCCGCCCCCGGCCCTTGGGCTTTGGGGTCAACACTGAGTCTGCTTGTCCCTCTTCTTCTGTTCATCCCCTGGCTCTCATTCTCACGCTCCGAAAAAAAGAAAGAGAAAGGAAGGAAGGAAGGAAGGAAGGAAGAGAAAGAAAGAGAGAAAGATTGATTTAAAAAATAATTTCAATCACTTTGGACTGCTGTGAGACACTGAACTTGTCCAATTGTGTATTTTAAATTTTGTTGGAAAGATTTTTTTTTTAAGATTTTATTTATTTATTTGACACAAAGAGAGAGAGAGCGCGCGCGCACAAACAGGGGGCGCAGCAGGCAGAGAGAGAGGCATAATCCAGCTTCCAGCTGAGCAAGGAGCCAGACTCAGGGCCACATCCCAGGATCCTGGAATAAAGACCTGAGCCAAAAGCAGACGTTTAACTGACTGAGTCACCTAGGCACCCCTGGAAAGATTTTTGATTCCTTTTTATTTCTTGATTTCTTTTTAAATGCTCTCTCCATGCTATAGAAATACTAGGTATAGACGTAGTAAGAAATTTACAAGGTTTTCAAAATAATATTACAGTTGTCAGAAAAATATTCAGCTCTGTGCAAAATGAAAAAGAGCAGTAAAGACTTCTTATGTATGGTCCTGACATCTCTTTCTTTTAAGTTATATAAACATGTTTGGGGTGGGGGGACACCTGGGTGGCTCAGAGTGTTGAGCCTCTGCCTTCGGCTCAGGTCGTGATCTCAGGGTCCTGGGATTGAGTCCCATGTAGGGCTTTCTGCTCAAGAGGGAGTCTGCTTCCTCCTCTCTCTCTCTGCCTGCCTCTCTGCCTACTTGTGATTGCTCTCTGTCGAATATATAGCTGAAATCTTTAAAAAAAAAAAAAAAGTTACATAAACACGTTTGCATCATAGCACAGTTGCAACTGTGATTTTACTTTCCTATTACCTAGACTATGCTAACAAGCAAATTAGGTGATTTCACATAATCAATCCCATTTAATTTAAGAAGGGATTTATAGAATACAAATGTAGTATATAATACTGAATAAAGTTTTTTCCTAATTATTAGTTTATTAGTTTCCTTATTTTTAAACTATAGGCAGGGATTTTTTTTTTTTTCACCATTGTATCTCTACTATACAGTACAATGTCTGGCAAATAGGAGGTGACTAATAAAATTTCACCGGTTAAACAAAAGATGGAATGAATTCAAACACCCATCTCTACCTTGAAGCCTTTGCTACTAATTTAATATTAATCCCTTTTTTGTCTAATCACAATAGCAAATCTGTAGGATTTGAATAGTTGTGTTGTTCCAAGAATTCCAGTAGACACATTATTATATATTATTTGTTCATCATCTTAATCTTACAGGATCAAAGTTTCTTTCATTTATATATGCGTGACTCTCTACTACTCCTGTCAAAAGAAAGTACATCAGAAAATAATGTCTTTTAAAACATCTTCTTGAGATTTGTGGATCATAAGATGAATGCTGGGATGCCATAAATGACAATTGTGCACAGCCAATTAAACAAAAGCATTGTACAAATAGAAAGGGCTCTATTAATGCAGATGATATGTATGCTTCTGGTGAGTATTTCTAAAAAATTAAAAATTTATTTTAGTCTCCTGCCAGTTATGATTTTTTTTAGCATCATTAAATTTAAGATAGTTGCTATTATGATACAAATATAATTATTTGAGAGGAATAGAGCTAAAATGAATTATTAACACTGATTGATATTATAATTTACTCCCAGGACAAATAATTTTATACATAAGTCTATGTCAAAAGTACAATGCTTTCAATGTTCATTATACAAATAATTTTTCATACCATTTTATAATTTAACTATATTTACTAAGCTAAATGACTATAAAATAGATGAAAAATAATTATGGAAAATAGATTGTATCATTTCAAAATGTTTATAAATATATTGTGAAGTTATTCCATGCTGTGGAGATTATATTATCCCATAATAAAATAAGCTTCTGTAAAATCAAAATTATTTTTTATTGGACCAATTTTCCTGGGATAAAATTTTTAATAATAGCACATTCTCTCAAGATTACTAACAGACTTAGAGAGGGACTATATCTCTTAATTTATGACCCAAGATTATTGTTTGTTTATTTTTAATTGGCTCCCAGGATGTCTTTTCTATTAAAAATACTGCTTTTCCCACTAATAAACTTCCTCATCAATAGAAAAATCAGATTTCCTATGCAAGATTTTAAGCAAGTTTTATCCCATAGGTAGTAATGATTGTGCCATCTATAAACAGGGAGTCATGATAAAATAATAGGGCATCCCATTGCCCACCATAGTTTCTTAGAATAAGATGTATAAGTTAATTTCTTCAATTAAGTCAAAGTTTATGGTCCTTCCAAGAAGTGAGTATTAGTCACTTTTTACTTATCACTGATTTAGAAGAGAGGGAGATGTACATGATAATATGTCACAATAACTTCTAAAGATATGTTAGTTTATACATAATAAACTTGAGGCTCAGAACAGTTAAGGTACATGCTAGAATCCCAAATTCCTGGTTTTAGGTCAATGTTTTGTTATTTTCCTATGTATATTTGTTAGGAAATGTGCTTGTTCCCTTTTGTTTGTGCATCTAGAGGAAGGAGACTTCAATTCTTAGGAAAGAATTTTGAATGTACGTTTCCTCCCTTCATCTCATTTCCTCCTTTCTATGTAGAAATCTATCAATCTAAGGAGGTAAGTTTAGCAATGGGTTTCTCAAAAGCATAATAGAATCTACATACCTTTCTGCTACATTATCCAGTTCTGCTTTACAGTAATGTTGAGAACTCTGCTTCATTTGACTAACGAAGTGTACTTATCAATTTGTTGGAAATTTTAGGAGTGGAGGGGTAGACTATCAAGTGGCACCACATCTCTAAAAGTTGAAATTATTTCACCCATTAATAAATCCCCCTTCCAGGGGTGCCTGGATGGCTCAGTGGGTTAAGCCTCTGCCTTCAGCTCCGGTCATGATCTCAGGGTCCTGGGATTGAGCCCCACATCGGGCTCTTTGCTCAGCAGGGAGCCTGCTTCTCCTCCTCTCTCCTTCTGCCTGCCTCTCTGCCTACTTGTGATCTCTGTCTGTCCAATAAATAAATAAAATCTTTAAAAAAAATATATATATATATATATCACCCTCCCCAATTCAGATTCTATAGTGCTTCCCAGTGTTCATCATATCATAGCACAGATAAACAATTGTATTTTTTTGGCACACTAGGATAAACAGAAGAGGCTGTCTGGCAATAGTTAGAAGAGGGATCTGGCTGCCCTAGACTCAGACCCCTTCCTCTCAGGTGCAAGACAATCCCTTACTGAGTGCTTATTAAACACCAAAAACACTTGGTGTTTTTGTTACATTTAATTTCATTTTGTTTTTTATTTATTTTATTGCATTTTTAACATAGTTGCTAAAGAGTGGTAATCTTAAGGGAAAGATATTATCAATGCATGAACTCCAAGATAGTCGTAGAGATCTAGTATTATACCATCAATATCAGTAGAGGCCAGTCTTTCTTAATTGGTATTTTGATATGCCAATTTTAATTATTCTTATCTATTCCTTAAAGCAGACTTCTACTAGGCAACTAGAGAAGGGTAGAATGTTGTCATTATTTGTAATGACACTTTATTTGTAATGACTCCTAATAAATGACACTTTATATTTTAAAACATTTCTTTTTCAAATGGTTCTTAATTGGGCTGAAATCATAACATAAAACAGGACTATGTTCTTGTTATTTATTCATTTGAGAAGACCTTTTCATTTATGCAGAAGAAACTGTTTCCTTTTTGTTTCGATCCTATCTTCCTCCAAAATATCAAGTGCCAATTGATTTGTTTGGAAATGTATGATTTACAAATATATTATCTCTATAAGGCTCTATAATTCAGTGTATTATCTAGACAAATTAGCATTATCTGCTGGTTTACTTGGTCCAAAAGAATGTTAAAAATGAGTTTTTGGATTTACAGAAACTTAAGACAAAAAGTCCTAAGTAAGCACTTAAAGATTGGAAATTTTTTTCTAGAAAGGGTCAGATAGTAAATATTTTTGGCTTTGTGGGCTAGACTAGTCACCCGAGGGACTGCTCAGCTCTGCTTTTATAGGCAATGGTTTTTAGAGAAAAAATAATGAATGGATGGGCTGGATTTGGCCCATAAGCTATCATTTGCTGATTTCTGATCCAAATTTATCTCCATTTGTAGATATATAGAGTGCTATCCAGAGAGGACATAAGTTGCCTCTGGTTTCACATCAATAGCGGGAAGTCAGGGCTCCTACTTCCCAATTGTTCACCTTTTGCATGCTGTTCCATCACTTCTATTTGTGTGTGGAGGGGAGAATTAGGGAAACAAATGGCACTGAAAATTTAAAAACAGTTTTATTTCTGGGTGCCTGGGTGGCTCAGTGGGTTAAGCCTCTGCCTTCGGCTCAGGTCACGGTCTCAGGTTCCTGGGATTGAGCCCCACATCAGGCTCTCAGCTCAGCAGGGAGCCTGCTTCACCACCACCACCCCCTCACCTCTGCCTGCTGCTCTGCCTACCTGTGACCTCTCTCTCTCTCTGTCAAATAAATAAATAAATCTTTTTTTAAAAAGTTTTATTTCTGATATGTAAATATAAAAATATTAAACAGACAAATATTACTACCCACTATTTGTTCAGTATTATGTATTGTGTAATACACTGTTTTTTTTAAATTTTATTTATTTGACAGAGAGAAAGAGATCACAAATAGGCAGAGAGGCAAGCAGAGAGAGGGGGAAGCAGATTCCCTGCTGAGCAAAGAGCCCCATGTGGGGCTCAATCCCAGGACCCAGAGATCATTACCTGAGCCAAAGGCAGAGGCTTAACCCAGTGAGCCACCCAGGTGCCCCTAATATGCTGTTTTTTACATGCATTTTATTTATACCCCACCCAACAGTATGAGATAGATACTTTTATTATCTCTTGTTTTACTAATAAGAAACAGGCTCAGAGAGGTTAGGTAAGTGGCCCAGGACACAAAGACTATAATTTGGCACAGCTCAGATTCCAACCCAGTTACTAATGCTGGTAACTCCTACTCATCTACCTTCCTATCATATTGTCTCCATTTCCAAATATGGCGAATGTGGTAGACATTTATTGTTATGGTTATCAAGCTCTGATTTCTTATTTCTGGTAGCTATAATAATAGTCACCCAAAGATTTTAAGTCCTAATTTCTAGAAGTCATAAATTTTATATTTGGAAAGATAGGGAAAGGATCTTTGCAGGTGTATTAAATTATGCATTTTGAGATGAGGAGATTAATCTAAATTATCCAGGTGGGACTTAAGTAAACACACAGGTATCCTTATAAGAAATAGGCAAAGGGAGTTTGGAGAGAAACAAACAAAAAAAAGGCAATGTTACCACAGAGGCAGACATTGGAGTGATGTAGTCAGAAGCCAAAGAACTGTTGGAATCACAAGGAGCTAGGCAAAGCCTGGAAGATTCCATACTCCCAGTATAGGAGTATGGAACACATACTCCCTTCAGGGAGTATAGACACATACTCCCTTCACGGAGTATAGCCCTGCCTGATTTTGGGCTACCTGACTCCAGAACTGTAAACAAATATTTTGTTATGTTTTGTTTTGTTTTAAGCAATCAAAATTGTGGTAATTTGTTACAACAACTTCAGGAAACTAATACAAATAACAATAATATAATTTTCCCCTAGATCACCATCCCTTCCCTACTCTTTACTCCTGTGTTCCTAACTGAAAATGATTACATCCTTGTCCCTAGGAGTGGTGCATTTGTCCAGTCCTAAGTCAATCACACTACGTTCCTCTGGCCCTCATGATTGGCTCAGGGACAGATATACAATCCAGACAACCAATTAAAATAAGTATATGAAATTCATAGCTATTGGGGATTCTTTATCTTTTCTGATGGATTGTGGGGAGAACATATAATTTAAGGATTACC
This sequence comes from Neogale vison, assembly GCF_020171115.1. Classification (NCBI taxonomy): domain Eukaryota; kingdom Metazoa; phylum Chordata; class Mammalia; order Carnivora; family Mustelidae; genus Neogale; species Neogale vison. The sequence continues at coordinate 265,205,424 of NC_058091.1, read as the reverse complement.
TGATGTACATCCTGCAACCATGAGGAAACGAGTTGCTTAATAATGAAGTCAACACACGATGTAATGAGCACTAGGTGCTATATGCAACAGATGAATCACTAAATTCTACTCCTGAGAAGAAGAAGAAGAAGAAGAAGAAGAAGAAGAAGAAGAAGAAGAAGAAGAAGAAGAAGAAAGAGGAAGAAAGAAGAAGGAAGAAGAAGAAGAAGAAGAAGAAGAAGAAGAAGAAGAAGAAGAAATGAATAATAATAAAAAGTCAACTCAGAAGAAGCCAAGCCAGAAATAGGTAAAACTGGGTTTTGATGGTATATTAGGATTCTCTAGAGAAACAGAACCAATTGGAGGTAGATATATAGATAGAGTATCCGTATAGTACAGATATGCATATATAAAAGAGTTATTATAAGGGATTGGTTCATGAAATTATGGACACTGAGAAATCTCATGATCTGCCATTTTCAAGCTGGAAACCCAGTTAAACTGGTGGTGTATTTGCAGTCCAAATGCAAAGGCCTAAGAACCAGGGGTGTCAATGGCATAAGTCCCAGTCTGAGTCCAAAGACCTGAGGACCAGGACCACTGATGTCCCAGGGCAGGAAAAGGTAGATGTCCTAGTTCAAGCAGAGAGAAAGTTTACCCTTTCTCTTACTCATTTTTTTTGTTGTTGTTATTGTTCTATTCAGGCTCTCAGTGGATTCAATGATGCCAATCTGCTTTGGTGAGGGTAATCTCTACTCAGTCAAATGATTGAATGCTAATTTCTTTCAGAAACACCTTCAGAGACACACCCAGAAATCATGTTTTAACAGCTATCTGAGTATTGCCTAGCCCAGTCAAGCTGACCCATAAAGATGTTGAGTCCAAGATGGTGGGGGATTAGGAGACCTCAGTTGCATCCGGTCCCAGGTGTTCAGCTTGATAGCTATCAAATCATTCTGAACACCTGTGAACTCAACCAGAAATCTAAGAATAGCTGCAACTCTACAAATAGAGAAGTGGCCAATTTCTGCAAGGTAAGAGGTGAGGAGAAGTGACTCCAAGGAAATATATCAGAAGATAAACTGCAAGGGAAGGAGCTTCTGTAAGCCAGCACTGGAAAGTGATACAGCAGAGAAACACAAAATCAGAACTTTTAGAAGTCTGCTTCACTGAGACATTCCTGCCTGAAAGGTGCTCAGTTGGCAAAGTGGGGAGGAATCCTAGGTGGGACAGTTGTGGTTTCAGGATCCCCAGAGTCACAAGAAGACCAGAGGTGCCTAAAAGTGGAAGAGTTCCCAGGCATTGGAGCCAGGGAAGCCAGCTTCAGTCAGAAAGCCTAAGAGTGAGTCCTCAGCTCAGGGTGGCCATATACCACGAATTGTGGCATGGTCAGGTGACTGCTCTTTAAGCAGGGGCCCAGCAAGCAAAGGGATGAATGAAAAAAGGAGGTACCCTTTAACCCAGCAATTGCACTACTAGGTATTTACCCAAAGGATGCAAACATAGTGATCTGAAGGGGCACTTGCACTCTGATGTTTCTAGCAGCAATGCCCACTGCTAGGTATTTATCCAAATACACTGCTAGATATTTATCCAAAAGATACAAACAGTGATTTGAAGGGGTACCTGCCACCCAATGTTTATAGCAGCAATGCCCACAATAGCCAGACTATGGAAAGAGCCCAGATGTCCATCAACAGATAAATGGATAAAGAAGATGTGGGAGATATATATAGATATAGATATAGATGTATGTACATATAATGGAATACTATGCATCCATCAAAAGAAATGAAATCATGTCATTTTCAGTGATGTGGTTGGAACTAGAGGGTATTTTGCTAAGCAAAATAAGTCAATCAGAGAAAGACAATTATCATATGATCTCACACGTATGTGAAATTTAAGAAACAAAATGGAGGATCATAGGGCAAAGGAGGGAAGAATAAGACAAGATGAAACCAGAAAGGGAAAATGCTTAGCATAATCCCTTCCAGTTCCATCCATGTCAATGTGGGTACTGTCCATATCAATGTGGGTATTCATCCTGCTGATGGCTGAGTAATATTCCATTGTATATATGAACCTTGGATTTCTTTCATTCTTCCTTCTTTAACTGATGGAATGGTTATCACTTTGATAAAGTGATTTTATTCATTTTTTCCTTTTTTTATTCATTTATTTTTATTTTTATTCATTTTATTTTTATTTTATTTTATTTTTATTCATTTTATTTTTATTCATTCATTTTAGTTTTTATTCATTTATTCATTTTATCACTTTGTATTTATTCTCTAAAGTCACCTCTTTGCTTTCAGCACTTATGAATTTCTTACGATTTTGTCACTGTTTCTCCGATTTTTTTGTTAATATTTTCCTCATTTTTTCAGTCTTAGCTTATAGATTTCAGAATTAATTCTATTTCCTTCAGAAACAGTAACCAGAGAAGAGAATTTTTCAGTTAATTTCAGAAAATGCTTTTGTATTTGATGGGCTTCAGAGCACCCCACCCTCTTTGGCATATTGATTATTTTGAATTAAAGTTACTTAAAAAGCAACCAGTCCAAAAGCACACTCTGTCCCTTCTTTGAGCCCCTGAAAGCAGGAAATAAATCCTATTTAAAGTGTATCCTCCCTGTACCAAAAGGTAAAGAGATAACCTTATCACTAGAGACATGAAAATCAGGGCTGAGAAGGGTATATAAACAAACCTCAGTCCTTCTTTATTCATTTCTTACCCCAAGCCAAAACTTCGTTGTCTTGCCAATTCTTCATAAATTTACTGTTTCCTTGTCAAAAAGGTATAAAAGCCATCTGCCTTGGTCTGCTTTTGTGGGGTCTCATATCTGTGTGGTCCCTATACATTTGAAATTAAATGCTTTTCTCCTGTTAATATCTCTTTTATTATGGGGGTGTCCCAGCCAAAAATCTAGAAGAGTAGAGGGGAATTTATTTTTCCTCCCCTATATATTTTACATCAAAACAAAAGATTTCATCACAGTAATTTGCCTCCACAATGATAATGTCTATTCAGAGTTGGTATATAACCAAAAACTTAAAACTAGCTATTCACTATGGAAGTTTGAATTATTTTGGAAAAATCAAGGTCTGTTGTATTGGATAACACATTCAAGAGGGCTTTTTCTAATTTAGTAAATGTCAATCGATAGTATATAACTAAAACATCATTGCATAATTAATTATCTATTTAAATGTTCCCCAATTTGTTTCAAAATATTCTTCTTTTGTCAACTTCTAAATAGAAAAGGCAGCTGAACACATGACACAAACTTTAACAAAAATGAAATAGTATATCAATTATTCCTCAATAAAACTGGAAAAAATGAAATAAAATAATGCATCCACTGAATATGCAAATAAGACAATCTTTACAGCATAATATCTTTAATTTGATGGCTGTTTGAATTGTTTGCTAAGAAAATTAGTGAGTATAGGAAGTTACTGATAGAGCAGAAAAATAATGAATATGTTAAAAACTCTTTGCAATAATTGGCATACCCTTATGTCATGTAAAATAAAATTGCTTTTATGATATAGCTTGTATGGTTTCCTTTACATCAAAGAAATGTCATCACAGCTATTGCAAATGCACAGATGAAATTGAAAACCCATGGTAATTTAACTATATGGAATATAAGAAATTGAAAACTTTGGACAGATTAACCATATGAAGTATGGTTCTCTGATGCATTTAGCTAGGTTGTGAATGTGGTAACTAAGGTAATTGCTTAGGTAACAGTTCTTACCTCTTTATACACAGCTGAGTGAATTGATTCTGTGGTTAATCTGGAAAGAAAATATGAACAGACACTTCTCCAATCAAGACATACAAATGGCTATCAGACACATGAAAAAATGTTCGCCATCACTAGCCCTCAGGGAGATTCAAATTAAAACCACATTGAGATATCACCTTACACCAGTTAGAATAGCCAAAATTAATAAAACAGGAAACAACATGTGTTGGAGAGGATGTGGAGAAAGGGGAACCCTCTTATACTGTTGGTGGGAATGCAAGTTGGTGCAGCCTCTTTGGAGAACAGTGTGGAGATTCCTCAAGAAATTAAAAATAGAACTTCCCTATGACCCTGCCATTACACTCCTGGGTATTTACCCCAAAGATACAGATGTAGTGAAAATAAGGGCCATCTGTACCCCAGTGTTTATAGCAGCAATGGCCACGGTCGCCAAACTATGGAAAGAACCAAGATGCCCTTCAACGGATGAATGGATAAGGAAGATGTGGTCCATATACACTATGGAGTATTATGCCTCCATCAGAAAGGACGAATACCCAACTTTCGTAGCAACATGGACAGGACTAGAAGAGATTATGCTGAGTGAAATAAGTCAGCAGAGAGAATCAATTATCATATGGTTTCATTTATTTGTGGAGCATAACAAATATCATGGAAGACAAGGGGTGTTAGAGAGGAGAAGGGAGTTGGGGTAAATTGGAAGGGGAGGTGAATCATGAGAGACTATGGACTCTGAAAAACAATCTGAGGGGTTTGAAGTGGCGGGGGGGTGGGAGGTTGGGGTACCAGGTGGTGGGTATTATAGAGGGCATGGATTGCATGGAGCACTGGGTGTGGTGAAAAAATAATGAATACTGTTTTTCTGAAAATAAATTAATTAATTTAAAAAATCTGGGTTGGTTGTTTCTATTGGCTCAAATAATCATAATCAGAATTGTTCTGAATATCAGATTTTGGTTTTTTACAAATGTCCAAAATATATCTAGGAATATTACCTGCATATCATAGACATATTTCTTTTGTGCACGTGTGGGCAATGATCTGGACATGCAACAAGGAAGACTAGTGTTTGGCCTGTTGCTTTGGGAATAGACATCAGTGGAATTACTCTCTCTCCCTGTGTCATCCTCTGATCACTGGTACCATGATCCTCTTTGCAAAGATGTATACTTTTTTCTTTATTTCCTTATGTAGAATATGTGAAAACAGCAATCATTACAATATAACATCTTCTTTAATCTGATGTGTGTTTTAGTTGTGTGCTAAGAAAATTATTGACTACAGAAAGTTGCTGATAGAGACAGTAGAAAAATAATAAGTTAAAAACTCTTTGCAATAATTGTTAAATATTAAAATTCTCTAAATTCTCCTAACACAGAAGGGAAATGTGAAGGCCAAATATTCTAAACCAAAGCCTTTAGGTTAGTCTCTTGTGGTTTAAGACATGCAGAAATTAAGGATGATGGAGAGAGGACTAAAACATAGACTTGAAACATATTATCCAGAATGGTTGTGATACCAGTTTAATCAGGAAGTTTACAGTAGACTCTCTTTCATACTGAAGTCATTCCTAGCACATGCTAGCAGGGATAGAGGCATATAGTAGGTCAAAGGGAAAAAAGTGACTATTCTTTAGTGCATACTTTGTTCCAGAGATTTTGCTTAGCACTTTTCATGCCATATTTCTTGTGGTACTCATGACTTTATCATAATTATTAAAGTAGATTGTCTTTAATGGAAAATAGAATAATTATAAATTGAAAGAGAAATAGATGGATTATTCAGTATATTATTTTGGTAATGAGAAAACCAATTCAGGAAAAAAATAAATCATACATCAAAATAGATTTCAAATGAAATAACAAGTTAAATGTAATAAATAAAACATTTTAAAAATGCAACCAAATGGAACAATCATAAATAAAACAAGTTTTTTATTGAGTACTTACCATGTACGAGACATTGTGGTAGGCTTTGTCTTTAATATAAAGCATAAATACTATGTTTCTGGTCTTTCCGAATATCATAAAGTTACTCGGAAACAAGGGGTTCTCAAAGTGGTTTCCCTAAAGGAAATAGAAGTAAGGTATATTAAATACCTCTTGTATACCACCTTAAAGTCTTTTGGTTTCATTTCCCATTCCAGTATTGCCCTGTGACCAATTCAGAACAAGTTTTAATTGACTTATTTCACCTAGACAGAATTTCCTAGCATCTGTTTTCAACTCTAGGGATTTTTATTAGGTACTTGAAAATGTGTAACCTGGAAATTTGCTTGAATTTATATCCTTGGGGTTGCTCCTAGATAGTGGGGGTTAGGAATCTGTGGAAAAAACATTCCTTCTTTCATCCCTGGTTGGATGGTTTTAGGAGGTATTTTATAAGTCCTTTTAGAATATCCCTCAAGATGGAGAATCCATAACACATTAGTGGTGACAAACCATATAACACATTTGCACTGAAATCTACTTTCTTCCTGTTCCACTTCTTCTGTCCTGCAGTCTGAATCTCTGGTATTGGGCTCAGCAATCAGTGAGACCAGGGTTTAAATCCAGATTCTATTCATCCAACAGAGTTAAGGGAAGGCAGCTAGTTAATACATTCCTTATTATAAGGATTATTATTATTATATTCCTTATAAGGGCCTGTTTCCTTATCTGTAAAAGTAAGTCATGATAGAATTTTTTATGAATTTGATGTGGTAATATTTAACAAATAGTAAATGTAAAACAAAAATTAATGACAATTTCTAATGAAGAAAGCAGTTGAGAATTGGAAGGTCAGGGAAGTATTATTCTGCCACATATACTTAACTATTGAGTAGGATTTTGAACTTACTCAAAATCCTGTTATTAAGGGCTTCACAAACAGAAAGAAACTCTTAAAGACCAGACATGTGCATTATCATTAATGATTGTTGGATTTGTTTGCGATATAGATAACATTGATTTGATGTAAATGCAGAAAAAAATTCCCCTGATTTATTTTCATTTCTTATCTACCATATATTACAACATCCTATCAGAGAGTAAAGTGAAATTAATGAACAGAAATGTTTCTGCATTAGACAAGGGGCGTTAGAGAGTAGTAGGGTATTTGGGTAAATTGGAAGGAGAGGTGAACCATGAGAGACTATGGACTCTGAAAAACAGTCTGAGGGGTTTGAAGTGGCAGGGGGGTGGGAGGTTGGGGTACCAGGTGGTGGGTATTATAGAGGGCACAGCTTGCATGGAGCACTGGGTGTGGTGAAAAAATAATGAATACTGTTTTTCTGAAAATAAATAAATTGGGAAAAAAAAAAAGAAATTCCTTTTTTAAAAAATTCTATTAAAATTCAATTTAATGAACATATACAGTATTATTAGTTTCCACAGGTAGAATTCAGGGACTCACCCAGTGCTCATTGCTTCCAGTTTGCTCCTTAACGACCGTCACCCAATTAGCCCATACCTCTCCTACCTCTCCTCCAGCTACCTTCAGTTTGTTCCGTATATTAAGAGTCTCTTATGGCTTTCATCCCTTTCTGTTTTTGTCTTATGTTATTTTTCCTTCCCTTCCCCTATGTTCATCTGTTTTGTTTCTTAAATTCCACATATAAGTGAGATCACATGGTTTTTGTCTTTCTCTGATTCACTTATTTTGCTTAGCATAATACCCTCTAGTTCCATCCACATCATTGAAAATGGCAAGATTTCATTTCTTTGATGGCTGAGTAATGATTAAATATATATATACATATATATGTATATATACATATATATCACATCTTCTTTATCCATTCATCTGTTGATGGACATCTGGTCTCCTTCCATATTTTGGCTACTGCGGGCACTGCTGCTATAAACATTGGGTGGCAGGTGCCCCTTCAAATCACTGTTTGTATCTTTTGGATAAATACCTAGCAGTGCAATTCCTGGGCTATAGGGTAACTCTATTTTTAACTTTTTGAAGAACCTCCATACTGTTTTCCAGAGTGGTTGCTTCAATTTGCATTCTCACCAATAGTGTCAGATGGCTCCCCTTTCATTCCATCCTCACCAATATCTGTTGTTTCCTGACTTGTTAATTTTAGCCATTTGAACTGGTGTGAGGTGATATCTCCTTGTGGTTTTCCTTTGTATTTCCCTGACGCTGAGTGATGTTGAACATATTTTTATGCCTGTTGGCCATTTGGATGTCTTCTTTGGAGAAAAGTCTTTTCGTGTCTTCTGCCCATTTCTTGATTTGTTTATTTGTTCTTTGGGTGTTTAGTTTGATAAGTTCTTCATGGATTTTGAATACAAGCCCTTTATCTGACAAGACATTTGCAGATATCACCTCCTATTTCATAGGTTTCCTTTAAGTTTGTCAACTGTTTCTTTTGCTGTGCAAAAGCTTTTTATCTTGATGAAGCCCCAATAGTTCTTTTTTGCTTTTGTTTTTCTTGCCTTTGCAGAGATGTCTTGCAAGAAGCTGCTGCAACCAAGGTCATAGAGGTTGCTGCTTGTGTTCTCCTCTAAGATTTTGATGGATTCCTGTCTCACATTTAGGTCTTTCATCCATTTTGAGTCTATTTTTTTATGGTGTAAGGAAATGGTTCAGTTTCCTTTTTCTGCGTATGGTTGCCCAATTTTTCCAACACCACTTGTTGAAGATACTGTCATTTTTCCATTGGATATTCTTTCCTACTTTGTCAAAAACTAATTGATATTAAAGTTGAAGGCCCACTTCTGGGTTCTCTATTCTGTTCCATTGATCTATGTGTTTTCTCTTGTGCCTGTATCAGCATTGTAATAGAGCTTGAAGTCCAGAATTGTTATCCCACTGGCTTTGATTTTCTTTTCAACATTCCCCTGGCTATTTGATGTCTTATCTGTTTTTGTTTTGTTTTATCTTGTTTTGTTTTAGGATTGTTTATTTCAGCTCTGTGAAAAAAAAAAAAGTTAATGGTATTTTAATAGGGATTGTGTTGAATGTATAGATTGCTTTGGGTAGTATAGGCATTTTAATAATATTTATTCTTCCATGCATTAGGAACTCTTTATCAGATTCTTTATCAAATTCTTTAGCAAATTTTCTAAGATTCCTTACCCTGTCAACATTTCTAACATTTCTAAGGACAAGTCTGATACTTGAAAATGGAAAAATGGGCAATGTTTGGGAAGTGACAGGAAATAAATATGTGATTGATACTCACTGAAATATTTGTTCTGTACTCTTTCATTTTCATTTTTTAGAAGATCCATAGCACCCTACTTTCTTAAAACTAGTGTTTGGTTACTTGTTGAGTGACCTTTGTGAAAAAAAAAAGAGAAAAAAAGAGATCAAATCTTCATTTTTTATGTAGCAAGTATTTTCTAAGAACAGCTGAAATAAAATAATGCTTCTAGCTATTTGTTATAGTTGACAAACGTTTATTCCTATTTGCTGTAACATTTGTTTCCCCTATTCCTAAGGCCTGATAGGATGACAGACAGTGCTAATAAAGCACATAAAATTCAGAAAACTCTCATAGTGACTCATTTGTAGATATGGTTTCCCAAAGTTACTTCATTATATCTATTCATTTGCCGCAGTTTACTGTTGCAGTGAAAACCATGCAATTTCTAATTGGTCTTTATAAGAAAATTGGATTTTTTGTTAATATATGTTAGACTGTGCATTCATCATTTTCTGGTATGTTTTAATTTTTTGATTATATGGATGTTAAAAATGACTATAGCACTGTTTAGGTGGTACAGACTAATAAAAGAATTGTTGAATTTACTTCATAGTTCACACATGTGGAAACTGCAATTTAATAATGTGAGGTCTAAAATCAAATAAAGAACAATATTTTTGTGCTAATTTTATGCTCACCTATTGGCTTTTTTTTTTGCATTTTTGCTTTGATACATAAACTTTTTCATAATTCTGATAATCAAGTGTAGGATTTAGTTTTTCATTTTTACTGTCATTTATGTTTTTGATTATATATCTAGGTAAATTAAACAATGTAGACATATAAACCAAGCCTTAAAGTTTGTTTACATATTAATGAAAAAAATCAATTTTTCTTACATTTTTTATAAATACACCAACACATATTTGAATGTTTTAAAATTTGGGGCACCTGGATGGCTCAGTGTCTGCCTTCAATTTAGGTCATGATCTCAGGATTCTGGGCTTGAGCCCTGCACTGGGCTCCCTGCTCAGTGGGGAAGCCTACTTCTCCCCCTCTCTCTGCCTGCCACTCGCCCTGCTTGTGCTCTCTCTTTTTCTCTCTCTGTGTCAAATAAATAAAATCTTAAAAAAAAAAATTCAAGCCGTCATTCAAGTATTTCCAATATAAAGAAAAAAATAACTTAAACATTTTAACTAATTCATCCATTTCATGTTAGTTTTTATTTTGGTTCAATGACTTCATCAAAGTATCATTAACAATAACAATTAACATTTCATTTTGGTTTTCCAGCTATCTTCACCAAAAATTTACCAGAGAAATCACACACTTGTGAGTGAAAAACTGAAAAATGGAAAGTTTATTTTTCTCTTTAATTTAGTAATAATCAACTCAGACAAAAGTCCATTATGTTCAAAAATACAGAAGAAAAATATAGTCATTGATTGCTGAATATTTCAGCTCGTATCTTCAAAGGTACAAAAAAAGAAAGAAAATCAATATAAATAAAGCAATTAATTCAATGTGTTGTTTTACAAAAGACTAGGTAGAAATTAATAACAGGAACACTATACCTGTAATAATATGAACACAATAGCTATAAATCTGGGAGGTGAGAGCTACACTTTAAGAAATTGCTTAGCCATAAAATCCTTCTTTGTTTTGCCTTCCAAAGAATTGATATAAAGGAAATAATTCTTTTTTGGAACCACAATTTGCCATTTTGCTGTCAAACAATAGTCATTGACAAGCCAGAGTTGGGATCTGAGGTGTGAAAATGGAATGATGACTGTGAAGAAAAGTACTTTTAAAAATGTACGTAGGTGTCAACTCAGTAGTGTTACTAGCCTCCATTTACACTTTGGTAGTGCATCCTTAGAACATATGTCCAGCATCAAAGACTATTCCCTGAAACACCATTGGATCAAACTGAAGTCGGGTGACACGTTTCAGGCTGAACAGACCTGTTAAGATGACATTTTCAGGAACAGGAAGAGCACTGAGACTTGAGGATCTGAGATGTGAATCTCTGTTCTCATGCTCTCAATACTGAAAGGACACAGAAGGTGCTGAAATATCCCAAGTGTCATCACTTCCTGGTGAGACTGGCACATATTTGAGTGATTTTAGAGACTGTACTAAGACACTTCTTTTGATGGAACTATGTTGGTGAAATTAACAGAGTATCTAATTTTTCTCATGCAAAAATCTTATTTGTCTTTTTAAAACCCATATCTTCTCTAAAGTGCAAAAGAAGGAAGTTTCCTAGCCAAAACAAATTCAAAAGTAGATTGAGGATAAACCAAGTAAAAGATTGCAGAAATGTCTGCTTTCCATCCTTTTACACTCTCTCCCTCTCACATCACTTTCCTTTCCTGGGGCTCTCTTCTGAGGCAAGCAGCTTCCTTTGAGATATTGGCAAGAATCTTCCTCAAAAGTACTGTGAACTTGAAAGGAAAATGGGATTTGTAGCTATTTCAAAAGTATCACTCACCTCTCTGCCAGACCAAAAGTGTTTCTTTTCTTCAAATTTGATTTCCATCCAAATAGAATGAAGAACTATAATGCCAGAATACTTCAGGCTGATATACCTGAGTTACCTCATTGTAACCAGTCTCTAAAAGCCTTTTCAGTGTTATAGGTACAAACTATTTAATTGCTACCAAATAAAGATGTTGTACTTGTATTACAGTCCATGAGAAGAACAGTGAACAGCCCTGACAAAATGTTACAAGGGCTTGAGAAATGCATGTATCTGAGTACAATTTAAAGTACATGGATACTAGGGATGCTCATCACAGAACTCGAAAAGAACACTTTGTTATAATACATTTTACAAATAAAACAGAGAATAAAATTATTCCATCTCTGCACTGAGTTCTCAACGGAAGCATTGATTTGTAAGGAAGTACATGCTTCTAGTAGGGTAGGCATAGAAACAGAAGATAATCTTTTTCCCCTCTCTGTTTTCTAGAACATATAACATATAGCCTGCCAACAAGTGGAAGAACTATCTGCAGCCTATGTTTTCTTCTTATTTTTCCATCCAAACATCAGTGATATGGCTGGAATCAAGTTCTAGAAAGTCATCAACTTAAAATACCAGACATATTTGTTTTTCTTGTTAGCCTTTGGCCTGGGAATTCATTTACCATTATTTTATCAGAGAAAGAGCTAATACTTGTTTACATTATGGAGTATAATTGAACAGAGCAAAATCCCGTTAGGCACTATAGAGAACAAAGTAATAAATTTAGAAACAGTTTTATTAGGCTTTCAAAAATTTAAGAGACATATCTTAGAAAAATGTAGCAGCAAAAAAGAAGAGGAAGAGGAAGAGGGAGGAGGAAAAGAAGGAGGGAAAAGGAAAGAAGAAGAAAAAGAAAAAATAGAAAAATGATCACTCTGCAGCTGACAATCTGTAATACTGGGTAATCACTTGCAATGCTACTGGCAACACCAACATACCAAGGTACTATACACAATCGGGAGAGAGCGAGGTGGGGAGAAGGTAAGCCAAGGTGCAACAGACTCCTTTAATTAAAAAAGGGAGCAAAAAGACTTCTGGTATAGTGAAGGAAAACATATTAATAAAAACATGATTTGAATAGATAGGGACTCAACTATAGTTGGGCATGGGACATGATATATCAGGTGATATATCAGATAAACCGCTTCCTTTCTAAATATGCAACAGCAATTTTCATCTGGCCTAGATTAAATTACCTTTCCAACATATGGGTCACTAATTCACACCCAAGACGGAAACGTATTTCTTTCCTATTTCATTGTTCAACTATAGATGTTAAAAACAATAAACCTGGAACTTTAGCTGCTCAAAATATTTATGTTAAAGAACTGAATCTTACTTCAAGCAGCCTGAGCACTTTTCATGGAATATAATGTAGCTAAATGATTTGAGGGAGTTGCTTAATTTTTTTCACACCGAATATCATATATGCAAAGTGATTATCTGATGATAAACTGGAAGAATTCATTAAAATTTTTCTAATTAAAAGAGCCTGCGACAATGAATTTTTAAAAGGATTGTCATCATAATATTCCCCCTTGACATCCTCTATTTTCTTAAGTAGAGAGAAAAATAAACTTTTAGAAAAAGGTGAAATTAGTGCTCAAAAATCAAACCACTCAATCACCAATGAATAGTCTTCTTGTTTTAAACAATTTCACAAACTTTTAAATTTGATATTCAAATATATGTATATCATATAGCAAAACTTTATCATTTTTTATAAATTTTTATGCCAAGAATATTTTCAGTAATTTATATAATTATTTTTACTTACCTTATTTTGCATCAATGCAAAAGAAAAGTCTTGATTTAGAAGCTTGATAAAATATAACCATTGTTTAATATTTTCCTTTGTTGAGGTTCTTTTAAAATCTTATTTTAATAGGCCAGATAAGTTTACTTATGTTTTACTCTCCCTTAATGCTGTTACTATAAATGAACATATATTTTGTTGTTATGAAAAATCCAATTATAAATCCCTTGCTAAAATGAATTCTTAATTTTACAAATAGAGCTAAGACTAATTAATATCTTATTAACATCACTTTTCATTTTTAAAAGTTTTACAGTTGCAATCTTACAAAATTAGAATGTTACCCACTAAAAGCTCTCGTTTTGAAAACACAATATAAAGGAAAATGATTAAAATTTTTCTTAAGAATGGTTGTAGTCAATACAAGAAAGAGTTGGGTTCTTTGTCTTGGTAATTTTTATCACTTAATTCATGATATTCCTATCTGTTGTACTCAGTGCATTGCAATGATTATATTGCTTTGCAACTTGGTGTTAAATTGTTTCAATGAAAGAAAGCATTTACGGACTATGAAGTATTAAACTCACAAAAGCAATTTTTTTCAGTGCTTTGAGTAATAAGGGTATTTTTATAACCCTAGTGTATATTGTTATAGTAAGAAATAACTAATTGGTTTGATTGGAACTAATGAAAACAAAGATTTGCTTATTTTTCTCTTCAAGTCATATGGTTCTGAGTTTCTTGGTCTCTTCAACCCTACTATTTTGCATTCAAGTGCAGTTCCTAACCATAAAAAGTATATTTAAAATAAACAATAGTACTCAATATAAAAATAATTTTCTAAAAATGAAATAAACAAAAGGAATAATTTATGAAATGTCAAAAATATAGCTCCCTACTCAATAAAACTTCCCTATAGTTTAAATGTTGGATGATAACCTGAGCATTGTTGCCAATTAACTGTGGGAGCCTAGGCAAGTCTGTTCTTACTTTTGAGTTTCAATTTACTTATCTGGGAATAGAGTACATACTATTTAGGAAGGGACAAACAATATTGCATAGCTGTAGGGTATGAGCCCAAGCTTTCAGACATGTAGATCTGAGAGTGAAACCTAACTTACAGATATGTGAAAAGGTATGATTTTGGGCAAGTTCTGCACTGTTTGTAACTGTGGCTATATTAGTAAAATGGGAATAATTATATTTTCCATGTACTGTAAAGAGCTGGTACCTGGTACCTAGCATCTGTATGAAGTGATTGATAACCTCTAAGTTGCCTTCTAATTCTCTAATCCTAAAATTCCTTTTACTATGTTCTATCTGTATGTATGAGCCTACCACATGAATGAGTAAATAACAATACAAAATACATCAGTAGAGTTATTAAATCTGTGGCAACATTAAGAATTATTAAGAAAAACATGAATCTGCCATATCGGGAGATGAAAATGCATTATTTATTTATGATGAAGAACATGCTGAATTCATGAATACAAGATAATAGAAGATAATATCTAGGGAGGTTTTGGAAAGAAATGGAAAGAGATGAAAAAAAGAGGCTGAATAATGTTTACATTCTTGCAGACAGATTTTGTAAACTTTCTGCATTCTTGCAGACATTATGATTGCTCTATGGACAGAGAGTAAATTCACAAGGATGCTATCGATGGTCGTGGGAGTAAGCAGGCAATTTGGGAACTTCTGCTACCCTCTATATGACTTGGTTTTAGTATGAAGAAACCTATGCTCCTGTTTCTGTTACCTCACTTGATCAACAGTTGTACATTTCTGGTGGAAGAAACATGTAGCATTAGGATTTGATAGATGTATTCCTCATGATATAGTAGTTCTTTGAACTGGCTTTGTTTATAAGCAATATTGGTAGCTTGCTTCTTTGTTTACCCTACCTGCCTCTTGCTGCCAACATTTCAAACTCTCTTTTACATTGACTCCTTACTCCTTGGACATTCTTTCTCCATCAAACTCTCTGGTAAATTCTCATCCCTCTTTAAAGCCTCCTGTACATATTGAACTCCTGCTTCTGAAGAGGTAAATGTGGCAGGAGAAAAAGTACCAGTTGTGTTTTAAATTTATGACCACAGATCACTGTGGGAACTTAGCACTCCCTAATAATTCCATTGAATTTCCTAGAAAATATGTTGTCCCTTTTATGCAATGACTATTTCATATCTTTATCTTATACTTAAACTTCCTTTTCCTGACTCATGCCCAGCTACTTGATATATTTTGGTAATTCTTTCACTGAGAAAGAAGAAACAATTATACAAGTACTATTTCATCTTTCCACCATTTAATATATGAATCCACTGAAGCTGTAACAAAATATGCTGCTTCCACTTTTCTAATTTTGATCAAACTACTTCTGCTTCCTCTAAGGCCAATCTCAACATACAGGCATGAAATCCAGCACCATTTCATCTGATCAAGGATTTTGCTTCTGAAATCATCTCCTCACTACGTTATTAATTTTACTCTTCACTTCACCAACAATAAAATATGTCATAATGTCTCTAATTTAAATATATAACCCTTTCCCCATACTGCTATCCAGCTTTCTTTGCATATCATTGCACCTACTTTGGGAAAACCCTTTACATTTGCTTTTTCTAGATCTTCCCATTTTGTTCTAACCCCCATCAGATTTGTTTCTACTACTACTCAGAAATTTCTTCGGTCTGTAGATAGGATAATGCTACACCACCCACATTTGGTAACTGTCAACATGTCCAATGTCACAAATATTTCCTCTATGTTGACTTCTGGGAATTTTACAATTTATGGTCTTACATTTATACCTCAATCCATTTTTTAATTTAAATTCAACTAATTAATATATAGTGTATTAGTTTTGGAGGTAGAGGTCAGTGATTCATCAGTCTTATATAACACCCAGTGCTCATTACATCACATGCTCCTTAATGTCCATCACCCAGTTACCTTATCCCCGCTCTCTCACCCCTTCTACCCCACCCCTCCCCTCCAGTAACCTGCTGTCTGTTTCTCATGATTAAGAGTCTCTTATGATTTGTCTTCCTCTCTTATTTCATCGTTTTATTTTTCCCTCCCTTCCCCTATAATCCTCTGTGATCCAGTTTCAACCCAGAACCTGAACATGATACCAAAAGCACTAACAACAAAAGCAAAACATTAATAAGTGAAATTACATAATCTATAAAGATTCCACATAGCAAAAGAAACAAACAACAATATGAAAAGTAAATCTATGGAATGGGGAGAAAATACACATCTTATACCTGATAAGGAGTTAAAATCCAAAATATATAAGGAACTCATGTAATTCGGTTGCATAAAAACAACAATTCCATATCTTTAATAGGACAGAGTTACTAAATGGATATTTTTTCAAAGAAGACCTGAAAAAGGCCAAGAGATTCATGAAAGGTATTCCACATCACTAATCATCAGGAAAATGTAAACCAAAATCATAATCAGATTATTACCTCACACGTGTTACACTGGCTATCATCAAAAAGAAAAAAGATAACAAGAGTTAGTGAGGGAAGCCATGTGCACCTGTGGTGGGAATGTAAACAGATACAGCCACCATGGAAAATAGTATGGAGATTCCCTCTAAAGTTAACAATGGAACTACTTTTCCATCTAGCAACCTACTTCTAGCTATATATCAAAGTAAGTGAAATCAAGATATCAAAGAGATTTATGCACTCCCATATTCATTGCAGCATTAATCATAATAGCCAAGGTATGGAAACAAACTAAGTTTCCAAAGAGGTAAGTGGATAAAGAAGATGTGGCATAAATTTGTAAAGGAATATTATTTAGCCATGAGAAGGAAAGAAAGCCTGCCATTTGTGACAAAGGGATGAACCTTGAGGATATTCTTCTAAGTGAAACAAGTCAGAAGAGGAAGAAAAATATTCTGTGATATCACATAACTGTGGGGTCCAGAAAAGCTGAACTTGTAGATATAGAGAGTAGAATGGTCTTTGCCCATTATGGAGGAGTAGGAGAAGTGGGAGATGTTGGACAAAGAGTAAAAAACTTTCAGTTATAAGTAGAAGTCCTGAGGAGCTAATTAATGTATTGCATGGTCCATGTTCCTGTAGTTAATATGATTGTATTACAGACTTGAGAACAGCTAAGAGAGTAGATCATAAGTATTCTCACCACAGAGAATAAAGGGTAATTATGTGATGCGATAGGGGTGTTAGCTAATGCTATGGTGGTAATAATTTTATGTATATATATACTCACATTTTCTACTCCTAAAACTTGTTCAATGTTTTTTTTTCCAATTTATTTATTTTCAGAAAAACAGTATTCATTATTTTTTCACCACACCCAGTGCTCCATGCAAACTTGTTCAATGTTATAAGTCAGTTGTATTTTAGTGTATCATGAGAAAAAATAAATAAAAACAAGATACTATTAAAAAAAGAAATCAGTTTTGTCAACATCAATAGTGGCTTTCAGACTTACCAAATTTAATTTCTGATCCTATCTTATTTCCTCAGTATTTAACCCAGGTGAAGATTTTTCTCTTTTAGAGAATAAGCATTTGAAATTAACATAGTCAATACTGATCTTTTAATTTCCCACCAAGTACCCCTTTCTTCCCAACTGTGCCTCCCTAAATTCCCTGTCTCAGTTGATTATATATATATATATATTTCACTTAATTGTACAGGTCAAAGAACTAAAGATTATGGTTCCCTTTTATCTACCCCTTGATACTCAATTAATAATTGGAAGGAGAGGTGAACCCTGAGAGTCTATGGACTCTGAAAAACAATCTGAGGGTCTTGAAGGGGCGGGGCGTGGGAGGTCGGAGTACCAGGTGGTGGGTATTATAGAGGGCACGAATTGCATGGAGCACTGGGTGTGGTGAAAAAAAATGAATACTGTTATGCTGAAAATAAAAAATAAATTTTAATTAATTAATTAAGCAAGTTCTCTTAGATTTTTCTTCAAAATATATTCTGAATCTGACCACATCAAATCGACTCTTCTACTTTTGCTTCGGTCTAAGTATCTCCCTCATTTATAAAGCAATAATCTTCTTAACCTGACATATTGCTTTGCTTCTCTCTGCACACTTTCCCTGGTATAGTCCTATCATAATAGTTAGATTTACCATTTAGTACTATGAAAAATGCATGTAACTTCCCTGAATAAACCTGCAGAGGTTTCCCACTGCACTGAAAATTAAATCTGAACCTTCTTCTGTGACTTATGAAACCATTTCTAAAAAATATGGTCTCTTTCTTTTACTCTCTGATCTTATGGCCTACTACTCTTCTCTACCATCATTCTTCAGGCATGCAGAGTTTCTGTTTGGGCATAGAATAGTCTTTTCCCTGTTCTGTGAACTTTGAGACTCTACTAGACCTTTCTCTGTGAAGACGGTGACATTCTGGGAGATGCTGATAGCTGGTAGAAATTATTTATTTCATTATTTCATTTCTTTCTTTCTTTTAAATTCAATTTTGGTGCAGCTGTAAATCAACATTTTTTTTTTTTTTTGGCCTGCTCAAAAGGTAAGCATGTTGCTCAATCCTAGCAAATCAGTTTCTTTATCCTGGGAATTTGTACTTTGAAGTTATGTAGGGGTGGACAGAGTTTATACTTATTGAATACAAGGGCTGAAATTCTGAAATAACTATTCATTAGATTTTACAGAAATTCCTGGAAATAACCTTATTTACATTCTTTCTGAGACTTAGGGTTCGGTAATGTGTTTGTCAGGGCTGTCATAGCCAAGTACCACAGATTGGGATGTTTAAAGAATAGAAATTTATTTGACATAGATTTGTAATCTAGAAGTCCAAAATCAAGGTATCAGCAGAGTTGGATTCTTCTGAGACCTCTCAGTGGTTTGTAAATAGCCTTTATTCTGTGTTTTCACATGGTCTTTCCTTTGTGCATGTCTGTAGCCTAATCTCTTCTTCTTATCAAGACATCAGTCATTTTGGATTAGAGCCTACCCGTAAGACCTCACTTCGTTTAATTGCCTCTTTAAAGGTACTATTTCCAAAAACTGTTCATATTCTGAAGTACTCAGGGTTTAGGACTTCAATAAGTGTATTTTTTGGGGGGAGGACACAATTAAACTTGTAATAAATAATCTCTTTGATTTTAAGACTGACCTGTAATCTCCCAATACACATACATGTTTTGTTTTGCTTTTTCTGAATCAGTCTCTGTTGGTTGCAGTCAAATTACTCAAACAACTATAATGGACCATAGTCTCTCTATATATGCACATATACATATATATGTGTATGAGTGCATACACATATATCAGGTTTAGAACTTACTGAATTGAGCCATTATGCCATTTTATGTCCTGTTTGCAGTGAATATAAAAATATATAGTCATTTAGTTGTGTGAAAGAAACTTTAGGAGGCATAACTGAATATGGACACTTTTGCTACCTTTATTTAGGGATAAACAATTTTTTTTGAAGTTTTGTATTCATAGATTTCTTTTTTTCCTAGCAACTGTGGGAATTTTTATTTGTTCAAGGTGAAAGGAAAGTCATTCGGAGAACAGTGGAGAAATAGCAGTCACCTTTGATTAAGCTTATACCAAACTAAAATGAGAGTTTTAAGTTTGTACATGTTTTACATATCATACTTTATTTCGTTATTGAAAATCTTATTTCCCTAACAAAATGAAGAGTAATTTCAGCCATTTATGTAAATATTTATTAAAACATTAAAAGACATTATATGTACATAAAACTCCAAAAGTATATAAAATCAAAATATAAAATATAAATAGAAGGTTCTTCATTTCCTAATCTTTGTTCAACAACTTCTCAATGTGTATTTCTTTTTAAACAACCCCAATTAATTATCCTCATGACACTTGAAATTTAAATTGTTCAAAACTGGTTATATTATCCTCCTCTTGTCTTAAACTTAACTCCTATTTCTATTTTTACACTTATCTATTTTTACTGTTTTTCATATACTCAGTTATCCAAGATACAGAACTTAAAATTACACATTAAAAAAAGAAAATGGTCCTTATTCAATCAACCATCAAGGGCCGTTTCCATTGAGTTACCACTTCACTGTCTGTCCATGAGATTAAGTGGAGATAACTGCATTATTCTGTTCTGGAACATCCCACTGCACTTTATAAGAGTGGTAAATGAAGAACTCAGCTGGCCTAATAAGAATTAAGTTGGATTAATTGGTTGATTGATTGATTGATTTTTACTTATTTGGAAAGGGTAATCATATTTTTCAGAGATGCTACTGAGCTGGGAGAACCTGGAGCTGTTGTGGGATAGAAATCTGAGAATAAAACCAACCAGAGTAAATCATGGCTTGACTATAGAGAAATACAGACATTAGAAACATTTTTGAACTCTTAGTTCTCTCCATTCCTGATGTTAGCAGCTACTTCTGAGCTTTGCAGTTCCCTGAGCAAATGAATTCTCATTTGTTTATTCAGTTTGAGTTGGGTTCTTTTTTTTTTTTTTAAGATTTTATTTTTTTATTTGACATCACAAGTTGGCAGAGCAGCAGGTAGGGGTGGGGGGCAGGCTCTCCACTGAGCACAGAGCCCCATGTGGGACTCAATCCCAGGAGCCTGAGATCATGACCTGAGCTAAAGGTGAGGCTTAATCCACTGAGCCACCCAGGTGCCCCGAGTTGGGTTCTTTTAAATCACTAGAAAGAATCCAGATTATTTCAACAGAGGATAAATGAAGAGTTTTATTTTAATATTTTATTATTGACCTATTTTATTTTAGAATTGTATAAATTATATAAGTAATAATTTATTAATATCTCTGTTAATAAATATACATTAATCTTTATTAATATTTTGGAAGCCATTTTCCAAATATACTGACATGGAAGTCCCATGATTTCATCATCTCTACTTGGTTCTCCTATGGCATATTTAGGTTATTAACACAACCTCTATTCCTTTTCCCCTATGACCCAGTTCACAGAAGAATATCCACAGTTGGACTCTGGCTGTTCTTTCATGGAGCAAAATAAGAAATACTGTGTGTGTGTGTGTAAGGAGTGGGAGTTATGCTCTACTTTCCTGAGGGTGGAGTACCTACGAAAATTATTTGGAATTTTCTGCATGAGAAATGTGTTCATTCTCTATCGCCTATTTATTCAGTTATGTATTTGTTCATATTAGCATGGACTCATAGATATTTATTTTATTCTTAGAAATATATTCTAATACTAGATTAATTTTTTGCTCACAATGTTCTAGCTTTGGTCATTGAATAATCTTTCAGTTGGCTTATGTGTCTCTTTGAAATATTTCCATCATTGTGTTTGTTGTTTAGAGTACTTCCTCACTTTCTCAATTATAAAATGCTCCAGGCTCATCCTGTATATTTCCTGCTTGTCTTGGAAACAGCCCTTTCTCCGGAGAGTCCTGGCCCTTTTATTAGAGAATGACAGTTACAAAAAAGATGTGGACACTAGGTGGGCTTATTATATGTAATATTTACCCATCTGTATCTACATCAAGCTAAACATGAGATACTATGTGTTTCTCCAACTCTAAACTGATTGTGGATTATTCTAGCCTTTTTTCCTTGTTTGTGTGTAATCTCCCATTCCAAGAATGAGAAACCTGGCTTCCACAATTCACCATCTAGTGAATTAAATGTTCAATTACAGGACACATGTAGATGGTTTCTAAATTGTTAATCATACCCTTATAGAAGAAAATAAAATCATACCTGTGCATAGAGAAATAAAAGAATTTTTGTGCTTATGTACATTTCCTTCTGCTTTAGCCTTACAGACGCCAATCTTTTCCAATGTTAGGCCAGCAACATTTGGGCCAGGCCCTTCAATGTTTCATATACTTATAATACAGTTTAATTTTTTTTCATAGTCTTTATTCCATTCTGAGATCCATCAAATTCTTAAATAATTTAATTTAATTTGTATATGTAAGTCTTATTCATTTGGCTCTAAATTTCTGTGGGTTTACAAATGCATGATGTCATCCATCCACCATTACAGTATCATACAGAATAATTTCATCATCCTAAAAAAGTCTCTTGTGCACTTAATACATATAAACTTCTTAAACAAAAGATGGCTTTTTATTTTAAAAATTTAAATTTAGAATAGATTTAGATTTGCAGAAAAGTTGTGAAGGCACAAGAGAGTTATCATTTAGCCTAAACTAAATTTATTCCTTTTGTAGAGATTATGGTTTTTCCTTTTCTATGAGCTTAATAGTTTTGAGGAGTAGTAATTAGGGTATTCTGTAGAATGTCCCTCAATTGGAATTTATCTTCCATTTTTTCTCATGGCCACACTGTTGTGTGTTTCTGGACCCAATTCCAATGTAAAGTGGTGATGGCTCTCCATATCAACAAGCAATTCTCAGGACACCAGCTGGGTGCCCTATAATTCAACTTAATTCTGATATTTATCTATTGACAGATAGCATCAAATCCCACAGGTTAAGTGTTCAGTCTAGAAGACTACCCTCTGCCTCCCATCTCAGATGCCAGTTACAAGCCCAACCTTTGCTTCTGATGAACTGGCTATAAATCAACGTTCTCAAAATTCACCCCTTGGGTTCCTTTAATTTGCTAGAGCAGCTCACAGAACTCAGAAAACCCATTTA
Organism: Neogale vison; assembly: GCF_020171115.1. Classification (NCBI taxonomy): domain Eukaryota; kingdom Metazoa; phylum Chordata; class Mammalia; order Carnivora; family Mustelidae; genus Neogale; species Neogale vison. Next base: position 265,182,606 of record NC_058091.1, on the reverse strand, counting down.
CCCACTGAATTACTGATTTATTATAAAAGGATACAACTCAGGAACAGCTAAAGGGAAAAGATGCATAGGGCAAGGTATATGGGAAGGGGTGCAGAACTTCTAGCCCTCTCTGGGCACAGTGTTGTCCCCACATCTTCACATGTCCACCAACATGGAAGCTCTCTGAACCCTGTTCTTTTGTTGTGTTTTTGTTTTGTTTTGTTTTGTTTTTTAATAGAGGTGTCAGTATATCGGCATGACTAATTAAACCATCGGCCATTGACAATTGATTCACCCTCTAGCTTCTCTCCTCTCCTTAGAGATTAGGGGGTGGAGCTGAAATTTTCTACCCTCTAGTCACATGGTTGCCTCCATCGGCTACTAGCCCTCATCTTTAACTGCCTTCCAAAAATCACCTCACTAATGTAACAAAAGACATATTTACCACTCTCAACACTTATAAATTCCAAGTGTTTTGGGAGCTGTGCATTAGGAACTGTAGATGAAGATCAAGTATACCTCTATATAAATATATGCATGACCAAATACATGTTTCTGATAAATCACAATATCAAAACATTCTATTCTCTTCCCTTAATCTGTGTACTCCTCCACTGATACCATGATATCTTGATTTTACAAGTTTATAATAAGTATTGAAGTTGGTTGGTGTGAGTCCTCCTGCTTTGTCTGATTTTTATTTTTTTGGTATTGTGCTGCTTACTCTAAATTTTGTCTTTCAACTTAAACTTTAGAATCAGTTTGTTATATACACAAAATAGGGATGTTTATTGAAGACCTGAAAATAAGAGTTGGAAGAATTGACAAAAATGATACTGAGTCTTCAAAACCATGGGCACAAAATATATCTCCATTTATTTGGATCTGTTTTGAATTCTTTTATTAGTTTTTTTTAGTTTTCCACTTAAAGATCCTGTACATATTTCTTGGATGTATATGTAAATATTTAATTAGTTTGATGTTATCATAAATTTGTCTTTTAAATTTCAGTGTCTAATATTCATCACTGGCATAGAAGAAAGCAATTGACTTCAGTGTATTGACCTTATAGCTGTGATTTTACAATACTACCATAAGTTCTAGGAGATAGTTTCTGATTATTTTGTGTTTTCTATACAATCATGTCACCTATGAATAAAGGCAGTTATTTATTCTTTTCTAATCTGTGTATCTGATTTTTCTTTTTCTTGCCTTATTGTACTAGGTAGAACTTCCAATACACTGTTGCATAAGAGTGGTGAAAAGGAAAATTGTTGTCTTTTTCTTGATCTTATAGGGAAGTCCTTAGTTTCTCACAACTGTTATGTTACTTGTGGTGGGTTGGTGGTGGCTGTTGTTGTTTTGTAGCTATTCTTTATCAAGTTTAAGTTCCCTTCTATTCCTAGTTTGCTAAGTGTTGTTATCATGAATGAAGTCTTGTTTTTTTTTAATGCTTTTTCAGTGTCAATCAATGCAATCATATGATTTTGTTTCTTTATTTTGTCCCTGTGATACATTAAACCAATGGATTTTCCAATTTTGACACAGTCTTTCATGCTTGGATAAATTGCATTTTGTGGTCACATATAATTCTTCTTATACAGTTTTGGATTCAAGTTTTTAATATTTAGTTGAAGATTTTTATATCTACAGTAATGGAAATATTGATTTGCAATTTACTTTTCTTATAACCTAATTGACTTGGGCGTAGGGCAATGCTGACCTCATTAAATGAGAAAGTGTTAGTCATTGCTTCCAAAAGAACACATCATTGGTATAACATGATAAACCAATCTTTTTTCTTTTTACATAGAAATTTTACTTTTTAGAACAGTTTAAGTTGACTATAAAATTGAGGGGAAATACAGAAAAGCTCCATAAACCCCTGTTCCTCCCCAGACACAGTTTCCCCAAGTATCAAAATTTTGCACCACAGTGCTACCTTTGTTGCAATTCAAACTCATTTTGAAAAATATTTGACTTATCAATTTCTACCATGACATATAGAGTTATATTGGCGGCAGTACCTCTTTATTTATGATTTATGTTATATTTCAAGGAGGTAAAGTCATGATCTTAGTAAAAATTTATTGAAATCACAGAGTAGAATCTCTTTATAACCTTCATTCAATTACTTTATAAAATCCTTGGGAGCAAGTATGACCATATTTTTTTTATATCTCTCTGGTATATATGACATTGCAGAATGCTGAGCACAATATAGATATTGAATAAATATTAATTGTCTGGAAGTGAATTTATATATTTGAAGTATAATATTAAGATATGAAGCAGCAAAAAAGCACCTAAGCAGTGTAAAATTATATATGCTTTCCCAACTAGGCTGTAAGCCAATTAAAGACAAAAAAAATTACATTCTCATTACCTTAGCCTAGCATTCACTTATAGGATACACCTAATAATTAATGTGTGATAAATTGAGAAATGAATGAAGAATGAAATACATTTTATTCATGTATTTTTGAGATAGTGGGCATTCTTTCTGAGCCTTACAAGAGTACAGGCCAAAACAATGAGAATTATCAATATAATATTGTGATAAAAATATATTCTACTTAATATATTTCCTCACTACATTCTAGTCTATATTATGACCAGACTAAGGAGGTATAAGAACTTTTCAGGAATGGTTTACAGTGTAGTAATTTATTTATAGGATTTATAGGTCATGGATGGAGGAATACAGGAATACATGGTTGGATTGATGATTAGTGTCTGATCTCATACTTTTCCTCTGATCTAGCTTGTTCTTATCAGGAAATAGGCTCAGTTCGCTTACGTTATTTTTAAGAAAATTTACTGATTTACCTTTTTCATGTAGATATATGTTCTATCTGGAATTTATTGAGGTGCAGACCAAAGTTTTTTTTTTTTTAATTTCCAATTTATTTAACATCATTTATCAGAAACATCATATTTTCAGCATTGCAATGGTGCCTTCATGATAGATAAATCAGGTATCCATATGTGATAGGTCTAAACTGAATTTACTATTCTGTTTTAGTGGTATGTTTGTATATCCCTATGCCATTTCACATCTTGTAAGTTATGGTAGATTTGAAATAAGTTAGATGCATGATAATTTAAGTTCTCTAGCTTTACTCTCCAAGATTCTTTTGGCTTTTCTGCTTGCATTTTCATATAAATTTTTAAGTCAGCTTGTGAAAAATCCTTGCATTTTAAATAGCATTGCATAAATCTATAGATCAAGTTAGAGATTTGATGTCTTTATCATACTAAGGTTTATAATCATGAAACAACATAATCCTTCATTGTCTAGATCTCCTTAAATTGTCACATAAATGTTTTGTTAAATTTCTGTATAGGGAACTTCCACATAATTTTTAGGTTTACTTCTAGCTATTTGATTTTGATACTTTTATAGATAGGTTGCTTTGTAAAACTTCGCTATATTCAGATCACTGCAATATTAAGATATATAGTTTATTTTATATATTTAAACAACCCCCTTTAAATTGTTAATTATAGTTTATTAGTGATGTTTTTATATTTTTCAATGTACACATTCATGTTATATTAATAATGACAATTTTTTTACTTTCCAATCCTTACATCTTTACTTTTTGGGGGCGGAGTGGGGCTTATCTACTTGTTTTCCAGTGCATCAGTGAATAACATTGGTGCTAGTAAACATCATTGTCTTATATTTTATCTCAAGAGAAAATTTTCAATATTTTACAACTAAATATGGTATCATGTTTTGAAAACCTTTTGATTAAGAAAGTTTTATTGTTTTCCTAATCAGCTGACAGGGCTTTTCTTTTAATTATTAAATGGGTAATGATTATTATCAGATGCTTTTTTCAGATGACACTGTGATTTTCTTACTTTAACTTGTTAATGCGGTGATTGACATCATTTTTTAAAAATTTTGGATAACTTTGCATTGTTGCAATAAATTCCAACTTCTCATGATGTATTATCCTTACTAATTGCTGAAACTGATTTGCTATTTTATCTCAAATTTTTGCACTTAGACTCATGAGAAGTTTGTCTTATGATTTTACTAACATAATGTCTTTGTCAGATTATGATATCAAAATTTATCTCAAATGAAGTTGAGGATTTCAGATGTAGGTAGTGGTGACCTTCTACATCTACAAATAAAAGCAGGTAGAGCAATTATATAACAAAACCAAAAGCCCATAGTCAGTCCAACAAACCTTGGAGACAAACTCCGTGGGCACTAAAAGGCTAAGTGGATACAGTAAAACATCACAAATCCCAAGACCTGAATGGTATTGGCATTAGTGCTGAAGAAATAAGGATAAAGGAACAAGGTTGTCATCTGAGGACCTCGGGAAGGGATAATCCCCAAATTGCCAATTGATATTCACTGCAAAGTAAGGGAATTGTTCTGAAGACAGTCACTAAAATGGGTGGGATTGTGTTCTGCTTACTAGTGAGTGAGTACAAGGCGTTCCATTAAGCACTAAATGAGCTGCCTTTAAAAGTCTTGTTCTTATGATTTCTCAAACTGACCACCAGGGTTCTCTTCCAGAATACAGCCCATGATGAGAAACTATTAAGGGTAGAATAAAAATTGAGCAGGATAGGTACATGAAAGAGAAAGGAAACAAAACATACAAACCAAAGTTTGTGAAAGAGTGGCCAAAAAAAATCCCAGAAAGCAAGCTTCCTTGTTTTTTAACTTTACAGAATAATAACAAAAGAGGAAACTCTGTGAAGTTAGAGCTGCTTTCCTAAATAACACATCATTCTAAAAGTTTAGGAACATTAATTTCACATAAGGAAGAATAACAGAAGAGTATCAAGATAAGAATCTAGTAGAGGGTGCCTAGGCAGCTCAGTTGGTTGAGTGACTGCCTTTGGCAGTCCCAAGTTCAAGTCCCGCATCAGTCTCCCTGCTCAGCTGGGCGTCTGCTTCTCCCTCTGGCCCTCTCCGCTCTTATGCTCTCTCTCACTGTCTCTCTCTCTCCCTCAAATAAATAAAATCTTAAAAAAAAAGATAAGATCAAGTACAAAATTATTATAAGAAAAAAAATCCTAAGGAGCAAAATAATCTCATTGTAGAAGACTGTGTGCATGAAGCCAGATCAAGTCAGTAACTCACCATTTTAAAATAAGCTAATAGATACTTAGAAACAATGAAGGATGTGAAGGAATAATATAAATCACAGCCAGGAAAACTCAGAAAGGGATGAGAGGACTCAGGAAAGTTTTGATGATTTTTCTTTTACCTTTGGCTTTTAACAATTTTACAATTATGTGCCAGGATATATTCTGTTTTGTTTTGTTTCTATATTTAATTTGTTTGGGGTTCATAAATTTTCATGAATCTATAGATCAATGTGTTCATTGTGTTCATTTTGGAAGAATCACAGCCTTTATTTCTTCCAATATTGCTTCTTTTCTATTCTTTTTATTTTCTGTTCTCTTTATTTTCTGTTCTCTTTCTTTTCTATTCTCTTCTATCCTCTTTTCTAGGCCTCTAAATATTCATATGTTAAATTTTTTTCACTGTATACACACATACACACAATATACACACAAATAGACACATACACATATTTTATATTCTCTTGTATATCTTAAAATTCTTTATTTTTATATCTGGGTATTTTTCTATTAATTTATTTTCCAGTTCACTTATCCTTTCTTCTGCCACATCAAATCTTCTCTTAAAACTGTATGTTCAATTCTGAATTTCAATTGTAATTTTCAATTCTTGGCAATGACTCACCTTTTTAAAGAGTTCTCTGCTGAAAATTTCCAATTTTTTCTGTATTTTATTGAAAATATTAATCATAGTTATAATGTTTCTCTCTGATAACTACAGTATCTGAACCACTGTAGGTCTGTTTCTATTATTTATTATTCTTGCAGTTTGTTTATTTGCTCAGTTTTTGCCTATATCATAATTTAAGAGTGAATGGTCCATATTATTTATGAAAAATAAATGGTTCTAGCTGATGTTCTCTTGTTTCGAAGTTAATTTTTTTTTTTTTTTTTGGCCAAGCAGCTAGGGTAGAGCCAAAATTAGGTTTTGTGATTTTTGTTAAAAATGTTCTTTGTCTGGTTTGCTTTTAATCCTAGGGGAATATTCCATACATCTAGGCTGTAGCAGATTAGAGCCTCATTTGAAAGCCTAAGGGTTTTGCCAGATACTGTTTACCTTTGTGGAACGTGAATTCCAAATTCAATTTCCTCAGCAGTGCAAGACTGACTACATCTCTATTTAATTTTTAGACTTCTAGCTACTTTACTTAGACTATAGATAGGGGCTATCTGATCCAGATGGCATCCCGGAAAAAATGGTGCTTGTGTTGAGTCTTTTTAGTTTAATTACTATAATTTAGTGAAATATTAAAAGGTATTAAAAAGTTCTGGAAAGCTAGATCTTGCTCCTCTTTTTTTTTTTTTTTTAAGATTTTATTTATTTATTTGACAGGGAGAGAGATCACAAGCAGACAGAGAGGCAGGCAGAGAGAGGAGGAAGCAGGCTCCCCGCTGAGCAGAGAGCCCGATGCAGGGCTCAATCCCAGGACCCTGAGATCATGACCTGAGCTAAAGGCAGAGGCTTAACCCACTGAGCCACCTAGGTGCCCCTAGATCTTGCTCCTCTTAAACTGTATGGAGAAGATTAAGGATCTGAGGGGTAAATTTTCTTCCAAAGTAGGAACAACATGGACAAAGATGTGAAAACCAATACTGCTATAATATTTGAAATTCTTGCTGTAAGCAAAGAATAAATGTATTTCTCACCAAAAATATCAGCTTAACAGATAACACTTCCCTTGTAATGAAGTCCAACTACCTTCTCCCAACTCTCCCTACCCCATGGTAGATATATTCAACACCTATGTATATATGAAAAGAATTCACAAACATTACACAATCCACAAACATTCCTGGGAACATTTCACACAGGTTCTATATTTGTGTGTGCCTGGTATCTACATAAGAGATATATCCCTTATTATTCTTACCTGGAAAAATTGTTACCGCCTTTACTCTATGTTATATTTGTATTGCCAATCCAAAATCCAATTTCACTTATTACAACACTCTCCCCTGGAGCAAGATCTATCAGTTTGGCTAAGAAAATCTCTATAATCTATTTCCTTGATTGATGATTCTCTTCCTAATCTCCTAATCATTCTCTTCATGGTCTTCATTTTCCCCTTCAGTTCACACTTCTCCTATTCAACTGATTTCTTTTACATTAAGTAGACATCAGTTTTGTTTTCAGAGACCATGTCTGGTAAGATACCCACTGTTCACTACAGAAGATGAACTTCATCCTCTAACAGATAGTTCTAGTTGTGAAGGTACAAAGTTAGATATTGATATTAGGGAAAGAATAATTTATACTATATATCTATTTAAAGATGCTAAGGATTTGTATGTAGAAAATCCTGTGGATTCCATGAAAAGCTTTTTAGATTGATAAGTTCAGTAAGGTATCAAAATATAAAATTAATACTCACAAGTTTATTGTATTTCTATAAACTAAAATAAAATGAAACATGTAATTGTAGTGGAGAAGACAATTTCATTTAAAATAACACCAAAAGAATAAAATAACTTTGAAAAAAATTTAGCAAAGAGTAGAAGACTTGTGTACTGAAAACTGCAAAATATTGTTTTTAAATAAATGAAGATATTTCATGTACAACACCAAGTCTTCCAAAGATGATAAACATCACTAAATTTATCTTCAAATTTTATGAAATCTCTATCAAAATCCCTGCTGGCTATTTTGCATGGGTTAATAAGGTAACTGTAAAGTTCATGTGGAAATGCAAGGGACACAGAATAGCTAAAATAATTTTTTATTAAAAAAGAACAAAATTATAAGACTCATTCTTCCCAATTTCATATCAAGACAGTGTGGTACTTGTTTAAGGCTAAGTGTATATACCAGTGGAATAAAATTAAAAGTCTATGAGCAAGATATTGAATTTATGAACTGTTAATTTTGAAAAGAGTTCCAAGATCATTTAATGGGGAAAAAAATTGTCTTTTCAACAAATGGCCCTGGGAAAACTGAATAGCCACATGCAAAGGATATCTGTTTCACACAATTTACAAAAAGTAACTCAAACTTTACCATAGACCTAAATATGAAAATGAAATCTAGGAAAGTCTTAGAAAAAAAATCAAAAAAAATTTTTATTTTCTTGGATTAAGTAATTTTTTAAGATATTACATCAAAGAGTGTAGGTAACATTCAAAAAATAAGTAAATTGTATTTCATCAAAATTTTTAAAAAATTATGGCTCAAAAGACACCTTTAAGAAAGTGAAAAAGCAACCCACAGAATGGGAAAAATGTTTCAAAATCATGTTCAGATAAGGGACTTGTATTCAAAGTAAATAAAGAACTATTAACCTTAACAATAAAGAGACAAATAAGCAAAAATTAGTTAAAAGATTTGAATAAATATTTTCCAAAGAAGATATATAAATGGCCAATAAACATATGACAGGATGCTCAACATCATTAATCATTACTGAAATGAAGATCAAAACCAAGGTAGATTGAAACTTTGTACCCACTGGGATGGCTGATGTAAAGAGACAGAATATAATAAGTATTGAAAAGGATGTGGGAAAATTGGAACCCATATATATTTCTAGAGGCAGGAGTTGTAAAATGATAAAGACACTTAGAAAAGAGTTTAGCAGTTTCTCAGCATGTTAAACATTGATTTGCTCTATACCCCAGGAATTTCACTTTTGGATATGTTCCCAAGGGAATTGAAAATGCACGCATCCACACAAAAACCTCTATAAAAATATTCATAGCAACTTTACTTCTAAGAGACCACCCCCCAGAAATAATCTAAATGTACATTTATTGAGAAATAGGTCAAAAATATACTATATTCTGGAGCACCTATGTGACTCAATTGGTTAAGCATCTGCCTTCAGCTCAGGTCATGATCCCAGGGTCCTGGAATTGAACCCCACATCTGATTCCTTTCTCAGTGGGGAACCTGCTTATGCATTTTCCTCTGCCTGCCACTCCCCCAGCTTGAGCTCTCTCTCTCTCTCTCTGTCAAATAAATAGGTAAAATCTTTTTAAAAATGTAGTCTCATAAAATGGGATGTTATTCAGAAATAAAATGAATAAAGTTTGAGTAAGTAAATAAATGAAGGAAAAGGCTAGCCTATACAGAAAAATTACAAATAATTTATGTAGATACTCTGTCTTCAAGCACATGAATCATAATTCCTTATATTTTAAATGTGGCCTGACCATAGTGACTACCTGAGTGTAACATGGAGAAGGCAGGGAAAAGAATAACTTCATGGTAGAAGAATCTGACAATCACTATTTCAGCCACATTTTCAAAGTTGACATCAACGATAATGAATCATGTTGATAGTAAGCAACTTTGATGTAGGACAAAAATGGCACTTTATTTTTAGGGTCTTTTTTCCCCAAGCCCATATCTCCTATCTAGTAATAAGAAAAATATAAGACATAAGAAAAACATGGACATTCTGCAAAATATTTGAAAGTACTCTTTGAAATGGTGCTAGTAATTGAGAACAAGAAATTCTGAGCAACAGTTACAGCCAAGAGGAGCCTAAAAAATCATGGTGACTAAATGTAATGTGATATGCTGGATGGGACTGCAAGGTAGAAAAATATCATTAGATACAAACTAGGGAAATAGAAAGTATAGATTTTAGTTAATAATGATATATCAATATTGGTTCACTAATTGTAGCAAATATTATATATTTATATGTATATAAATATTATATATATATAACATGCTTATATAAGATGCTAATAAAAAGGGAAGGTAGATGTAGAATATAAGGGATCATGCTTTACTATCTACTTTCACAGTTTTTCTGTAAGTCTAAAACTATGCCAGTTATAAAGAAGAATTAAGTACTGATACATGTTACAAGACAGATGAACCTTGTAAACATGTTAAGTGAAAGAAGCCAGTCCATTTGACCATATTTTGTATGGTTCCTTCCCTACAGTATGTTCAGAGTATGCAAATTCATAGAAGTAAAATAAAAACTAGTAATTACCAGGTGCTTGGGAGTGGGGAAAATAAGACTGAGTGCTAATGAATATAGAGTTTCTTTTCAGTGTGAAAAGTCTTCTGGAAAGAGATAGTGGTGGTGATTACACAACCTTGTGTTATACTAAAACTATTGAATTGTATTACTTTAAGGGTGAATTTTATACTATGTAAGTTGAATAATATAACATTAAATCTGTTATTGAAAAAATATGGAGGTCTAAGATTAAAATAAAATTGAAAATGAACTGATCAGAAAAATTTAGATATGTTACCATTGACCCAGTCTTTAATGAATCTCTGATGGGGCAGGGGGCTTTCAATGGACTCTTATCTTAAAAAAATCATTTTCTTTTATTCTTTTATAACCAATTAAATTAAAATACCTCTATTAAACAAACAAGGTTTATTTCTTGGACGCATTTACAGCCTATGTGAACATGAGGAAAAGTGGGAAAGGTATAAAAAGTCCACATTGCCCACTTCTCCATCTGATAATAACCATATAAATTTGGATTTTTGAGGCAAAGCATGAGGAACTAAAGAACTATTCACGAGTTATTTACAATATTAAGAAAGGGGAAAAGACTTCCCAGTACAAAGAATAAAAGTTATGAAATCTCTTAATGTTTTTCATTATACTCCCTTCCCTTATTGCATGCAAGTGTTTCTGGTGTTAAGTTCTGCATTACCCAGTAGGTAAATTAAACATCTGCATAAAATTCAGCAAAACATGGACACCTGGGTGGCTCAGTCATTAAGTGTCTGTCTTCGGCTTAGGTCATGATCCCAGGGTCCTGGGATCGAGCCCAGTATTGGGCTCCCTGCATGGTGGAAAGCCTGCTTTTCCCTCTCCCACTCTCCCTGCTTGTGTTATCTCTCTTGCTGTGTCTATCTCTGTCAAATAAATAAACAAAATCTAATAAAAAAAAATCCAGCAAAACTGAAGCACCGTCATAAAAATAAATTGAAATCATTTTTTTTTTTTAAGTAACAAGAGCTGTCATGAATCGAAAATATTTCTTATTGGTGGTCCTCATTCTTATATTTAGAGTTATGTAATTTAAAATCTATAAACAGAAACATGATCTTAACTCACTTAGTCAAAGGATGTCCTTGGGCAGATTATATTGGAATGGAAGTATAAGAATTGGAAAATGATTGTGATATTGAAATTTATATAATCTCCTTGAATAGCTGTTTTTTTCAGTCTTGGATGGTATCACGTGTTCAATAAAATCTCCCAAATCTTTACTAACCAAATACTTCCTGTAGAATCATTTGAATACAGAGAGAGGAAGGCCTAGCTCACTAAAAAAATGAAGGCTTAGAATAGGCATAAGAGAATATGGGGGCTCAGACTGACCAAGAATAAGTTAAATGAATGATGTGCACAGAGAATCATGATAATTTTGGACACTCTGCATTTAGCATGTTTATAATGATGGTTTAAAATTGTCTTCCAACAGTGAACAGCAATCTGAGATGTTTGGTATTCAAAGCAGAGCTGTTTTCCAGACAAACGTTGTTAGATAGGCTTGCCTGCCAATTGGTACTACTGGTGAGAAACAGTTAAGATAATCAAGCTTAGGGATGTCTGAGTGGCTCATTCAGTTAAGCATCTGCCTTTGGTTCAGGTCATGATCATAGGGTCCTGAGATATAGTCCTGCATCAGGCTCCTTGCTCACTGGGGAGTCAGTTTCTCCCTCTGCTTGCTGCTCCCACTCCTTGTGCTGTCTCTATCTCTCCTTCTTTCTCTGAAAAATAAATAAATAAAATATTTTAAAAAAAAAGACAATTAAGCTTATGGTTCCATTAGAGTAGGGAAGCAACACCTGGAAGAGGTATATAGGTTGAGGGAATCCAACAGATCAAAAGATTGGAAATTTCTCTATGAGAAACAGTAGCAAAAGCAATGAGAATGAGATGATGAGAAATTTGGACTGATGAGTCTAGTGTTTAGAGAGTAAATATTGTTATATATTTCTGAGGTAGGACTTTTCTAGGTCATGAAGTTTCTAAGATGTGTTCCTGAAAATAGATGGCTGAAGGAGACTCAATGAGAATATTATTGAAATAAAATAGATCCAGAATGAGCCAGTTACATGAATAGCAAAATATCTCATCATTACGATAGAAGTTTTGGTCCAGGTGGAAGCTGTTCCTGTTTCTAAATGAATAAGGCCAAGTGACTCAAAGGAGAGTGGCTGACTTTATATTTCCCGTCATTCTTCTATGCAACTGATATTTGACCTTCTCCACATGACTCCCTCTCTGTGGCAGCCAGTCATGTTGTTTGTCTAATATTTCTGACTCTCTTCCACATAGGCCCATGATAGAATTATATATCCCGGCTCTCTTGAAAACCAAGATAGTAGATTTCAGATGCACTCCAACTTCTATTATTTCTAGTAATGTTAACAATGGTAATAGCAGATACTACTCATTGAATTCTTGCTGATGAGGCCTGCATTGTGCCAGGCAATTTAAATGTATTATTTCACTTGAATCTTATAACAACCCTATTATCTCTGACACAGATGAGGGAAAATGAAGGCACAGAATATTTATAACTTGGAAGTAGTGGGGCAATTTCAAACTCGGGCATTCTAATAATGAAGGATGTTAGAATAAAAATAGTATATTAGAGATATTAATATGTCTAATATAAATATTAGGAATAAAAAGGAGTGTGATAGTTGACTTATATATCAAATTGAGTAGGCCATAGCATGCTCAGATAGTTGGTTAAACATTACCTCTGGGTATGTCTGTGAAAGTGTTTCTGTATGAGATCAGCATTTGCATTAGTAAATTGGGTAAAGCATATCACCCTCCCCAATATGGGTGGCACTATCTTATTTATTAAGGATCTGAATAGAAGAAAAAGACAGAGTAATGCATACTGTCCGTCTTTGAGCTGGGAATTAATTTTTTCTTGCACTTGGACTGAAACTTCCATCATTGGCTCTCCTGGTTCTCAGGCCTTTGAAGACTGGAACTTAGACCACCAGCTCTCCTGAGTCTCCAGCTTGAAACTGCAGATTGTTGGACTACTCAGCCTCCAGAACCATGGGAGCAAATCCCTTATAAAAAATCTTTTTGTAGGGATGCCTGGGTGGCTCAGTTGGTTAAGCAGCTGCCTTCAGCTCAGGTCATGATCCCAGCATCCTGGATCTAGTCCCACATTGGGCTCCTTGCTCAGCAGGGAGTCTGCTTCTCCCTCTGACTCTGCCTGCCACTCTGTCTGCCTGTGCTTGCTCTCTCTCTCTCTGACAAATAAATAAGTAAAATCTTTAAAAAAAAATCTTTTTGTATGTTGTTGGTTCTATTTCTAAATACAAATGAGTAATGAAATGTGGGTAGGTCTTTTTACCCCAGTGTACATCTCTCTCTTTTCCTATTCTCCTACTTCCCTCTTTCCACCTTCATTAAAATTATAGGAAGATCACCGTTTCTTCTACTAAGTTTCTGATCTATCATTGGATACTCAGTGGGCACCAACCAAATAAGACTGTAATTTAATAAGAATGCTTGTGATGTGATTCTTTTCCAGCTTTAATGCAACATTGCCTATAGTTTTCTGGGAAGTCTTCAGAGTACACAGGGTTGTCATATGGCTGATTCATTTATACACTTACTTAAAAACAAGAGTCCACACTAAATAAAATAAGCACGTTTCAGGCAGTGCAATATTGAAACACCCATTGTGATGTCCTTATAAATAATTCCAAGTGAAGATCATTAGAAATAGGTATACATTTATATCTACCTTTCCATTATAGAAAAAAAAAATCTAGTTTTCTTAATAATGTCCATATACTCTCATATTCTAATCACTCACACATTGACATTTACTAGAATGCTTGAATAACCTGATTTGCAAAGAAGTAAACATTTGTACAGCCCATGACTTATATTTTCAACTTAATATTCAAATTATGTCCTATTATTATGCTATTTCACTGATGTAAGCAATAAATAAAAGTAAGAATTAAATATAGCAAAGCTTAAGGGCAAGATGAGTCTGATCTCTATGGACCAGAAATAGAAATAAAACAGAAATGACCAAAATAAGCTTAATATTTATTTTATATTTACGATGACATCATATTTAGTAATATGTTTTTTGAGTTTCTGATCCTGAGCACATTACATAGAAATGAACTGCCTATTACTGGTTTCACTTCTAGAATAGACATATTAGTAGCTAAAATGAAGGCACTGCTCTTGAGCAATAAGGTACTGTAGTCTAAAGGGAGATCAACTTTCATCATTTACAAATTTTTTTAAACTTTTTTTTTAAGATTTTATTTATTTATTTGACAGAGAGAGATCTCAAGCAGGCAGAGAGGTAGGCAGAGAGAGAGAGAGAGAGAAGCAGGCTCCCTGCTGAGCAGAGAGCCCGACGTGGGACTCGATCCCAGGACCCTGAGATCATGACCTGACCCGAAGGCAGCAGCATAACCCACTGAGCCACCCAGGCGCCCCCATCATTTACAAATCTTAAGGGACTTACTTGTGTTTCCAACACCTTCAAATGTAACTGTTTGATGTGATGTGACCAATTACAAGTAGGGTTTAATGGGTTGTTTTGGGTACTTTGGGATTGCATTTTTCTTTTGCCATATTCATGATCCTTCTTGACAATGCTTTCTGATATTCAGATTCTGCTACCCAGCACACTGTGAGTGTTGGAGGTATATAATTAAATTTTTCTCAATAATTTTTTTTTGGATAAAAAGTTCACATGGAGTCCCACAAATCTCCCTCAGACATACAAATACATGAGCACTCCAGGAAAGAAGTATAACTGAATAGCAACCTGGAATTGCTCATCGCACCATGGTTCTTATCTCGTGATGTAGATATCCTTCACATGTGTTATTGGAATATTAAGCAAGCCTGATCCAACAGCACAGACTGTAGAAAGGGATGCCAAAAAACCTTCATTCAACTTGCAGATTTTCGATCTACACTATTCTTTTTTTTTTTTAAAGATTTTATTTATTTATCAGAGAGAGAGGGGGAGAGAGCGAGCACAGGCAGACAGAATGGCAGGCAGAGTCAGAGGGAGAAGCAGGCTCCCTGCTGAGCAAGGAGCCCGATGTGGGACTCGATCCCAGGACGCTGGGATCATGACCTGAGCCGAAGGCAGCTGCTTAACCAACTGAGCCACCCAGGCGTCCCTCAATCTACACTATTCTTACATGAATTGTTACTATGTAAGTTTTTTTTCCTATCCATTGTAAAATGACAGTTATTAAAATGTCATCTTTTATGGAATATATGCATATGTATATTCATATTCACACATATATTATATATATTTATATATAAATAATTGAGAAAATGGAAACAATAAATTGAAGTTTATTTATTCATATTTCAGTCAAGCAATATTTACTAAATACTATGTGTCAAATACTATACCAGGTGCTATAGAAATAACTTTAAAAAAATAACATTTAATGTATTATTTAATATGTATTATTTAATAATGTATTATTTAATGTAAAAAAATAACATTTAATGTATTATTTGCTTCAGGGGTACAGGCCTATGAATCATCAGTCTTACACAATTCACAACACTCACCATAGCGCATACCCTTCCCAAGGTCCACAACCCAGCCACCCTATCCCTCACCCTTAACCCGCCAGCAAACCTCAGTTTGTTTCCTGACATTAAGAGACTCTTATGGTTTTTCTCCCTCCCAATCCCATCTTGTTTCTTTCTTTCCCTCCCTACCCACACCATGACCTCCCACCCTGCCTCTTAGATTCCTCATGTCAGAGAGATCATATGATAATTGTCTTTCTCTGATGGGCTTTTTTCACTTAGTGTAATACCTTCTAATTCCATCCATGTCATTGCAAATGGCAAGATTTAAGGTTTCTTTGATGACTGCATAGTATTCCATTGTGTGTGTATGTGTGTGTGTGTGTGTGTATACCACATCATCTTTATCCATACACTTGCTGATGGACATCTAGGTTATTTCCATAGTTTGGCTATTGTAGAAATTGCTGCTATAAACATTCAGGCGCATATGCCTCTTCAGATCACTACCTTTGTATCTTTAGGGTAAATACCCAGTAGTGCAATTCCTGGGTTGGAGGGTAGCTCTCTTTTCAACTTTTTGTGAAACCTCCATACTGTTTTCCAGAGTGGCTGCACCATCTTGCACTCGCACCAAGAATGTAGAAGGGTTCCCCTTTCTCCTAATCCTTGCCAACACCTGACTAATTAATTTTAGCCATTCTGACTCGGGTGAAACGGTCTTACTGTGGTTTTGATTTGTTTTTCCCTGATGCTGAGTGATGTTGAGCATTTTTACCTGTGTCTGTTGGCCATTTGGATGTCTTTTTTGCAGAAATGTCTGTTCATCTCTTCTGCCTACTTCTTGATTGGATTATTTGTTCCCTGGGTGTTGAGTTTGATAAGTTCTTTATAGATTTTGAATACTACCCCTTTATATGTCATTTACAAATATCTTCTCCCATTCTGTCAGTTGTCTTTTGATTTTGTTGACTGTTTCCTTTGCTGTGCAAAATCTTTTAATGTTGATGAAAATGAAATGTCCCAATAGTTCATTTTTGCCCTTGCTTCCCTTGTCATTGGTGATGTTTCTAGCAAGAAGTTGCTGTGGCTGAGGTCAAAGAGGTTGCTGCCTGTGTTCTTCTCAAGGATTTTGATGGATTCTTGTCTCAGATTGAGATAGGAATGTCTTTCACCCATTTTGAGTCTATTTTCATGTGTGGTGTAAGGAAATGGTCCAGTTTCACTCTTCTGCATGTAGCTGTCCAATTTTCCCAACACCAATTTGTTAAAGAGACTGTATTTTTTTCCCTCTATTGGACATTCTTTTCTGCTTTGGCAAATATGAGTTGACCATAGAGTTGAGGGTCTATTTCTGGGCTTTCTATTCTGTTCCATTGATCTATGTGTCTGTTTTTGTGCCAGTACCATACTGTCTTGATGATGACAGCTTTGTAATAGAGCTTGAAGTATGGAATTGTGATGCCACCAACTTTGGCTTTCTTTTTCAACATTCCTCTGGCTCTTCTGGGTCCTTTCTGATTCCATATTAACTTTAGGATTACTTTTTCCATTTCTTTGAAAAATATTGATGGTATCTTGAGAGGGATTGCATTAAATGTGTAGATTGCTTTAGGTAGTATAGACATTTTTACAATATGTGTTCTTCCAATCCATGAGCATGTAACGTTTTTCCATTTTTTTGTGCCTTTCTCAATTTCTTTCATGAGTACTTATAGTTTTCTGAATACAGATGCTTTGCCTCTTTGGTTAGGTTTATTCCTAGGTATCTTATGGTTTGGGGTACAATAGTAAATGAGATTGACTTAATTTTTCTTTCTTCTGTCTTGTTGGTGTATAGAAATGCAACTGATTTCTATGCATTGATTTTGTATCCTGACACTTTACTTAATTCCTGTATGAGTTCTAGCAGTTTTGCAGTGGAGTCTTAGGTTTTCCACATAAAGTATCATATTATCTGCAAAGAGTGAGAGTTTGACTTCTTCTTTGCTGATTTGGATGGTTTTTATTTCTTTTTGTTGTCTGATACTGAGGCTAGGACTTCTAGTACTATGTTGAATAGCAGTGGTGATAGTGGACAGCCCTGCTATATTCCTGACCTTAAGGGAAAAACTCTCAGTTTTTCCCCATTGAGAATGATATTCATTGTGGGTTTTTCATAGATGGCTTTGAAAATATTGAGGTATGAATCCTCTATCCCTACACTATGAAGAGTTGTTTTTTTTTTTAAGATTTTATTTATTTATTTGACACAAAGAGAGAGAACACAAGCAGGCAGAGTGGCAGGCAGTGGGAGAGAGAGAGAAGCAGGGTCACCACTGAGCAAGGATCCCAATGAGGGACTCGAATCCAGGACCCTAGGATCATTACCTGAACCGAAGGCAGTCACTTAACTGACTGAGCCACTCAGGCATGCCCACTGTGAAGAGTTTTAAGGAAGGATACTGTACTTTGTCAAATGCTTTTTCAACATCTACTGAGAGTATCATATGGTTCTCATTCTTTCTTTTATTAATGTATTGTAGCACATTGATTGATTTGCACATATTGAACTGACCTTACAGCCCAGGAATAAATCCCACTTGGTTGTGGTGAATAATCCTTTTAATATACTGTTGGATCCTATTGGCTAGTATTTTGTTGAGAATTTTTGCATCCATTCTCATCAAGGATATTCATTGGTAATTCTGCTTTTTGATGGGTCTTAGATTTTGGGATCAAGGTAATGCTGGGCTTATAAAATAAATTTGGAAGTTTTCCTTCCATTTCTATTTTTGGAACAGTTTCAGGAGAAGCGGTATTAATTCTTCTTTAAATGTTTGGTAGAATTCCCCTGGGAAGCCATCTGGCCCTGGGCTCTTGTTTGTTGGGAGATTTTTTATGACTGCTTCAATCTCATTACTGGTTATGGGTTTGTTCAGGTTTTCTATTCCTTCCTGTTTCAGTTTTGGTAGTTTATATATCTCTAGGAATGCATCCATTTCTTCCAGTTGTCAAATTTGCTGGCGTATAGTTGCTCATAATATGCTTATAATTGATTGTATTTCTTTGGTATTGGTTATTTCTCCTCTTTCATTCATGATATTATTAATTTGGGTCCTCTCTCTTTTCTTTTTGATAAGTCTGGCCAGGAGTTTATTAATCTTATTAACTCTTTCAAAGAACTAGCTTCTAGTTTCATTGATTTGATCTACTGTTCTTTGGTTTCCATTTCATTGATTTCTCTTCAGATCTTTACGATTTCTCTTCTGCTGGGTTTAGGCTTTCTTTGCTGTTCTTTCTCCAGCTCAGTTTCTTTAGGTGTAGGGTTAGGTTGTGTACTTGAGACCTTTCTTGTTTCCTGAGAAAGGCTTGTATCGCTATATACTTCCTCTCAGGACTGCATTTGCTGTGTTCCAAAGACTTTGAACAGTTGTGTTTCATTTTCATTTGTTTCCATGACATTTTTTTTAAGTCTTCTTAAATTTTCTGGTTGACCCATTCATTCTTTAGTAGGATGCTCTTTAGCCTCCAAGTATTTGAGTTCTTTCCAACTTTTCTCTTGTGATTGAGTTCTTGCTTTAGATCATTGTGGTCTGAAAATATGCAGTGAATGATCCCAATCTTTTGGTACCAGTTGAGACCTGATTTGTGACCCAAGATGTGATCTATTCTGGAGAATGTTCCATGTGCACTAGAGAAGAATGTGTATTCTGTTGCTTTGGGATAGAATGTTCTGAATATATCCGTGATGTCCATCTGGTCATGTGTCATTTAAAGCCTATATTTCCTTGTTGATCTTTTGCTTGGATGATCTGTCCATTTCAATGAGGGGACTGTTAAAGTCCCCTATTTTATTGTATTATTGTTGATATATTTCTTTGATTTTGTTATTAATATGTTTATGTAATTGGCTGCTCCCATGTTAGGGACATAGAAGTTTAAAACTCTTAGATCTTCTTTTTGGACAGACCCTTTAAGTATGTTATAGTGTCCTTCCTCATATCCTATTATAGTCTTTGGCTTAAAATCTAATTTATCTGACATAAGGATTGCTCCCCAGCTTTCTTTTGATGTAAATGTTGGTAAATTGCTTTCCACCCCCTCACTTTAAATCTGGAGGTGACTTTGGGTCTAAAATGAGTTTCTTGCAGATAGCATTTTGATTTTCTTTTTAATTCATTTTGATACCCTTTTAATTCATTTCTTTTAAATTCATTTTAATTCATTTTGAAAATATATATATTTTTTCTTTTGGTTGGGGCATTTAGCTCATTTACATTCAAGGTAACTATTGAAAGATATGAATTTAGTGTCATTGTATTGCCTGTGAGGTGATTTTTACTGTATATTGTCTCTGTTCCTTTCTGGTTTGTTACTTTTAGGTGCCCTCTTTGCATAGAGGACCCCTTTTATTATTTCCTGTAGGACTGGTTTGGTGTTTACAAATTCTTTTAGCTTTTGTTTGTCCTGGAAGCTTTTTATCTCTTCTTCTATTTTCAGTGACAGCCTGGCTGGGTATAATATTCTTGGCTGCATATTTCTCTTGTTTAGTGCTCTGAATATATCAGGGCAGTCCTTTCTGCCCTGCCAGGTCTCCGTGGATAAGTATGCTGTCAATCTGATATTTCTACTTTGTACATTACAGACCTTTTGTCCCAAACTGTTTTCAGGATTTTCTCTTTGTCACTGACACTTTTAAGTTTAACTATTAGATAATGGGATGTTGACATATTTTTATTGATTTTGAGGGGGGTTCTCTGTGCCTCCTGGATTTTGATTCTTGTTTCCATTGCCAAATTAGGGAAATTCTCTGCTATGATTTCTTCTAAAATACCTTCTACCCCTCTCTGTTTCTTCTTCTGGGATCCCAACTATTCTAATATTGTTTTGTCTTATGGTATCACTTGTCTATCAAATTCTCTCTGTTTGTCTCTTTTTCTCAGCTTCTTTATTCTCTTTCATTTGATCTTCTATATCACTAATTCTTTCTCTGCCTCATTTATCCTAGCAGTAAAAGCCTCCATCTTTGATTGTACCTCGTCAATAGCTTTTTTTTAAATTTCAACTTGGTTAGATTTTAGTTCTTTTATTTCTCCAGAAAGGGATTTTATTTCTCCAGAAAGGAAGTCTCTAGTATCTTACATGCTTTTTTTGAGCCCAGCTAGCACCTTGATAATCATCATTCTAAACTCTGGTTCTGTCATATTACTAATGTCTGCACTGATTAGGTCCCCAGCCATTGGTACTGCCTCTTCTTCTTCTTCTTTTTTTTTTTTTTTTTTTTGGTAAGTTTTTCTTCCTTGTCATTTTATCCAGATAAGAATAGATGAATAAGAGAACAAAATACTAAAAGGATAGCAATAACCCCAGAAAAATATACACTAGCCAAATCAGAAGAGACCCAAAATGGGGGGGGGGAGAAAGGAGGAGGAAGAAAAAATATATATATATTTTTTCTGTATGCATATATATATATTTTTATATATGTGTGTGTATATATATGTATATATATTTTTCCCCCTTCCTTCTCATGTATAGATATAGATATATATGTCCATATATGGTAAATAGATCAGAGTCACACACTTGATTTTGGATGTATTTTGGTCTGTTAGAAGAAATTGCCTCCCAAAATTTTAAAGATGGAAAAAGTTATATATATACAAAAATAAGTATAAACATGATGAAGGGATGGAACATGACTGTAAAGATGAAAATTTAAAAAGATTCTAAAAAAGGAATTGATAAGAATTTGGTTGAAAAAAGAAAAAAAAAGAGGAAAGAATGTGATCAGGCTACAGACTAGAACAAAGCCATGTGCTAGATTTAGGGTATATTTCGATCTATTAGAGGAAACTGTATCCCAAAATTTTAAAGAGAGAAAAGCCTGTATGTATATAAAAAATAAGGTTAAATACAATGAAGGGATAGAATATGACTATAACAATGAAAATTTTTAAAAGATTTTTTTAAAGTATCAATAAGATAAAATAGTTTAAAAACGTTAAAATCAGAAAGAGGAACAATTTAAAAAATAGAATAAGAAAAAATAAAATTAAAAAAAATTTAACTTTGAAAGACTGAAGAATCATGGGAAATATGCCATGAATTCTATGAGCTGTATTTCCGTAGCTCTGAAGTTTTGCAGTTCTTATTGATCAGTGAACTTGGTCTTGGCTGGATGTTCTTCTTGATCTTCTGAGGAAAGGAAGGCCTGTTACAGTGATTTTTTTTTTCTTTTCTTTTCAGCGTAACAGTATTCATTCTTTTTGCACCATACCCAGTGCTCTATGCAATCCGTGCCCTCTCTAATACCCACCACCTGGTTCCCCCAACACCCCAGCCCCCGCCCCCTCAAGACCCACAGGTTGTTTTTCAGAGTCCATAGTCTCTCATGGTTCACCTCCCCTTCCAATTGATTCTTAAATGTCTTTGCCTGAGGTGAAATTGCACAGTCCTTAAGGGGCCAGGCTAAGTAATCTGCTCCATTAGCTCTCACTCTTGGTAGCTTTTGTTCCCTGAAGCTTTCCATAGAGCTTTGGAGGAGAGGAATGATAATGGCAGCCTCCTAATCTCCAACCCTGGAGGAGCTGAGAACTGAGGGTCCCCACTTCTCAGTGCCCCTTCAGAAAAAAGCAGTCAATCACTGCTGTTTCCCTGGTCTCTGGCCATGCTCCAAGCTCACCCAGGCTGTGACCAAGTGTTTTTATCTCTGGCCCATGGCCCCATTTGGAGCCTCCAAACCCAGCCAATTCCTGCAGCACACTTCCATGCTGCTCCCTCCTGGAGGAGGAAGGCCTCCCCAGATCTGCCACTTGTGGGGTCCCTGCTTGAAGAGTTCTGTCCTGACTGACTTGGATCACGGTTAAGGTAACCCTGAGCTAAAAACCCACTCCTCAGCTCTGTCTTTGCAGCTGGCTTCCCTGCTCCAATACCTGGGAGCTCTGTCACATTCAGACAGCCCTGGTCTTTTTCTGACCCCATGGGTCCTGAGCCACACTCTCCTTGTGAGGGCTCCACCCCTGCTTAGCCTCTGGAGTGATGTCCCTCAGTGGAGCAGACTTCTGAAAGTTCTGATTTTGTGCTCTGCTGCTCTACTGCTTGCTGGGTGATGGCTCCTCCCCCTGAGGTCTCTTTTCCCGTATATTACCTCAGATTCACTTCTCCACAGGTCCTACCTTCCAGAAAGTGGTCAATTTTTTGTTCCTAGAATTGCTGCTCTTCTTTTCTTTGATCTCTTATTGTGTTTGTAGGTGTTCAGAATCATGTGATAACTATCTATCTGAACTCCCTGGACTGGATGATATTTAGGTCTCCTACTCTTCTGCCATCTTGCTCCTCCCCCTAGAAATAACTCTTTAAACAACAGTTTACATTGTAAGTGGGAGAAGGGAGGTCCTTTGCCAAAGAATTATATAAAATAAATTTAACTACTGTTATGATAAGTGCACAATAGAAGTGCTACATGCTACAAGAATATATAACTGAAAAGTCAAAACCATTTTTGGGGGGGAGGAAATTGGGAAAAGGTGGACTTAGTGGTGAAATTTACATTTTTTTTTAAAGATTTTATTTATTTATTTGACAGAGATTACAAGTAGGCAGAGAGGCAGGCAGAGAGAGATGGAGAAGCAGGCTCCCTGTTGAGCAGAGAGCCCGATGCGGGACTCGATCCCAGGACCCTGAGATCATGACCTGAGCTAAAGGCAGAGGCTTTAACCCACTGAGCCACCCAGGTGCCCTGAAATTTACATTTTAGGTTGAAACCTTACCTTAAGTTGTAAGGTAAAAAGATTAGCAAACAATATTCATTATAATAGATTCATTCCTTGGATTATAAATTCAGAAATCTCTGAGGGATATTCCTTAGCAGAAAAGACTAGATAATGAATGAAAGCTAGGCATCAAGTCTGTGAATTACTAGTTATCCCCTACGACCACTGCATATGAAATATCATTTTGTGGTTAAAGACTGAAGCAAAAAAATGATTTTTGAGAAGAAAACTAGTTTATTGCTTCTATTTCTCTGATCCAGCTCCTATTTTCTCCATAAATCCTTTTCTCATCTTGACCCCCCACAGAGTCATAAAGAAGGATTATAACACAGTGAAAGAAGCAGTATTTGAACAAAAGGCAAATAATAAATAGGAGATCATAGTATTATACATTTGTTGTAGACATAATATAATCCCTGTTGACAAATTCTGGTATGCAAAAAATGAAACCTCTTCCCTCCTGATGCTACAGCAATAAGATTTTATTCAGTGCCAAGACATGGACTGAGGACAGGGTACCTGCTCTCAAACATCAGTTCCCAGAGTTGACAGTGAAACTTCATTGTCCCTACTGGCATGGTCCTGAGAAATCTAGTGGTTCTCCATGGCTATTGAGTTATTCCTGGGGGGAAAAAAAAACATCTGCTTGTAGTCCCATTTGTCTAATCTACAATGCCACCATTTCCACCTTGGTTCCTTGCCTTGTTGTAGCTGGGAAGCATAGCCCAGCAATCCTATTTTTCTCAGAGGAATATGCCCATGTTTCTCTACTCCTCTAGCCTGGGGTAATCTACTCATAATCTGAATGAAATCTTTCCTTTTTCATGCTTTTTCAAAATAGCTTGTGCATGTCTACCACTATAGTGTTTTCTGGACACAAAATTTAGGAACTAAAATATATTCATTGCTTTCTGCACTGCCACAATCTCCTAAAGTGAAAAAGGACAAAATTTGCCAACTGCTTAAAGGAGGGGATATAGATAAACTGAAAGGGAAGAAATAAATCACAAATTAAGATTTCAAAATATTTTCCAAGCAAATATGGAATAAGAGTGGTCTATAATAGATGATTAAATTGAAAAACAGATATCCTTGATAAGTGGAATAAAATTGAGCTTTCAAGTCTCTCTAATCTAAATATCCACTGACTCCTGCCCCTCCACATAACCCTGTTCATAGCCTGTTTGCAACATTGCATACTTGTTATGTTCCTCCTTGAACAAATTCAGTGTCTTGCTTTTCTTGTTGTTTCCTCCTTAAAAACCATTTCAGTATTTGGCATATAACTGCCACTGACTTTTGCCACGAAATACCAAAAAAAAAAAAGAAAAAAAGGAATATTTTAACTACAGCATTTCAAATACATGAAGATCAAAAGAAATATTGGCATAGTGGTTAAAAAGAGAAGCCAAAAGGTGGGTAATGAGCTTCATGATGACAGTTGCCAACCTTTTTCTTTGAATGTCTGGAATCACGTGTAAGGTCTAGTACACACTAGATCTAAATGCTTGTTGAAATTTTGAATAAAACTATATAGTATATATATTTCCATAATAGAGTCTCTCAAAACAGTCTTTAGGGTCATTTTAAAATTTGCATATATGATCTAATTCCTTGTGGCATACCCACAGATCTTCTAAAGAACAGGTAGTTTACTACCTAGAAATATAAGATCTAAAAACATATATATAGAGAGAAATTTGTGAAAGAGGCTAGAAACTGGCTGTTTGCCAATGAAATCTGCTTTGATTCATAAGCTTCATTCCCTGAACAGATTATGCAACAAAGGATAGCCTTTGGGCAGTTTTTAGGGAGTGCTTTGGTATTATCACCTGTGGAAAGGAAGAGCTCTGACTGGAAAATTTGCAATCTCAACAATGGACCTGGACAAATCCATGGGAGTTCTGAAGCTGAGATTGTCCTATACATGTGTCTCAAGTTCTGGGGAGGGGTAGAAATATTTGTATCTATGTTACTGAAGGTTTACTACTCCAATAGGGGTGTCTGGGTGGCTCAGTCATTAAGCAGCTGCCTTTGGCCCAGGTCATGATCCCAGCATCCTGGGATCAAGCCTAAGCATCAGGCTCCCTGTTCATGGCGGAGCCTGCTTCTCCCTCTCCAGTTCCCCCATGCTTGTGTTCCTTCTCTTGCTATCTCTCTCTGTCAAATAAATAAATAACTTGATTAACAAGTGGGCAAAAAATTTTAACAGACACATCATCAGATATAACAAATATTACACAGATGGAAAATAAGCATATGAAAGGATGCTCCACATCATATGTCATTAGGAAAATAAAATTAAAACATTTGATACCATTACACTTAGAAGAATGGCCCAAATCTAGAACACTGAGAACACCAAAGCCTAGTGAGGATATGGAGCAACAGAAACTCATTTATTGCTGGTGAGAATTCAGAATAATATAGCCATTTTGGAAAACAGTTTGGTGATTTCTTATAAACTTTGTGTTGACACAAAAACCTGCACACAGGCGTTTATAGCAGCTTTATTCACATTTCCCCAAATTTGGAAGCAATAAGATGTCCTTTGGTAGGTAAATGAATAAATACACTGTGATATATCCAGATGATGGACTATTAACTGATGCTACAAAGAAATAAGGTTTCAAGTCACAAGAAGGTGTGGACACTTGCATGCATATTGCTAAGTGAAAGAAGCCAATCTGAAAGTCTAGATATTATATAATTCCAGCTATAGGACATTCTTGAGAAGCAAAAACTATGTAGACAGTAAAAAGATCAGTGGTTTCCATGGGTTGGGCTGAGGTAAGGTTGACTACGTTGAACACAGAGGATTTTCAGGGCTGTGAAAATACTCTGTAAGATAAAATAATGATGGATACATGTCATTCTACATTTGTCCAAACCCACAGAATGTACACCACCAAGAGTGAGTAAAATGTAAACTAGGGACTTTGGGTGATAATGATGTGCCAGTGTAGGTTCACGGATTTTAACAAATGTACCATAAAAAACAAATGTAAGACATGTTGATAATGAGGCATACTATGCATGTGTGGAAATACTAGTATTTTCCTACTAATTTTTCAGCGAATCTAAAGAAAAAAGGATCTAAAAAAAAAAGGGTGATTTTTAAAATTACCCTTTAATTACCCTTTAATCACATAAATAAAACAGTATTTCCTTCTTACCTAAAAACAAGAAGATATATGACATTTTGATAATGTTTCAGAGTATAAATTGGCAGGAGCTTCAAAGTAACTACCTCTTTGCTGTAAAATATATTCTATCCAGTTCTGTGTCTGATTTTGCTGAATCTTCTGGTTCCAATTGTCCTCTCATGGTTACTGTCTTTTTATTCAGTATTTTATTTAATACTGGATTTTATTTCAAACACTATGCCAGATAATAAATAGATAATGTGATGTAATGGATCCAGATGAATTAGTAGTCCCCCCAAAATCACCAATAACTGTTTCACTTACTAGTGTTTATTTATATTCTTTTTCCCTAGAAGTTTTGAGGAGCCTCTCATAAAAAAACAACAAAAGCAAAGTACAAAATAGAAATAGAAAAACAGGTCCAAGAATGAAAGAAAATTAACACAACCAAAAGTCAGCTCTCATTCAGTTCCGACTTTGAGTATCCAGGCAGCAAGGTCAAAAGAAGAAACATGCTTGTTTATACAGTTTTGGAAAGAAGAATAATTATTTTAGTTTCTCATCAAGACAAATATTTTCCTGTTATTTAACATTATAAGAAATCGTCCAGATGGGACTTAATATAATGGATACTAATTGATATAAGAGGTATAACATCTTTCGATTCTTTCCCTTAGGAAACTTAAAAATATATATCAGTTTATAACATAGAAATGCAACCTAGGAACCCAGTTCCTATTCTGATAGGAGCTAAACTAATGGGATTCAACAATTTAGGCCTTTAATGGTCTAAGTGCTTTAATCGAATGTTAGGTCTCTCATTCTATTAGCCTTTTGGACTGTGACTGTATTATCGATATTAGATAACAATGGAATTCAGCAGAATATCTTGAAATTATTGGAAAAGATATTAAGAAAAATATTGGGAAAGGATTTTTCAAAATTCTCCCAAGCCTCTCATGAGGTTTCTGCACATATTTGTGCAGATTGTGCCTTGCCCAAAAGCTGAGTGTGCCAGTGGCAACAGAAATGTAGCCTGCACTCTGCTCCCTAAGCCGTCATACCAGAGTAAGGGGTATCTTGCTGTAATTAATCTACCCAGAGGCAGATCCCTGCCTGTGACAGATGGCCCATTTAACTTCCAGTCTTAATCCTCAACTCTATTGGCCATCTATGTTATAAAGGATGACAAAACCAAAAAAGAATATTTCTTACTTTGTAATCAGTACAGTTTTCCAAATTTCTACAGCACTCAAAAGTTTTTTGTAGGATTCATCTGAATATTTATCTGTATGTATTCACTTCCTAAATCAGAAAGCAAAGAGTATCTTGTAAGTTTCTCAACTTCCTCTGTAGCTAGACAGGGTCACATGACTCTATTCTTTATTTTTCCTCTTAAATACAGATCAGATGACTGAAACTGAAGTAGCCATATTGCAGCCATGCAAGAAAGTAATATGAAATGCAGCCTAGTCCTCTCTGGCATTACTTAGCTACCAAAGCCAGGAGCTGCCTACCTCCAACTTTTTCTCTACTTTTGTTTACACTACTGCAAGTTGGGTTTTCTGTTTTTACATCTAACACACTCCTTACTGATATAGTGCCATAATAGCAAAACAGGCAGCAATTACAATATGCTCACAGCAAGCTCACAGAGCTATATAGCTCTTTTAATTCTGACATATTAGATACTCTACTTCTAGCACACCTTCTCCAAAGCCCGCTAAAAGTCTCTTTTAAAATAATTTGTTTCTTTGATGGTCAGTGTTTGTAAAAGAGCATTTACCAGCACTGCGTGTGTGCATGTGTGTGTGTACAACATCATTCAGTCACTGCTGAGTCATTAGCTACAAACTGTGCATCAAAACCTTTAGCCTCTTCTCAGAAGAACCTTCCCACCCCATCATTTATTTTTCCTCTCAGATTAAATCACTCATATATAAATAGCAATCCGCTTATATTTTATTCCAAGAAGAAGCATAAAGTCATTTAACATAACAACATGAAGGACAAAATTATTCCCATGAAGACCTCTGACCTTTCCATGGCACTTTCAAATGTTTATTTTTATCACTTGCTTTGAGAATACCCCTTTACATGGTGGTAGGTTTGGAATTTACATTTTATCCAAGTCCAACAGAATCCATGTTAATAGACTTCCATTCTTGCTTGTTCTTCTATAACATTTCCCAAGAGCTCATCACTGGGCTTGAACCCAAAATTCTGTCCTCCTTTTGCTATATTCCAAGCACCTGATAAATAGGCAAACAGATTCTGGGGCATGGGTAGCACTGCCAGAAGACGAGGCTCAGTAGTCCCCTAGTGGCCTGAAAGAGTTCATGCAGTTTACTAAAATGCTTACTCTACTCCACGGAGGTGTAAGAGATTCAATAAGCAGCAAGATCATTATGTATTTGCCAGTTAGCACCTTCCCTTCCAGAAGGCCCAGGAAGCACACTCCTAATTGCACTTTGTCTAGGTTTGCTCTCCAGCGGGTCGTGCACATGGTCCATCCAGGTGTCATACTGTCATATCACCATCTGAAATTTTGCTTTCAAGTTTGGGATATAGTCTTCTGAGCTATAAAAGATACCTTAGGAGCTAGCAACAGTAACCCCCTTACCTGGAACAAAAATAAATAAATAAAAATAAAAATAAGTTATAAAAAGGAACTCAAGATAGAAATGACACCTAGATTATGAAGCAATGGAATCAGGGAGGCCATCAGAATTCTAGACAGTTGCTTTCTCAAGATTTTTGGGTTGCAGTGATTGTCTTTGTTTTTTTCTGCAGGACCACTGCATTTCTTGTTCCTCTCTGTCTATAGCTATTTCTCTGATATAGCATGAATTTGGCCAAATATGCCTTCCTCTACACTGGCAGCCTTAGTAAATTACATAGACCAATCTCTATTTTTTTTTTAACTTCATTTCTAAATGGTAGAGGGGGAAAAAAATGGTTTGTCCCCAAATGATAACAACAATGTTGATTATGGGTGATGATATTTGTAGTGATGTAGATGGGTGGTTTTGCTCCTTGCTTACTATAGGCAATTTCCTGTGATAAAGGCTTTAGTGAATTTTTAATTTAATTCTCACCAAGACCCTGTAATTTCATTTTATAGGTGATGAAGATGATACCTAGAGGTAAAAAATAATTTGCCTGAGTTACTTGCCTGCTGATGATCCCAAGTTAGCTGATAGCAAAGTGGTATAATCAACAGAGGCTTGACACAGGATCAAGCAGCACAACCATAACAAATTAAGTCCCTACCCTTATAAAATAGTTAAGGCAATTCTCAGAGAAAAAGTGCTGTTATGAATTCCTTAGACAACTCCATCATAGTCTGCTACATACGGCCATGACATTTTTCAAATCCTCAAGCATGAAATCTCTCTCTATTGGACCGTGTTTATCTTCTAGTCTTTTTTATCCATTATATTCTTGGTTTCTTATTTTCTAGTTTCTCAGACTTATTTGCTGTTTATAAACATACCATGAATTGCCACGCCTCTGAGTTCATAATGCAGCCTGGAATGGCCTTTTCTAATCTGCTCAAAGTTTATTGAAGGTCTCAAGATCAGTCCAAATGTTGTGTTTTTCATGAGATAATCGCTGACCACCCTCCCCCCCATACAGATACTTTTTAGCTCTGTTCCCATTGCACATGGCTAATAATTAACCATATGGATTTAGCAATCAGTATCTTATCAGTTCTATTATGTTAATATTAATATCTAGAATATGAGCTTCCTGAGGATAAGCATTATTTTTTAAAATTTCTATATCCTCAGCATCAAGTGTTTGTCACCAAGCACTTAATAAACAAACATTAAATTGAAGTGATACTAGTTGAACAGGCATAAATCATGAGTTCATAGACCTGTGATCTTTTGGACATGACTATTGTTCCCTCAATATTTGTGTTTTAAGATTTGAAATTGATATTGCCTGCCTATACGTCCATGCCATATAATGTGTTCAACATTCTATTGGTAACCAGGCCAGAACAATTTAAAGCTGGTGACCAGAGGACTTTCTCTTTATTGTCCTTTGTCTTCCAGAGCAATTTTATTCTTATTGCATTGGATCCCCAAACAGTATTGCATGGGAATTTTCTACAGTGTCCACAGAGAGGTCAGGTCCCTTAACAATATAAAAAATATTGTTGGTCCAGAGGGTTTAACAGTCCCAACTTTAGAAAACAGTCAGAGTTATCGTATGTAAAGCATCAAGTATGAAAGTATATTAGGAATTCGAGATAATAACTAGCTCTGGAATATTAGGATAGATACATTTATCTTCTGTGAGGCTTAGTTTATCCTTTATAAAACAAAGATAAAAAAAAAAGATGAAAATTGCTACCTTGTAAAAGAGTTTCACAGATTAGAGATAATATCAATGTACATGATTGACATACAGTAAGTGTTCAACAAATATTATTATTATATATTCTACGACTTTTTCTTCTTCATTTAGTATCTACTAGAGACACTAGTAGTATCTCTCCATTTTTCTCCTCCAGTGTACCTCCAAGGTATATTTTACCACTAGTAAACACTTTAAGTCCCTCATCTCACATCACTTCAGAGAAACTCCCTCATAGAATCTTTGAATCCAAATATTCACTCAAGGTCTCTACCAAACAACTCCTCCTTACAATGACCCCAAATAGCCTCAGCCTCCTACTGAATATTCTTAGGGATTATGTCATTTCCTCCTGAAACAAACATCCATTAAATCTACATGTGGTGTTTTATGCTATACTTGAATATTTTGTTAACAGGTAACTCATTTTCTTTTATGGTACTCATTCCATCTTTGGAATAAATACCACAGGTAGAAATTATTTCTTTTATACAATGGAAACTTATTTTTCACTGCATTCAGTCCAGTGGCCTTAGCTTATTCCCACTTTTGAATTCTGATTCTGCCATTTTTTAGCTGTGGGATTAGGAAAGTTACATACTTGCTGATTTACAAAATGGACTTAATTAGACAACTCATAGATTTTTGTATTAGCAGTGAATAAGTGGAAGTCTATGGGTTCTTAACATAATTCTAGGCCCATGGTAAATGTTAAATATTTAATAGTTATTATTAGTATTAAGTTAATTCTCACTGATACTGTCTTAACTTGCATTTATTATTTTTAGACTGACTTGCTCTCCATAACAGTTTCTAAGGCATACAGGGAAAAATGTTTCAAGTTCTTACTACGTAGGAAGCACTTACATAAATACCAGAATCCTTTGGTTCAAGCCCCTTCTACACATGGGAAAACTAATGGCTCTCTTATATCACGGAAAGTACTACTTAGTGTTTAGTGCCAAGTTTGCTTTTTCTGTGCAATAATTTTCTCTAATCATCCCTGAGTCTTTATAAGGTATTTTATACACACAAACCTTGTTGTTGGTGATGGTATAAGGAGTTAATATTCTCTTTAGAGACAAATGTGACTTAACTATTATTTGTCTCTTTTAAATAAATAAATTTAATGAGAAAAACATATCCATTCTCTAAGAGTAAGTATATTGGTACAACTCACCCATGATCATTTTTTTTTTTTGCCATATGAAAACAATCCAGTCTTAACACCTTATTAAGTTTTCTCTCTGATGATAGAAATCAGAGATGGATGATAAACATATTGATAGAAAAAAATCATGCAAGTCTACAGAGCTCAATACAGAGATACAGAGTCCCATGCTTAAATGAAAATAGTAAGTTGTAGCAAAAATAAACAGAGAACTATTTCATAGCATCATATATACCACACAGTTAAGGTTTAGGTTATAACTGTACAATCAACAGGAGTTGAAAATGTGGTCATCAATTACAGTCAGTGTAGTGTGAAAAGAATAAGAAGAGATATGGAAACCAGGTCCTATAATGAACAAGAGAAGATTTTAGGAATGTTAACTTGAATTTGAGTGTACATGATAGCTATAGTTGTTTAGATGGCTGCCATGTGGTCTTTCCCTGACAAATTATTGTGTATGGTTTCAAAGGTGAGAGCTAGGACCAGGGCATAGGTTTCAGCTTAGCACAAGTAAAACAATCTAAGAAAACAGATGCTGAATAAAACATATCAAGAATACTGGGGGATATTGATATTTGATGAATAACAAAAAAAATTCCATGTAACAGTGAGATTCTGTAATCTTAAAAAAAAAAAAACTGCTTCACAGAAATCTTTCAGTCTTACCCTTATCTATTGTTTCTTTTTATTCAGAGCTAATTTATTGAGATGTTCCTCAAATAATTTATGTCATGTCTTCAGAAATGACTCTTAAGACTGCTATATGTCTGAAATAGTAACAATTTAGAATTTAGATTCTGATGATACAGACTGTGAACTGGATAAATATTGTGTAGATCTGGCATAATGATGGTCATGTGAGATATTTGGTTCTTTTTCTTATGTTCCTGATGTTCTAAATATGTTATTTATATATATAATATTTAATATATATTATTAATTTAATTCTATATAATTAAATATATATACAGAGAGATTCACAATGCTTTTATTCTCATTTTAAATCATTTATTTAAAGATTACAATTTTAAGGATTAAAGTGACTTCTTTTTCTTCAACTTCCATCTACCAGACTGGACAGAGAATGTTATTTCCTAGGTTCAAACATTTTGCTTTTGACCTGTGACAAGCCTAGTGAAATAGTGCCAGCAAATCATCAATAAGCATGAGCAGAGATGCTTTATTCTTACAGTATTTCTACAGGAAGAACTTTAATCAGCTATTTGCGGACATCCATGAAACTGACGAATTTTCTAAAGATAGTGGTAGGACCCATTTATGGCTTAATTTGAGCTGTCCTATCTTAAGAAGGAGCAACAAAGTACTTAAACAAAATATATTAACCGAATGGTAAGACAGTCAAGTGTTGTTCTAGCATATTATAAATGCTTTTCAAAGAATAATGAGGGACAATTTTTAAATGCAGAGGAAAGGTGTCTGATGTAATAAAGCTGATGAAATCAGAAAGAGAACTCAAAAGGATCTCAATATTGTTGGACTTTTTAAGCAGTAAGAGCTGTGTAGGAATCCTTCCGTGAACCACAGAAATAATAAATGCTGAGCCCATTGGAACATAATCTCAATCAGCAAGATGCCACTGCTTTCCAGATTTCCTCACAGGGCCCTGCTAATTCCATGCCAAAACTAGCAGTGGATTTCTTCCTTCTAATCTCCCCTAATGCCTTATTCGATTATTGTCACTGCTCTCCAACCATACACTGTCCCTCCGGACTCTCCTTTCCCAAGTGAGTCTACCAGAAGACGCTGAGTGTCCATCAGGATGTAGTCTAAGACCACAAGCCACCTTGCTCCACGTGAAAAGGCAGAAGAGAGAACAAGTTTTGCGGGCAACCTCTTCATCTCTGGATTGCTGGCTGAAGGCAAATGGGGAAAAAAGATATGAGGGGTCTGGAAGGTTACTTTAGTTGATTGGCAAAGTCAGGGTGGGGGGGGTACTTGTTAAGAGGAAGGAGAGCACAGGAGGAGGGTGAGCTAGGCATTACTGAGCACTGCAGGATGGCATCACCTCTGCCCTGGCTCTACATTCTTCTATGGTGAGTAAGATTTTTTTCTGATTTTTCATTTTAGTGCAGAGGAAAGCGAGAGCACACCCCCACTGGGTGACTTCTATACCAAATCATGGAAGAAGCCTGGGTGGTGTGGCATGTATTTGTGGTGGGGTACATGAGTAGGGAGTGAGGATCATGGACTGTTTGCTCACAGGGTAGAAAATACCCTAGGGACACTTGAAGATGAAGGAAACTTCTACTCCAGAAACATCAGTCGGATCCTGGACAACTTGCTTGAGGGCTATGACAACCGCCTACGTCCAGGATTTGGAGGTGAGAGGCAGCATCCTTACTAAACCAAATGTCTATATTCTCCTTTCCCCCTTCCCTTTGTCTAAGACCCAGAGGCTTCATAAGGATTGCAGATTGGTAAGGAAAGGGGTACTAGGAGAGGCCACATGTTCCATCCAGTCTCTGTCCCTTCCTCTGTTTGTGACCTTCTAAACATATTATTTGAACCCTCTAAGCCACAGCTTCCTCAGCTGTAGTATGGGTGTATGAAAAGTGTTTGCCTCGTAGAGTTGTGTGAGTGTAGAATGAGATTCTCCATTTAGAGCACTTTTCTAAGCATTTGTTCCCACCCCCCCAAAAAAAAATTACCAAGGTGTGTTAGTTATTGTTACAATTATTATGAGAATTCTAACTTAACTTCTCTTCCATTCCTTAAATTTTTCAAATTGACCAGAAAAATTTCAAAATAATGCAACTGGTTTGAGTCTTCATAGTTGAAAAACCCAAGGGCTTCTGCTAGTGAATTCCTTTAGGATGGATTGCAGGTTCTAACCATGAGAAGGGACTTTGTAGTAGGATCATTAAGTTCAGAGTCCTTAAAATCACTGGTGATATTTGCCCCCATGCTTCTGGGCTAATTTCAGGTGCTGTCACTGAAGTCAAAACAGACATTTATGTGACCAGTTTTGGGCCCGTGTCCGATGTGGAGATGGTGAGTAAGCTCTGAGTGAGGAGGGTAAATTTACTTATTGGCGGGAGGGCAGAGTCCCAGAACTAATGATCTTGGACATTGTTACCAAGTTTGGCTCCATAGTCCTAATGCAATATGTGTGTTCATGCCAGGAGGGCATGGTCATTAGAACAGATTACTGGCTTAATTGCCTTGACATTTCACTATGGGCTCCACTTGAACACTTTAACCTGCGGGACTTTCTAAGATTCTGTTCTCTCTTCTGGCCATGTATCATGCACCCATTATTTTCTACAAAGATAAGGTTTCCCCATTTTTATATAATCCTGGTAAATTTTTAGAATAGAAAAAAAGAAAAATCAACAAAGATGATATATCATGTAAAAGTATATTCAGAATATCTATGAAACTTAAAATATGGCTGTTTTCTGTAGCACATCATTTTCAGTATATTTTATTAAAACAGTGAAGGGCATCATTTGGAAAAGCTAGTGCTTTGTACCTTTTGTGTTGCAAATGGACCAGTAGGTGTTCTGGGAACTCTGTTCCAGGTACAGATGGCTGTAGGATTCGTAAGAGATTATTTATAGTAAGTGGCAATGAAAATCTGAGCTAGTCTTCTAGAACAAAGTGCATCATGATATTTTTTCCACAGTTTTCAGTTACCATTTCCCCCTAAAAGTAAAATATAAGTACTAAAATCTAAATGCACATAACTCTTAAAATAATTGAATCATTAAAGTTTATTAGGGAAATGTAGCTCTGGATAAATAGTTATTGGAGACTTTTATCTTCTGATCTTTGAGCTGACAAGAAAAGAAAGAGGCAAGAGGGGGAAAAAAGGAAGTACCAGAAGAAAGAAAAGGAGAAGGGAGGGGAAAAAGTAAGAAAGAAAACGAGGAAGTGAAGGAGAGGGAGAAGGACTTTATTTAAGAGAAAAATGTCTTAAGACTTGAAAGAAAGGAGAGTCAGCGTTATCCAGAATCCTCAATTATTTTACTATCATATTTTTCTTTGAGTACTGACTCATCCCAAGTATAAATAACCACAACCATACTATACTATATTGTTGAAGTCTGGGGAACACTTGACACTTCATTTTATGTATGTGTCTCATTTTTTAAGTATATTTGTTCAGTAGAGAGCTTGTTAAAGCCTGGATCATTATTATATGGTATACTGTGTGTCAAATTATATTTTAAAAATCTAATCACAACTTGTAGTAATAGGTCTCATACAGGAACACATAAAGTAGACAAAGCAGTTATTGGCAATATTTTTATATACTTACAAGCTGTTATTTATCATTGACTTTTGCAATGGCTCTTACCATAATTCTTAATATGTCTAATGTTATTTCATAAAAGCCACAAATTAAAACTCAAAATTTCAATTATGCATGCTTCAATGATGCTCTGAGTAATCATGGTAACATTTGCTTTTATATTCTCCAAGAACAATATAAAATTATTGGGATGTGCAGCCAGAGTACACTTACCAAGCAAAGTTTACCCATCCTTGGAAGTTTGGTAAATGGTATTAAGGTGTTTGGAGACACCTTTGAAAGTGAAGAAGGCACTGAAGGGTGTGCTAGACTGTGATGGTAGGAAAGCCAGCACAAAACCTAGACTGAAAATCTTTTCATATTTTTCTTCTAAATTAATGGAGGGAAATTTGATAGGTCAGTAGATGGAGAGGTGGATGACTGATAGAAAAAAGGAAGAATGTTGAAGAGGGTCAAGGTGGAGGAGGGAGTTTGGCACAACACAGTGCTATCTTTTATAATAATATTACAAACTTCGAGTTTGAGAAAAATAATAATTACTGAAATCACAGGTTCTCTGATAGTCTGAAGTTATTATCACAAAAAGTTGTTTTATTTCCTAAATTTTAGAATTATATATATAAGCTAGTGAATAAACTATTCTTAATAAATTATCTCCCCAGCTTGCATGAATATCTTATTTTCTCTTAGGAGTATACGATGGACGTTTTCTTCCGCCAGACTTGGACTGATGAGAGGTTGAAGTTTGGGGGGCCAACTGAGATTCTGAGTTTGAATAACTTGATGGTCAGTAAAATCTGGACCCCTGACACTTTCTTCAGGAATGGCAAAAAATCAATTGCACACAATATGACAACCCCTAATAAACTCTTCAGAATAATGCAGAATGGAACCATTCTATACACCATGAGGTGAGGTTTCCGCAATTCAGCTACCTCTCATCCAAATGATTTGTCCACATACTAACATAGAACCATTTATTTTAATGTCCCTAGGCTTACCATCAATGCTGACTGTCCCATGAGGCTGGTTAACTTTCCTATGGATGGGCATGCTTGTCCACTCAAGTTTGGGAGTTGTAAGTTATTCATTCAAAATATAATTATTGGGACACGTGGGTGGCTTAGTCGATTAAGGGTCTAACTCTGGATTTCAACTCAGGTTATGATCTCAGGGTCTTGGGATTAAGCCCTACCTCAGGACTTCCCACATTCAGTGGAGAGTCTACTTGTCTCCCTCTTCCTCTGCTTCTTTCCTATACCCCTTTCTCTGAAATAAATAAATCTAAATAAATAAATAAAGGCAGTAGTCTTTTAAAAATACGTGTGTGTGTGTGTGTGTGTGTGTATGATTATTTGATTGTAGCCAAAGACCAAAAAGCAAAAGAGAAATATTACTATGAAATTCTCATTGTTATTCCAGGAATATACTTACTTAATCATGTCTGTCAATCTTATAAATAGTCAGAGGTTTTAGTTACCCAGATTAAAAAAAAATAAAGAAAATTTATGTTTGTAGTTCCTCTTTATATGGACAAAATTTGCCCTGAAAAAAAAAAAAACTAGTAAGATTCACTGTTATGTTTTAAAAATTCAGATGCTTACCCCAAAAGTGAAATCATATATACTTGGAAAAAAGGACCACTTTACTCTGTTGAAGTCCCAGAAGAATCTTCAAGCCTCCTCCAATACGATCTGATTGGACAAACAGTATCTAGTGAGACAATTAAATCTAACACAGGTAAGAATTAGACCAATTCATGAATGTAACCCAGCAAGGTGACTCTCATACACATTTTCAAAATATCTATTTCTTTCTTCTATTCTATTTCTGCATTAGCTATCCTCAGCTACATTTGCGGTTTTGAAGTGATGAGTAGCCTTCTTTAAAATTTATTTTGCAACCATGTGCATAAAAAGATTTATGTAACCTTGGAATAAGTAGTTTTCTATGCATATGACACAAAGAACCCAACCTAAAACAATGAGCTGATGTATCTATCATCTGCTTGATCAAGTATCTTTGTCATACAGAGAAATATGACTTTACTTGTTTTCTTCCAGCCCATGTTAAAGATCTGCAAGATTTATTTCCAGCTGCATTCTTTCTGCACCCTGTCAAAAGCAATAATACTGATATACATGTTTTCCAACAGGTGAATACGTAATAATGACAGTTTATTTCCACTTGCAAAGGAAGATGGGCTACTTCATGATACAGATATACACTCCTTGCATTATGACGGTCATTCTTTCCCAGGTGTCTTTCTGGATTAATAAGGAGTCTGTCCCGGCCAGAACCGTATTTGGTATGCTTTCCACTTTGGCTATACTTCCACTCATCTGGCTCTTATTTCTTGTGTAGGTTAGGGGAATATTCACACTAGTGTATTTTTTTGATCCACAAAGGAAAAAGACTCCAGTCTCATTCAGGCATATGTATGATATTAAATGACCTTTATGTTATCCCAAGCTACGTGGTGAATCCACGAAAAACTTTGTCTTGGCAAGAATTCTGGCTGGATTCCTGTGCCTTCCCTGTGCCCTATTTAGGAGTGTTTTGCTTTGTTTTGTTTTAATCTCAATTTGCTTTTTCATAACTAAGGAAAAGCAGAAAAGTAAAAGTGACATATAAATTCATGAAAAGAAAGGCTATTAAAACTTAATACATAAATTATGTCTATTATAAAGTATATTTTGCCTTAATAGGTTGAATCATAATAAACTGTTGTTTTTCTAGATCTCAAAATAGTTAAATATAACCAATTTCCCATGTTTCAACCTCTTGAGTTCACTATTTATGATATGTGGAATGACTATTAGCTTTGAGAAAAAGCTGTAACAGAAAATATCATCAATAACAAAAGCCAATTTTTTCTGGGTTTTCATGATTATACATTTAGAGAGATTTATAGGGAAGACCTGAGTTGAACTCAAATCTCAGATGAATTTTTACTTTTTAACTTACTATATTAAAATAGATCTGTTTCTGCAAATTGTAAAAGAATATCTATATAATGATGTTGATCATCTTTAAATTACGTGTATTTCCCAACTATTATATAAGACATAAAACTGCTGGTGATGGAGTGATGCAATTATTTTCTCATGAGTTAATATTTTACCTTAAAACTAAGCTAGAAATTTCAAAAAATTCTGAGGAACCCAATTTTATGTTTACTATTCATACCGGATAGACTTCTTAAATATGTTGATAGACATTACCAGCTATTCAAATTGACCAAGAATTCAAGTTTTTAGTACTTAAGTGATTATTTGTTATAAACTTGCTTAAGAAGTAACAACTAGGTCCATATACACTATGGAGTATTATGCCTCCATCAGAAAGGACGAATATCCAACTTTTGTAGCAACATGGACGGGACTGGAAGAGATTATGCTGAGTGAAATCAGTCAAGCAGAGAGAGTCAATTATCATATGGTTTCACTCATTTGTGGAGCATAACCAATAGCATGGAGGACAAGGGGCGTTAGAGAGTAGTAGGGAATTTGGGTAAATTGGAAGGGGAGGTGAACCATGAGAGACTATGGACTCTGAAAAACAGTCTGAGGGGTTTGAAGTGGCGGGGGGGTGGGAGGTTGGGGTACCAGGTGGTGGGTATTATAGAGGGCACAGCTTGCATGGAGCACTGGGTGTGGTGAAAAAATAATGAATACTGTTTTTCTGAAAATAAATAAATTGGGAAAAAAAAAAAAAAAAGAAGTAACAACTAGAATTATTCACAAGTTAAACTTTACAATAGTTAAACTAAATCGAATCAGAAAATATTTCTTGAGCAACTACAGTGTATATGGCACTATACTAGGTATTGAAGAATACAAAAATGGTAACACCTATATAATAATTGTGAACAATTATAAAACAAGATCAAAAATTACATTTGGAGTGTTTAATCCACTGACACATTATCATTTGATGTTGGTTTGGGATTCCAAATGCTAATACTGATTTAATGATTTAAATGATTTAATGATTTAATGCTAATACTCATTTGATGTTGGTTTGGGATTCCAAATGCTAATACTGCATTTTTTTTTTCACTTTAGGGATCACCACTGTTTTAACCATGACCACATTAAGCATCAGTGCTCGGCACTCCTTGCCCAAAGTGTCGTATGCAACCGCCATGGATTGGTTCATAGCTGTTTGCTTTGCTTTCGTCTTCTCAGCTCTTATTGAGTTTGCAGCTGTCAACTACTTTACCAATCTTCAGACACAGAAGGCCAAAAGGAGGGCACAGATTGCAGCTTCACCCCCAGTGACAATATCAAAAGCGAGGGAACCTTTGGAAGCTGA
The DNA here is from genome assembly GCF_020171115.1 of Neogale vison. Lineage (NCBI taxonomy): Eukaryota > Metazoa > Chordata > Mammalia > Carnivora > Mustelidae > Neogale > Neogale vison. The sequence goes on along the minus strand of NC_058091.1, from coordinate 265,141,969 downwards.
GATTGTTTTGGTAATTATTTACTTTTCTCATGTTACTCATCAGTATAGGAAAAGGCAGCCTAACAGTAATCACAAACAATTAAATAGTGCAAAAGTACTATTAGCTGAGCACAGGTTACATAATTCTGAATCCAAGGCCAACTTCTTTTCCAACTTCATAGCAAACAACACAACACAACAATCTTCTATTTTTCTTTGCTCTAAACTTTTGGCGTTCTTCTTTTATCATCCTCACTGGTACTAGCAGATTCCAAGCTCTCAGAGGGGATGAGAACATTTTTCTCAGCCTTTAGATGTTTCCTTTTAACAGGTTTACTTATACTAATTAGGGAGAATAAAGTGAAAAAAAAAAAGTTCCTAATGAGGCTTCAGAGTCTGAGGGAAATAAAGAGGGACTCTACAGAATGGACAATTTTTGTTAGAAATCTGCTTGCTACTTCACTCCATGAAGGCAAGATGTGAGTATTAGGTCTGGGAATGCCGAGTCATAAGCAAGGTTTTTAATTTTCATGAAAACTCTCATGTTCATATTTGAATATTAAATACATGTTTTTTAACATGTTTTTATTCAAAGACTTACAATTAGTGACAAATAGCTATAAAACTCAGTTTAGATTTGCTGTGGCTAAACTTTGGTCCTCAGAGGTTATTTTGAAAAAGAAACAAATGATGGCATTAATAATTCAAGGGTCATAAATGCACTTCCAAACTTCAGTTTCACATGTGAGTAAATATTCTCAGCAGTTCAGCTGCACACACTTTTTTAATGGATTGTAGAAATGATTGACAAATACAAATTTTTATGTCAATGCAAATTCCAAATTGTAGTTGTTGAAAAGAAGAAAATTTTGCTCTGTAAAATCAAGTACTGCTGACACTTTGAACTGAAAATGTCTTTTTTTTTTAAGATTTTTTTTTCAATTTATTTATTTTCAGAAAAACATTATTCATTATTTTTTTCACCACACCCAGTGCTCCATGCAAGCCGTGCCCTCTATAATACCCACCACCTGGTACCTCAACCTCCCACCCCCCCGCCACTTCAAACCCCTCAGACTGTTTTTCAGAAAAACAGTCTGAAAATGTCTTTATAATCAATTCTGGTGAACATTTCCAAATCACAGAACCACATGTAGTTCAACTAATCCTTGGTTAACTTTAATGATAAAAATCACAAAGCTATATGTGTTTTGTTCTCAAATACTTGGGTATTTATTGGATAAAAAAATGATAGGCCTTATCGAAACTTCTCTTTTGATATATGAAGAAAATTGTTTGAGAATTTATATTTTCTCTCCAAGGAATAAAACAAGGCAGATCCCATAAGTGAAAATATATACTTTAAAGATTTTTTTTCTTAAATTGGTTCTCATTAGGGAAAAAAAAAAAAAAAAGTTTGCCATCCAGTGATCCAGACTAATTGCCTCTGCTTACAAATCAAAAACAGTGTCTTGGAGAGAGAAAATGTTTGTTGCTAGCCAGTAGAAAAACTAGGAATTGATTGCAGGAGTCCAATATACACAGATTTACAGAGGCAGAGGCTATCCCCTCTCCAACAATTCCTCAAAGGCTGATATATAAAAGAGTGCATAACACAAAATAAAACATTTTCAGAATGTGAGTTCATTCCCAAAATTCTTCTCTTGACCTAATGATGTTTTCTTTATATATGTGTATTTTGAAAGACCACAAGTATATAAATTTTATAGCAGAAGGATGCTAGTCTGAAGACTCAATCCAAAACCCTTGAAAATATTGTTTTCAGAAAATATTTTTGAGAATCAACTTATGTTTGTAAAAATAAGTGATTATGTTATAAGCTGTCGGTATCTATATAGGTATTGCCCAATGATCACATATTGTCTTAACATATATCTATAAATGAAGAATTCATATTTATCAGAATTCAGTTTAACAGTTTCCTTTTAGAAATGTAGTAAAAATTCAAAGAGAGAGTCATAAGAAACAAGATAAAAAAATAAGTCCAATGATTTTGAATATATTCATTGATCTGGTATTGAGATGAAAAGAGAGACCAACTTCCTTACTTTAGCTCTTTTGAAATATGTATTACTGAGAGGAATATGATTTCAAATCCTTGGAGAAAGAATGGAGTTAGCATTCTCTATTATTTTAAAGATATAATTTATTAATAAGATGGAATTTAAGATCTCAGTTCTTCATATAAGCTATCTTCCACAATTCTAAAATAGTAACATATAATGAGCAGGTCCTTTGTAAAGCTGGATTTAAAAAATGCATTTAAATCATCTCAAAGTACTTTTTTCTTGCAAGTTGACTTTTTTTTATGAAAAAAAATTTTATTTCTAAACCTGGCTTCACTTAAAACATTTCAAGGTAATAAAAGTACCATTTTGTTTCTGAAAGGGCAGGTCAAAGAGTAAAAATAAAGACCAAAATAAGTAAACCTAGCAATACAAACTTTGTAGGTATCAAAAATAAATATAGATGATTACATAGAGCATTTACATTTTATTTATTCATGTCAAACCTTGGCAATTTGCCTTGTATGATGTAGAGGAACAAACATAAATTACACATTTGCAATTTATACAACACAAAGGTATATTATGATTGCTAGGCCATTTTTTCTTTCAAATACCATGACATTTAAAAGTGCCTATTCAGTTGTAATCAAAATAGCATTATTTGAGTTAAGTTAGACATTGAAATAGCAAACCAATGTGGTGAGGTTGAAATAAAATTAAGTGCTTAGATGTTTCATGTGATTCTAAGTTATATTTTAATGTCCTCATTGCTTCTCACAAGAAGCTACTTAGAATGAATATAGGAAACAGTTTATCACTTTGATTTTGACCTTGAAATTAAATATAATAATGACAAGGAAATTCAGTAATTTTAAATCTAATACTCAAACCTGAAGAGATATTTAAAACTAATACCTCAGAAGTGCTTTCTGGTTTTAAGGCAGCTGGAACTAGATACTGGGTTTTGGATTTTTTTGTTGTTGTTTTCTTGGTTTTTTGTGGGTTTTTTGTTTTGTTTTGTTTTTAGATTATGAGAAGAAATTATCCACAGCTTCTTTCCTGCTTTTACAGTGCTTTTCCTTATTGCTTTGATCTGGTTTCTTATCTTGTCATTAAAGAGTTAGTCTTATCTTCATGTTTTATAAATTGTTATGTATCTGGGGTATACTTATTCTGCATATGAGACCAAGTTTAGACCTCAATCACTTTTTGGATGTTTTGCTAGATTCCTTGTTATTTTAAAGGTCTAAGCCCTCGTTATTATGTTCTTAAGAATGAACTCCCTCTACCCATCGACACATCCAGTCTCGCTTTCCTTTTTCACAGAAAGTGTGATGTTCTTGGTCAATTATCTACAACAAAATTGGCCAAAATTTCATTAGTCAGGACAATGATTATATTTATACTGCTTATATTGTTTATTCACCATTTTTTCCCTTTTCATCTGGCACCCATTTATTGAGTACATATGTATTCAATGAATTATTCATATTATAAGTACTTGTTAAATGATCTTATGTTCTATATCCTTTGTAGAATGCTAGAATATATTAGTGAGTGACATTAGTACTGCCTCTACTTTCATGAGCTTCTTGCTGAACAGGAAGAAAGACAAACGTATGAGCCATAATGAATCATTGTGACAAAGGCTGTATTAGAGATGTATAGGGGCTAATGAAGTCATGCAAGGGTACCTACCACAGGCTGGAGAGAGCATCATTCTGGAGGAAGTTTTGCCTCAGTTGAGAACCAAAGGATGATTTTGGTCCTGTTCTAGAAACACTAAATCAGTTGCTAGAAACTTGGGAATAGAGAGGGAAATAAGACATATCCTTTCCATATTCCCTTTCAAGGTTGGGATGATCTGCTGGGTCATTATCATGGTTGCCTTCCACCTATGTACAGAGATAGAAAGCATAGAATACTGAAAGATTAACCTCCCCTGTTCCAAATATTGTCAAGATTTATTTGAATACTATCATTACTCTGTAGCCCATCTGAGACTCAGTCCCTGCATCATGGTTGTGCTATTTCATAATTTAAAGAGAGGGTAGGTTGGATTAGATGAGGGGTGTGGGTGGTTAGTTCTTTCCCTATACCTTCTATCAAATCCTCATCCAATATTCCCTTCTTTACCATCTAAACATTCCAACATGGTCTGGACATGTACCTAGCACCACTGACCCACCAGACTGCTGCCAAAAAGCTGCTTCTTTGTAGAAATTCTGGAATCGTCTCTGTCCCAATTCTACCAGCTATTACGTAGATGCAAGAAAATTTGATTTGAAATTCTTACTTCCTCCACAATAATTAATATAATAGCTTTTTTTTAAAAATCAAGTACTAAATGTTTCCAAATTTCTCTTATATTTGGTGCCTCTCTTTGCTGCTTCTAAAAACAGATGCTTTTTTTGTCCCTTGGATAATGTAGCTGTGGTTAGAATATCTCTCTTGAGAGGTAACCCATTGCCCCCTCCTCTTTAACGTATTAGAGTTACTGAATGTTGTATCTAAGTACTTTCCATAAGTACTTTCCAAATGTCTTATCTTTACATCAAATAATTGATTGTCATAAAGTCCAGTTTGACTCGAACTACCTTTGCAATATGGCATTATTTAAAACAAAGCAATGCTCTATAAATACCCAAAGCAGGATGGCATTCAGCAGCAGGGGAGCCCTGGAAAAATTCAAAACCACAGGTGTTCCACTCAAAACAGTGACAGCCCCAAGCTGAGCCCTCATCTGGACTCTGACAAAAACCTATTTTACCATCAGCTGAAGCTGCTGAGCTTACAATAGAACAGGCGGGGTCTGATGCAAACCTGTATCTTGAATGGTTTGCAAAATTGGCTTTCTTTTCACTTCAGAAATTCAATGTGATTCTTCTAAATTGGAGTCCGGTTTCCTGTACTGCCAATTCCCAATTATTCAGGAGCTGATTATCCAGCATGTGGGTTAGCCAGACCTCTTCCATTTCCTTGAGTATGTCATATTTGCTGCCTGCTAGAAACACCTCCAGTCGTCGCTGGACAGTGAAACAGCTGTAACTCTAAGCCAGTGATACTCAGTGGTAGGTGACTTTTCTCCCCAGAGAATATTTTGCAATGTCTGGAAATATTTTTGGTTGTCACCACTTTGGGGAGGGAGATGCTCCAGGCATCTTCTGGATAGAAGTAGAACCCACAAATGATGCTCTTCAACATCCTATGAAGGACAGGACAATGATCCACAACAAAAAAGTTGTGACCCCAAAATGTCAATAGTTCTGTGTTTGAGAAACTATATGCTGAAACTTAGAACTGATGGGGAAGAACCATAATAATTATTTAGAGTGTGATCTTTAGCATCTGAGAGTGATCACATTCAGGCACTGCCATTTACTGTGTGAGCTTCCCACTTAAGCCTTCATTTGATTATCTCTAAAATGAAAATAATAATATTTCATCATGGTTTCTTTTTCTAGGAATTAGCGAAATAATGCATGTAAAGTCTGTGTAGTGTTTGTCAATTATAAGCATTCAGATATGGTACTTGTAATATGAAACAAGACACTAAAATACAATGTTAAATAATCATAAAATTTTTTGTTTTCTTCTCCTTGCCTGATTACTTAAGAAATCCTGGAAATGTTCAGATTTTCATTCATTTGTTGCATCAGCATATGCTTATTAAGCACATACTATGTTCTGTGCACTAACTAGGCAGTGTGGAGTGCTTATACTTGACAATAAGATGCCCTCTACCAATAAGGAGATTTCATGTCAGGAAAAGAGATAAGGCAGAACAGAAATAATATTCACAAGGAAGAATGTGATAAGAGCTAAACAAATTATAGCAGTTAAATAAGCAGAAAAGGGTTCTCTTTCTTGAAAATCTATTATATATATTATATATATATAATATCATCTATCTTATCTATGAATATTTTCTTTCTCAAATTCTTAAAGATAAGAAAAACTTACAGAGAAAGCAATAATTGTCCTTAGCTTTAAAGATGGGAACTTCATATGGCAGGTAAGTAGTATATGGAACTGCACTCAAGGGCTTTCTGACTCTTTTGTCCACTTAACTCTCAAGGAAACTTCCATTGAGATTGTCTGGAGAAACAGATGAGGAAAGGGGAATACTGTTATAGGGGATCTTTCATTGCAGGCCCAAAATTTAATGCCATTAAAATTTTCATGGTGTTTTTAGTGATGTTGCTTAACTCCAGACAAGGGTCATTTGGTAATACTTAATAAGTCATGTGTGACATTGTGACAATGTCAAAAGATTGACAATTAACTTTTCCCCCCCACAGCTCTAAAGAGGGAGAGATAAAACAATGCCTTACATCTTTATGGTAGATTATGTTTTATAATAACTTTTTCATCTCAATGAACTTTTTCATGTCTGCTCTCTTTCTCCTTAAAAAAAGAAATTTAAAAAAAAGAAATAAACATAAGCAATGCATGCTATTAAAAATCCTGGGTTTAGAAAGACTATCTACTCTAAGGCTTTCCCTTGTTTTACTCTATCATGATCCTTGGAAATTTTACTAGAGTAAAATATTTTAATATTCCATGTATCTGGGAGGAGGTTGACTCTTTTTAGAAAATGAAATACTAACACATTTGCTCTTTCAGGTGGAGAATATTTCAGTAACATAGTTAATGGCTAAAAATTCAAATTAGAGCCTGAGATACACAATAGAAACTCTGGAAAGTAGGTTCTATGTTTATTCTCTATAGGCAGCATACATTGAGACCAACATACCACTACTCTGGTCCTATCCACATGCTGACCGGCGACCTTGGATACAGTAGTCCTTAGCTGTCACATGTTTTTGTAGAAAGTATCACTTATTTCCCAAGATTGGCAGACTGAGCCCTCACTATTTTAAATTATCTTTACCACCAAGACCTATGACTTATTTAATTATGTCAAGAGTCCCTAGGATAATACTGGGCCAATATATAACAAAAAAAGATATTCTTTCCTTGCAACTCACCCATCAGACTTAACTACAGAGACTCATTTTTGCTTTTGGTGAAGAGATTTTCCCACAGCCTTTAAATGGGCTTGAACTCTCAATGATGATTATTATTATTTAGATACTCAGTAAATTCCATGAAAAATCAAACAGCAAAATTCAAAAGGGGACTACAGAGGGAAGAGGTTCTTAGAATTGTTGATTCTCGCACTCCAAATGTCACCACATCGGCAGGTCATTCTGGTCCTGTGGCTCAACCAGCACAGGGGAGGTGGCTGCCTCATCCTGTTGCTGCAGGGTTGCTGGCTAAAGCCACAGGAGGCTGCCCACGTGAGTAACATACCCTGCCAGGCATCAAAGTGGTGATTTTGCTGCCAGGGAGAAAACAAGGTAGTTTTACAAGAGCAGAGATAATGTACAGCAAGTGTTTGAAGGCAGAAACCAGCAAGGACAACCTGGTCACAAGGAGAGTGACTAGTACAGGATATAGACAAGAAAAGATACAAATCAGAGCAAGGTCCTCTAGTCTCCAAGTATGAAAAGAGTCTGAAGCAAACAAAATTAGAGTCCCTGCACTAGACCCAATACTTTAAAGTGAAGACAAGAAAATGTGGGGATGATGAAACAAGCATCACAAAGGACCAGTGTAGTTTATTACTACCGGTGTGACTATGGGCAAGGTATTACCAGCTCCACTCTCTGGACTTAGCCTTTTCACCTAACAATTAATGTACTAAGTATCCTTTCAGGATTAAAAGGGATGTCTTAAGATTTCTAATGACAAAAAATAACATGTAACAATTTTGAGGTCAGTAAATGAATCATTTTTTGGTGACTTAGGATGGAGGGAAAAGGGACCAGTGGAGAAGTTCTGAATGGGAAGCAGAAAGCTCTCAATATTGAACTTCTGAGCTTAAGAGACAGCTGTATTTCAAGAGATGAACCGTCATCCCCCTCCGTTTAAGGGTATTGGTACTCTGTCACTGGCTTTTCACATACATGAGCTCCTTAGTATTTTTTGTGGCTATTATCTCAGCTAAGTCACACTTACGAACATGTGAAGATGAGGATGTAGGCTAGAAGAATGATATCAACTAACTGAACTGCTATATTTTCTTATATTGATTAATTGTCCGTATATTCCAAATTGAAATCCCTCTCGTTGCCCACACTCATTGCCCTATAGGTTTATGCATTACCAGGGAGAAGGGGTTGGATAAAACTTTGCAACCTAGTTTATCTCTTCCTAATGGCCCAGTGGTCAACACAGTTTCTGGGATGTAGACTATGCTTGGCATCAATTGCTGATGTATGAAATTATAGGGTTTTGGATGGCAGCAAATCATATTTTTTTAATTTATTTTACCACTTTCTTAGAAAGATAGGACCATCAAATACTAGTAAAAATTTGCTAATATTAAAAAAGAAATTTTGGGGGCACCTGGGTGGCCTAGGGGGCTAAAGCTTCTGCCTTTGGCAGGGTCCTGGGATTGAGCCCCACATCGGGCTCACTGCTCAGCAGGGAGCCTGCTTCCTCCTCTCTCTCTCTCTCTCTCTCTCTCTGCCTGCCTCTCTGCCTACTTGTGGTATCTCTTTCTGTCAAATAAATAAATAAAATCTTTAAAAAAAAAGAAATTTGCTAATATTTCATCTTACATAGTATGTAGTCAATAAAATCTGTTCATGGTGAAAAAGTAAATAACTAAGTGATCACTAGTCTTTTACCTAGGCTGAATATTTATGTCTTTTGCCTACAGCATCCTGATTCCAAGTATCATCTGAAGAAAAGAATCACCTCTCTGACCTTGCCAATAGTTCCATCCCCTGAGGCCAGCAAAGTCCTCACTAGAGCTCCTATCTTACCGTCAACTCCTGTCACACCCCCACCACTCTCTCCAGCCTTTGGAGGCACCAGTAAAATAGACCAGTATTCTCGGATTCTCTTCCCAGTTGCATTTGCAGGATTTAACCTTGTATACTGGATAGTTTACCTTTCCAAAGACACGATGGAAGTGAGCAGCAGTGTTGAATAGTTTACAGCCAGGACAGCTTGGATGTTGTATGTTCTCATTTTCTGATAGCATTAAGACTTATATAGATGCTTTTCTGAACATTGAAAATCTGTATCATATAGCTCTGAGTAGCATGTGTAGGTCAAAAAGCACTAATGTTACTCCTCAACACTAGAAGTTGAAGGTTGTTGAAAAATATGACTTTTCTGTATGTTGGAGAAAGAGTTTGTAAGAGAATAAGATGGACTTAAGAGGAATTTGCCAATCTTTGTCCTTCATTGTTCAATATTTTAATTGTCACTGTGAAGATCATTTACCACAAAGAATATAAAATAAGAAATGCCAACACTTCCAAAGGTTGCCTTAAACTATGTTTATTTTGGCTTAGTTCTCAAAGACAGCAAAATATAAATAGTCTAAATATTTATCAGTAGATTAATACCAGCATGTTGGAGGCCTTTATGCTAGTAAAATGGTTTTCAGTGTCAAGCCCATATGGAGCTTAGCCATTTTTTTTAACCTTGCTGTGCTATTTTACCTCAATGAATAGATAAATAAAATAAAGTATGCATATGTACATAGCTTTAGTTGGGCTGCAATACAGTGCTATTTTATCTCAGTAAGCTCTTCTTTCAAAATAATATGTTCATCATAATTCCATGAAATTGTAGAAAACAATGAAACTATGACAAAGCCTTGTTATATTATGACTGTGGCTATAGCTCATATTTTCTACCTATGTATACCACTAAATAAAACAATAAACATGGTTCTCTGGATCTATTTATAAAGCTAGGGAGAAGATTTCTCTTAAGTATGAAGAAATTAAGACACTCTACTTAATGTTAGTGTCCCTGATGATTCTAACAAGTAGAAGATACAGGACAGGTCAGCTCAGTCACCTCACCCTAAACATTGAAGAGTTGAGTCTGTTTTCAGAATCAATCTTTCATCTCCTTCCTGCTCCCTCCACACACTTCCAGTTATAAGATGAATAGAGTCTGAGGATCTAATACATAAGAGGGTAACTACAGTAGAACACTGTATTGTATAATTGAAATTTAGTAAGAGAGAATTAAAATATTCTCAGCAAAAAAAAAAAAAAATTGAGGGACGCCTGGGTGGCTCAGTTGGTTAAGCGGCTGCCTTCAGCTCGGGTCATGATCCCAGCGTCCTGGGATCGAGTCCCACATCGGGCTCCTTGCTTGGCAGGGAGCCTGCTTCTCCCTCTGCCTCTGCCTGCCTCTCTGTCTGCCTGTGCTCACTCTCGCTCCTCTCTCTAAAAAAAAAAAAAATTGAAAAGGAAATATGTGAGGTGATGGATATGTTGACTAACTCAGTAAGGGGAATCATTTCCTAATGTATTCTTATATCAAATCATCACACAGTACACTGTAAATACCTTACAATTTTATTTGTCAACTTTTACCTCAATAAAGCTGAAAAAAAATGAATGAGACTTTTCTCTCTGCTATCCCAACTCTTCCTGATGCTGACTTTATCCATGTTTCTCCCACACAGAATAACAGTCTTAGAGAAACAGGAACTAGGCATAGGAAAACTCATTATTGATAAACCCTTCATTAGCTGTTGTGCATCTTAAATTGAGGTCATTGAGGTCACCCTGAGCTATGAACCCAGAAAGAAATATTTTGAGATTATTGCTCTTGACTTAATCCAGAAAAATGTGAAAATTCTACAGCCCAACAAGTTAGAGGATAATTAAAATAGCTCTCTGCTAAAGGTGAGGAGACCGAGAGCTCCATCCAATGTCTCTATGAATTAGTTCCCTGACCAAATCTCAGTCTCTGGGAAACTTCATTGTATTTTCAGCTATAGGATACGAGGGATTGATCAGATGCCCTTTAGAGTCCTCCCATTTTGAATAATTTATGGTTGTTTCATTACAATTCTTTTCTATGTAAATTAAATGAGTCTAACTCTATATGGCCTGCTTCTGTTTTAGGGAGTACATCAAATACTAGGCAAGTGTTATCATCTTATATGCTACATTACATTTAATCTTCCTCATAAACCAGTGAAGTATATACTACTATTATGTTCCATTTAAAGATAAGAAATCAAGGTACAGAGAAGATAACTCATTTTCTTCAAAAGCAAGTGGCACTCAGGTGACATAGAGTCATATTTAAGCAGTGTAAATTCATAGCTTGTTCACTTACCCATAACCATACATATCTTTATAGGATCCATTGTGACTCTATTTTTAATCCTCTCCAGAATTCTCTCATCTTGTCTTCATTTCCTGTAATAATTTTCCTGGTTTTCTGACATCCTTCCTGCCCCTTCCTAAGCATTCTTTCTACATTTCACTGCAAAGGTCATTACTTTCAGTCAACATTTATGCTTAGAGCTGAAAGAGATAAGCAAAACCAATCTACTGGCATTAGATTTCTCCTCAATAAAAGTATTTTGAAAAAATCCAATAAATTACAAAACTTCTAAATTGCTAAGGATTCTAGAGAATACTATTATTCGATGTATGTCATGGCATGGTGATAGAGATTAACTGAAAATAAAACAGTTTTCCTAGCTAAATAATTTGTGAAGAGATATTGAATTAGAGTAAAATAAGTTTGTTTTTTTTTTCCTGCTGGCCTTCTCAAGGCCTTTATTATGCTTATGTGTACTATGATTCTCCCACAGTTTGCTATAGTATTTAACATTTCCCAAATACACATGGCCATAAATATTGTTTTGAAGGGAGGAAATGTTGGAACTAGTATTCACCAGAAAAGTTGGTGAAACACCACTTTAATATTATTTGAACCATCCCTTCTATAACCACCCATCAATAAAACAGGTAAGAAACTGAATCTGAATGGCCACATAACTTACCCCAGCCAATACAAATTAGGGCTGTGTAAAACAGAAACTAGATTATGTGTTTCAAGAGAATTTAGTATAGAAGTAACTGATAAATGAGCAACACAGAGATAGTACCTATAGGAGTAAACACCAAAAGAAAGCTGATAAGGTTTACAGAGCCTGAAACATTAGGCAAGAGGCCTTATTGAGCTGGACTCAGTCATCCTCAGAAGAGAAGAGGATAGCTCAGTAGATCAGAGAAGGAAACCCCAGAGCTGAGAATCAGACTTCCAAGGGCAGAGTACCACATGGTTGATGGTGGAATCACAGGTAATCAGAAGAGGAACACCTTGAGGCTGCATCTCAGACCTCTGTGGTCTGTCCACGTGCTGCTAGAATCTTAATCATGTGCAGGAGAACACTTGCACATTTGGGATCAGACTTGCAAGGAAGAGGTGTTGCTTGACTGAAACTGATATCTTGGAAGGCACAATATATCAGTTTCAGTCAAGCAACGCACAATGAGGCTGGTTATGGGAATGCAAAACACTGGAGACTGGAGTTAACTGTTTTCACAAGGTGAAGGGTAACATTAAAAGGCAAAGCAAGTCAACAAAAAAGAGAATGTTCTTTTCCCTTCCCTTTCCACCTGCTCCCTAGTCTTCATCCAGTGCCTTCTCTAAGAATAACCTGACAGTGGCAGAGAAGAAATGAAAACTTGAGTCCTGTCCCGAGTATCACAAAATAGAGTATGGAAGGTTGGATTTGGAGATGACAGATAAATGTTTAATAAAAGACAAACTTCGCCCTCTCAGTTACTTGGTACCGAATGTTCACTTCTGTGCATATGTATACTATCTCACAACAACAAGATGCAATAATCCTTTGTACAAACAAAATGCTCTCATCTTTTGTCCAAGAAACAGATATACAAAATCCAAACAGCCATCATACCCATTTCTAGGCAAGGATCACAGCATCCATTTCTGAATGATTATATTTAATCTTCTAATATAATCACGGTCCCACTTGAATAATCTGTTTCCCAAAGATTCAGTTGTAAGCCTGTCTATGAGGAAAATACCTTTCCATAAAACAGTAAAGGAATGGAAGGGAAATCAAAGGAAAGTATTTGGTACATACAAATATCAATTTGTTGAGATTTATTTAAATACCATGTGACCTTTACAGAAAGATAGAACTCTATATATGTCTAAAAAGTAATAGCAAGTAAGGAATAAGATATGCATACCTTCTATAGTCCCCATCCGTGTAATGAGTTACATGATTGCAGTTGATATAAATAACTTCCTTCTTCTACTACCCTTTTCTCTCAGCCTGTCAACTGGTTGATTTGCAGTTTTTTTTTTACCTGACAGAATTATTGAAGGGTCTTAAGCCAAGAGCAGGATAGTCCTCTCACATCCAGGAAGGTGGCCTGCTTCCATCACCAAGAAAGTCTTAGAGGGGAGCTTGGGTGGCTCAGTAAGTTCAGCATCTGACTCTTGATTTTGGCTCAGGTCATTATTTCAGGATCTTGAAATCCTGCCTCACATGGAGCCCTGCATCTGTCTCCATGCTCAGCAAGAAGCCTGCTTGTCCTTCTGCTTCTGCCACCCTCCCCCTAGTCAAGCATGCAGGCCCGTGCTTATTTTCTTGCAAATAAAAATCTTTAAAAAAAAATCATAGAAAACCTTAGAGTTCTAAGATCCTAAGCACTGTTAAAGTCCATTCATATGTCACCATACAAGTTTCAACCTCACTTTCCTTCCCAATTAATGTCCTGACTTTCTCATGAGAGACACGTCCAGTGTACTATTTTGATTTACATTGTAATTCTAAATTCAGCACAATTAAAATATGCATCTACTATTTAAGAGAAGCCAGCCTTGTAGCTACAAGAAATAAGAGATTCTTTTGAGACTTCCATAGAAGTTCCTTTGTTCTCTATTACTTGAACTGAGAATTAAAAGCCCGAGCTCATACTTTTCTGCCTGTTGATTCTCCAGTGCAGTCAGAAGAGGATGAACCCCCACACAGTTCTTTTTTTTTTTAAGATTTTATTTATTTATTTGTGAGAGAGAGTGTGAGAGAGAGGATGAGCATGAGAAGTGGGAGGGGCAGAGGGAGAAACAGACTCCCTGCCGAGCAGGAAGCCCGATGTGGAACTCGATTCCCGGACTCCAGGATCATGACCTGAGCCGAAGGCAGTCGCTTAACCAACTGAGCCACCCAGGCATCCTGCCCCCCGCACAGTTCTTATACCCCGCATAACTACTATAAAAATTATGAAATGAAGACACTTGATTCTCAGGATTATTTCATTACAGTCAATAAGAGTGATGCTTTTAGTTAACTGTGATGTGACTTCATATTATGAATTACTAGTATGACACTTCCTATTGGAAAGGAGAGCAGCACTTTATTAAAGGACATGGACTTGATCAAATAAACTTCAGAATCTCCTGGTATCAAGCGCAGTTCAGATAGAGAAGCACCTACTCTCTTTAAAGCTAGGGGGGAAAAGAGAGAGAGAGAGAGAGAGAGAGAGAGGCCGGGAGCATCATCTTGAGAAAAATCCCCAAGGAACTGGGGTCCAGTCTTTTAAAGGGGTCAGTGCCTGGGGCATGATGGGGCTAGTCCTGGGAATGCAATAATAACTTTGAGGTTGAAACAAGTGCTATTGCCAGAGAGGAGGGCTATTATCAGGACAGTCCTTAGAGAACAGATTTAGAATGGACTGAAGAAGTCCCTTCTTCCTTTTCTCTTCTTTCTTCTCATCTCCCTAGAGTACTTGCTATTCCCAGAACTGGGTAGGACGCATCTTAAAGAGAGGGGTGAAAGCCATGTAGTTTAGCACCAGGATTACTAAGTATAGAAGGGTAGATTTGCAACCAAGAGATAATAGCTTAAATATGAACACAGACTGGGACCTAAACTATGTCCAGTTTAAACTCTTTAAAATACTTCCCAATGGTTGGATTTCAGGAGCCATAATGAGGGGGTGGTGGAGCTGTATAGGTGCAGAGGGACTTGTCTGAAAGCACTTACTGGTTAAAAACCTATTCCAATATGTTATCATCAAATGAAATTATATGTAAATTGTTAAGAACAGTGTCCAGCATATATAAGGCACCATAATAAGAGAATGTTTATAGTATCATCATTGTTGTCATCATCTCACCATGCTAGTATTAAGCATTGATAAACAATTGATAAAATTAAAGTTAAAAACATTCCAAATCAGGTCTATGAAATCTATAATCATAAACTTGCTTTTAACAAATATTAGCTGATACAAAAATAAAATGTGTACTATCACACCAAAAACAAAAGAAAACCACAAATTGCTGTAGAGAAGTTTGAGTGATGTGAAGTGCTAGTAACATGAACAGTACATTTTCTAAGAGCTTCCCACAAACTTTGGTTATTTGATTATGTGTTGTGGCTTAAAAATGTCCTTAACCCAGATTTTGGCAGTCGAATGCTTTCTTCCATAGAAACACTGAAGGCAATTATTGTCTTAAATCCTCCAGAATCTGAGCTACATTCATCTTTCTGACTGTGTCTGTTTATGAGCTGTGTGTAAATACTGGGGAAGACCTGTAGACCAGCATTATGGTAATTTAATGTCCCTTTGAATGGGAACCCTTCCAGACTCGATGCTTTATGTACAGTCATAAAGATAATATGCAAATAGACTTTTCCTACATTTCTAAAATTAATTTGCTTGTTTCTCAATTATTACAAAATGAATTGAACGACAACCTTCTCTGTTTAACTTCTACATTTTAGTTCTAATTGAACACATTAAAATCTCATAATTTAGTTACTATTCTTGAATTATTTTTTGTTGGTGGTGGTTTACTAATTCACTTTCAGTGTCTGAGTTTTACATTTATCCAAATGTTAATAAAACAATGTTTCACTTTTATCTGTAGTTCACTTTTCTGGAGACTTTAATTTTTTCATGAAACTGATAACGTGATGCAGGGCTCCTGGGTGGCTCAGTTGGTTAAATGTCCAACTCTTTGTTCTGGCTCAGGTCATGATCTCAGGGTTGTGAAGTCAAGCGCCACGCTGTACTCCCCACTCAGTGGGAAGTCTGTTTGAAATTCTCTCTCTCCCTGGGCCCCTCCCCACTGTGCTCTCTCTCTAAAATAAATACATTTTTTTAAAAGATTTTATTTTTTTTTTATTTTTTTTTATTTATTTTTTTTCCAATTTATTTATTTTCAGAAAAACAGTATTCATTATTTTTTCACCACACCCAGTGCTCCATGCAAGCTGTGCCCTCTATAATACCCACCACCTGGTACCCCAACCTCCCACCCCCCCGCCACTTCAAACCCCTCAGATTGTTTTTCAGAGTCCATAGTCTCTCATTTAAAAGATTTTATTTATTTATTTATTTATTTGTCAGAGAGAGAGAGAGAGAGCGCACAAGCAGGCAGAGTGGCAAGCAGAGGCAGAGAGAGAAGCAGCCCCCCACTGAGCAAGGAGCCCGATGTGGGACTCAATCCCAGGACCCCAGGATCATGACCTGAGCTGAAGGCAGCACCTTAACCAACTGAGCCACCCAGGTGTCCCTAAAATAAATACATCTTAAAAAAATTGATAACCCGATGCTTGGTCCAGAATTCCCCTCAATTCCCACTACCATTCACGAAGTAAATAAACAAAAATATAGGTACTGAAAGACAAGTGTTTTACTCAGAGCAGAGTCACTCAAAGCCTGTTTACTCCTATTTTAAACCTAGTTCACTCTAATTAGTTTCTTACTCCAAAGTGGATGAGAGGAGTAAAATGTGGATAAATAGGAGGGGCTTTAAAATCAGGCACCCAAAATAGAACTGATAGTACATGGAAAGCAGTGAGGTAGAGGAATATAAAAATTAGCTGCACAACTGTGGGCTCACTGTGTTTTGGGGCACACAGCTCTCCTTTATAAGAATAAAGTCTTGAAGCCTTAATGCCTTAAAGTCAACAGTGCATGGGAACAGATTCCTGCACTAAGGTTAGGTGAACCATGAGCAATTAACTTACTTCTCTGCACCTCCATTTCTACATCTCTATTATGGGGAAGGAGATTTGATGAGATGATTTCCAAAACCCTTTAACAAATTAAATTTCTATTATTTTATAACAATTGTATAATGAATTTTCAGTGACCTCTGTGTAGAATGTTATGAGAGTGAGATAAAATATTTTAAAGTTTTTCTATCAAAAACAGTCAAAAGTAAAAATAGTTTGGTCTTAATCTTAGTAAATACATGTTATTTAGTACAAGTCAGGCATTTTTGTAAGTATTTAGATATATTATTTGGTTTACTCTTTACAACAGTCCAATGAAGTACATCCAATTTATGCATATTTTACAAATGAGGAAACAGACTTACACAAGTGATATTGCACGATGTCTCATGGTGAGACAAGACCCACAATCTATTTTTGTCTTCTGTAAGACTTTGCACTACCCCTTCAAGTAGTACAGATAAGCTCCATATACTTGCATGGGTGGTTCGTTATTCCCGAGTCATAGGCAACCACCACATTTCTGGTTTGCAAAGTTGGGCATGCAACTGTTGCTTACATGGTGCTATTCCTACCACAGCTCATTGATGAGGAGCATGGCCCCTGACCCTTGCTATATATACACAGCCATAGATTCTACTGTTTTACTACGTGGCCCAGTTTCTGCAAGAATATTCAAGTGATTGAAAATGATCCCCACTGCTCTGCCACCATATGATTCGAATACCAACTTATCACTAAGGGATTGCTAATACATGGAGAGTTTTCTTTTTTGAATACAGCTAATTGTCAATTTTTTAAAAATCTACAATGTCTGTGTATTTTAAGTGATCAAGTATGCACAAATATTTCCTTATGATATCTTGATCAGATATTATTGTTCTTTTTTTTTTTCCTAAACAGATATATAAGAATAGAAAATGCACAGTAAGAGGCCCTATCTCACAACAGGGAACATGAATGTGAAGGCTATCTGGTACAGCTAAACACTTTAAATATGCCATCTTAGGCAAACTACTTAAATTCTTCCAACTTTGGTTTTATCACCTAAAAATTGGTGATAATAATAGTACTTAGGTTACAAGGTTGTTGTGAAGATTAAATGGGTAAAATAGCATCTGATGTAAGTGTTAAAAAAATGTCACTGAACAAAATTAAAAAATATATTAGCTTCTATTAGCTGACTACAGAACTATGACTTAGGGGTCCTCTGATAGTTTGAGACAACTGAAGACTGTTTGAAATCTATTATCTTTATTTATCTAGAGTCTACTGTAGTATCTGGTATCTTAGCTCCATAAATTTTTGAATGAATGTCATTTACTTCTCCAAGGTTGTTTGTTTTTTTTCCATCTTGAAGAGACCTAAACTGCTAGTATTGCCTCATGGAAAGGGTTATTACAGGTCATAAAATATACTAAGCAGTTTGCTTTATGAAATCTGTTTTATACCGCCATGTTTTACAAGAAAGTATTGTAACTTGTTCACAGTCAGCAAAGAAAAGCAGAGTCAGAATTTGCATTCAGGTCTGTTTTGTGTCTGAACCACGATACTTTGTTGCTTCTCTCTGCTAGCCTACATATTATAAGCTAGTTTATGAGAAAGGGCTTAGAATACTGAGAAGCATACGCTTATATAAGACATTTGCATATGTTAGCAAGTTTGTGCCAGTAGCCTCTTAACTAGTTCTCTTCAGTGACTCATGCACTCTGTTTCCCGGTTTATGAGCTACCTAAGACACGGAGAAGCAATATTTAGAATAGAACAAAAGAGTGCTCTTGCCATTCCCATACAGACCATCCAAGTGGGTCAATTATCCAGTATGTGCATTATTCCTAACCTTTCATCTTCCTAGCAATTGTCCAACTGGTGGCTCGTTCTTCACTGTGATTAGCAAAAACATATTTTGATCAAACCATTGTAATATTCATTAGCAGATCTTCTGAAAGTCACTTGGAGAAAGAGAGCAACACCAGTATATTTACATAATCACCTATGAATTCAATATCGTTGGTTTTATTTCATGCTCCAAAGTACTCATTTATAAAAGAAGAAAACCAAAATTACTTCACTATAATCATGAAGTTTAAAATTTTAATGCAGAGGTCCCTCTATAGTGCCTGGTACATATGTGGAGCTCAATAAACCACAGCATACTGTGAATAGCAATTAGGATAAAGGTTGTAATTTCAAAACTAAAATATCCATAGAAAAATCAATGTTAAAGTAACTGTGGCTCATTCTTCATTTATCCTGTACATATTTAATTCATATCAGGTGTGGCCATCAGTTTTAAAAGGAGGCTCACATAAGCAGGACTATACAGAATTCACATAAGTTTAGTATCTATGGTGACCATAAATTATGTATATCAAATTCTCTGTTCCACATAGATGGATTTCTACTTCTAACCTATATAGGGTTTTCTGTCTTTTCTCTTTTTTCTGAATTTATTTCCCATTATTAATCTAACACATAAACTTCATTCATTCAGACTGAATGGCACTGATGTGTCAGAGCTGAAATTAAAACAAAAAAGTAATATATACCCTATACCTTCAAGGGACTCAGTCTAGTGAAAATAAACATCGACAGATAATTAGAATCTAGGGAAAGAAGTGCTAATAGAGATATTTGTAACACAAAATGGCAGTAATGAAAAAGACATGGATGAGTGAGTGTCGTGTTCTGCTAGGGGCATTAAGTAACACAGGAAGAGAAGAGTGATCTTTGCCAAATTGGCTCACTCCCCAAACTTGTTCATTTTGTTTCCCAGTAGAAGCTGCTGCAATAGAAGCTAAGAGATATGAAGGCAACATAGAAATATCCAGAGGTGGATGGCTGTGCATTCTTCTTCCGTGGCCTCGTCCAGAGCAGAGGGCATCAGAAGATTGAATCAAAGAGAATTCCAAAAGACCAAAAAGAATTCACCTAGTAGCTCCTTCAACAAAGAAACGTTTTATCTCTTCTCACCCTCTGCCCCTCCTTCTATTTTCAGCGTATCAAGTGTCTTGAATACATCCCCTTACTTAACCAAAAGTTCAATGAATTAGAAATTAATCCTTCAGTTACAAAACTGCAAAAAATTAAGGTCTAGGTTTTGGCCAAGTCTCCAAAGCTACTTAGTGATAGTCAGTAGTCAAAATCCAGTGTTGTCTCCAAATACTTTCTTCTAAATCACTCTCCTACACAGCATGAATACATTATAGAAAATGAGGGTACAGAAGCACATTCTTTCAAGGATCATGCCCAATTCTATAATTCTGTAAATATGAAATACTTTGAGAAAATTCCCAATTTTATTTCTACCTTAACCATGATTCACTTGTTCAATGAAAAATAAAAAGAAAGAGCTAGATAGATGTATGCTTTGTATATATCTTGTGCATGCACACAAATGTCACTTTTTACACACATTTGTACAAAGTTGAAAAGTTTTAGAGCATTGGGGTTTAGAAAGTTGGTCATGATTTCCCCTGGCAGTGTTTATTTTAAAGGATAAATGTTGATATCAGACATAATGGCAATCATATTATTTTGAATTTGTACAACACACCTAAGAAGTGTAAATATTAACAGAGCAATTAGGTTACTAGCTTCTTACAGTGGGGCACAAATATGTTAAAGAATTTGGGCAAGAGCACACAACAAATTAATAGAAGAGCTGGTAAGTTCATGAAATCTACGGATTCAATTTAGCCTTACTTGGACAATCAGAAAATCTTAGAATTCACTACGCTATGACACAAAATTACTTTTTTGAAATATCATCAAATTCATGAAATAAATCAGTAAAATAACCTATTTACTTGACCCCAGGAAAAGAACGTATGTGGTGTTATTGGCATACTTCAGCCTACTCTAGATAAAGAGGTAATTGTTGTTAAAAATAAAGCTGGGGAAGATACCTCTTAAAATAAAAATGGGCATCTTAATTCACCTAGTAATATTAGCTACTTAACTCCCTTAAGGAGATATGATGATGATTAATTGGATCACGATGGAGAGAGTAATTTAATGAAAAAAAAAAGCTGAGTACTCAAAATTATTAGCATGATTTCACCACAATTATCTCCAATTTTTACTCTTTCTTGACTTCAATTTTAATTTTATTGGTTCTTTGAGGAAAAGAAAAAGCCACTCAGTGCTTGAGGTGCACTCTTTTCAAAAGCTACAGAAAGGATTAAAAGAGGCAAATTTTAGTGAATACATGGTACGACTCTACTCAGAACAACCCTTGAGAAACCAAATTTTCACTGTTTGGCAGCTGCATCTCAAAGGATTCAGCAAAATTTCAGACACATATTATAGAACAACAAGGCAGGAGGGAATCATAGACAACAATTAATCCAAAATTTATTTTAGTTAAAAAAGTGAAAACCAGAGTAGTAAAGTGATTCACCCACATAACTCTACTGCTTGGTATGCCCTTTGACTTGAGCTCTTTCACTTTCTATTCTATTGTTCAGTCGTTCTCTCTGGGCGTTTGGGGTTTGGACACTTACAGAAGCATCAGGATATATTGACCTTTCAATACAGAGGAGCAATGGCTCCTGAAACAGACAATCTTTCTGACATCTGAAAACAAACACCATTTATATTAATCATGACATAGATAGGCCAACCTAAGTGCTTATTTATGGAATGTAGATTGTTCAAGTAATCACTCCTGACCAGAATTATGTCCAAAATGAGAATTACAAGAAGCTGTCAACCATGAATCTATGAACAGTAATGTAAAAACCATCCTGAGCTTTGGTAGGAAAGCAGAGAATATATTTATGGTAGAAATAAAAGCCCTCAGGTTATAATTAATGTAGCTAATCAGCTGCTGTGAGCTCAACAAATCAGTGATATCAATTATTTCTTCTCCAGATGATATGAGAAACCAAGGTCCATATTTCATATTTACTATATGCCACCTCTAGGAAATAAATGTTTGAACTGCTTTTAGGAGTATAAATCAATAGATGAAAATGTTCCCCTATTTATTAAGTGCCAAAATTGTTTCCTTTTTTGTTTTAGCATAAATTCCAGATTCATGAAACTGCAGCGGTGCCTACCCTATTTCCTTTTTAAATGAACCAAGTGTTTACCTATGAGGTCAATTACTCAGAAGATAAGCTTAGTGAATTCAAATAATTTTAAATGAATTAATTTTAAAGACTAACATTTTAAATTAGTGAACAGAACAAACAAACCTAAATAATGCTGTGCAGAATATTTCTTTCAAACAGTCAGGTCTATAAGCTTCCTGTTTACCTGATTCAACTTATTTACTTCCATAGCAATATGGATTAATAATAAAACAACTTTCTTGCAAGCTTTGTTAAAAGTTTATTTTCAATTTATTTTACTCTTCTTTCTGTTTTAAAAATCAGTTTCAATTCTCATATTATTTAAAAGGGGTTCTGGAATGTAACATCAATAATTTATAACAGTGGGTTATTTATGTATTTTGTATAGTATATCCTCTAGTGTATTAGTGTGTTTGTGTGTCTGTGCCTGTGTTTGTGTCTATATCTAAAATTTTTTGCAACTGTGTTGAGGTATAATTTATATACAAAAAATTGTATACATTTAATATATACAGTTTTATGAGTTTGGACATTACATACAACTGGGATACCATTACCACAGTCAAGGTTATATATGTATCCGTCGCCTCCAAATGTTTCCAAGTATCCCTTTTTTCCTTTCTTCTTTCCTTCCTTCCTTCCCTTCTTCCTTCCTTCCTTCCTTCCTTGCTTCCTTCCTTCCTATTACCATTGTAAGAACATGAATGTGAGGCCTACTCATACTAAGTACTACTAAGTTCACAATACTGTACTGCTAACTATAGGTTATATGCTGGACAGCTCTCTGGAACTGATTCATCTTTTACAACCCTAGCTTTATGCCCATTGAACAACTCCCTATGTCCCCTCCTTCTGTACCCTGGAAACCACTATTCTATGTTCTGCTTCTGTAAGTTTGACTATTTCAGATATCACATAAAAGTGGAATCATGCAGTTAGTCCTCCAGTGACTGACTTCTTTATTTAATTAGGACAATGTCTTCCAATCCATTCTCATTGTTGCAAATAGTATGATTTCCTTCTTCTCTTAAAGCTGAATAATATACATTGTATGTGTGTGTGTGTGTGTGTGTGTGTGTGTGTGTAGATACCATTTTTTTTTTATCCATTCATGTACTGATTCATATTTAGGTTGCAAATCTGCAAGATACAAAATCAACATACAAAAATCAGTTGCATTTCTATATACTAATGAAATATGAAAAGGAAATTAAGAAAATACTTCCATTTATAATAGTGTCAAAAGGAATAAAATACTTAAGAATATACTTAACCAAGGGGATGAAAGAGCTATACTGAAAAGTACAATACATTAAAAATACATATTAAAGAAGATGTAAATATATAAAAAGACATTCATGTTCATGGGTTGGAAAACATATTAAAATATGTTAAAATATTCATATTTCAAACAAATTTAAAGGCCTTCCTTTTGAAATAAATCTCAATGTGTATGTACCGTGCTCGCTTCGGCAGCACATATACTAAAATTGGAACGATACAGAGAAGATTAGCATGGCCCCTGTGCAAGAATGTGTATGTACCATTTGTTAGAGTATAATAAAAAATGACAATTTTTCCCAAATTTAACCACAGAAGCAAAATAACAGAAATCTCTATCAGTCTATTCATGCTATAAAATTTCACTTATTCTCATTATTTTATTGAGAATATTTTATTGCTGTCTTCATGTTTTATACATTTCAAAGCTTTTGAAATCTACCTTCTAAGTCTCTTGGGAATCTCAGTAAAATCCACATGAGGGAGTACCATTACTCTCTTTTTGTGGATAAGAAAATGGAAGGCACAAGTGGTCAAGTGATTTTTTTTTTTTTTTTTTGGTTTCCGTAGTGAGTCAGTTGCCATGCTTTGTATAGAATTGAACTCTGTGGGTCTCAGCATTTAGTTAATTTTATAGCATTCCACCTACTGACATTATAATTGATAACCAAATCTGGACAAAATGCACATAAAAGTCAAATACATAAAATATAATACTATGTTTCAGGCAAACTATAATAGCTGAAGGCAGCATTTCACAGCACTTTCTTTTAGATGTACATGGGAGGGGGTATTGTTTTTTAAAGTCAAATGTAAAATCTGTACTGGAAACTGTTTGTATCTGAATAGGAAGAAAATCTTTACTCGTATCTCCATTTCACTGCCCATAACACAAGCACGCTGGAGAGGCAAAGACTTCATTTACACGTGTTTTTCTTAGCTCACAAATATTGTAAAATTGTTCACTCTTTGAAGAAGGTCAAGGGAACACATTATTTTCCCTAGTTTTTTTTTGCATTTTTAAAACTCTTTTAAAAGATTTATTTATTTGAGAGACAGAAAGCATAAGCAGGAGCTGGCGGGGGGTAGGGAGGGACAGAGGGAGAGGGACAAGCAGATCCCCTGCTGAGCAGGGAGCCTGACATGGACCTATCCCAGGACCCTGGGATTATGACCTGAGCCAATGGCAGACACTTAACCAACAACTGAGCTACCCAGATGCCCTGGCATTTCTAAAACTCTTTTGGAGCTTTTCCTCAAAGTTAAATTTATAACACACATAGTTTCTCTATGTCTTCTGTAAACCTTAAAAGAGGCAAAAATTTTATACCAAAATCCATTTACAGCAAAGTGATTCAGATTTAAAGCTGTTGTTCAAAGCTTTTGTTGATATGTTTCTTAAGCCACTATAGAAAATTACATAGGGGGGAAACCTCTCTCAAATAGTTGATGTTATTTATTTATTTATTATTAAAATTATATGCTGTGAGGTTGGAGAAAATCTTTTTTAGATTTTTAAAAATTTTTTAAAGATTTTATTTATTTATTTGACAGAGAGATCACCTGTAGGCAGAGAGACAGGCGGGGGGGGGGGAGCAGGCTCCCTGCTGAGCAGAGAGCCTGATGCAGGGCTCTATCCCAGTACCCTGAGATCATACATGAGCTGAAGGCAGAGGCTTAACCCACTGAGCCCAGGTGCCCCAGGTTGGAGAAAATCTTAAAACTGCAGTAATACTGAAAGAAATGCTAAAGCAGTAAAGGATAGTTGAAAACAGGGAATTGAGGGGAAAATTTCTTTGGTTATTAATAGATAGACTATTTCAGTCTTCCTGTACTATTTATTCTACAGAGATACAAAACACTTATTTTCTTTTCCTGGGAGGTATTATGTAGATATGGCTTGCACATGAAAGGGCTTGATGGAATTAGTCTCATCATTCAGTATTGCTAATACTGCTTAAGCAATTGCTATCTTCTTTTCAAAATAATGACTATTCTTTAGGCTATTACTGGGGTGAATTTTTCACTATGGTCTAGAATTTTTCTTAAAAGAGGTAAAGGAAAAACAGGAAAAAAATTGCATTTCATTTTTAAAGTAACCTTTCATAATTCAGTAAACATTCTACCAATCCAAATCTACAAATAAACACAAAAGGGTAGTGAAGAAAGAACACTTAGAACTGCTATCACTTTGTATCTCTTAAAGGCAGATTAATTGTTAATATTCAGGTAATGGCATTCAATAAGGACAACACATGAGTGTGCTTTTCTTGACAGCTTGGAAAACAAATCAAAATGAAAGCTTTATAATCACAAAGATGTTAATATGGAGATAGCTACATTTCATTTATATCTGAAATGGTGATTTTATCTTCTTTATGAATCTTCTTTTCTCATCATGCCTTCTTTTTCTTCTTTTTATCTGTATTACCAAAGTAAAGAGTGGTATATACAATATATTTATCTCCAAGTATATTAGGGTCTATGTTTTAAGTCCCTGATTTACATACACACACACACACACACACACACACACACATATATATATACATATATCTCTACATCTACACACACACACACACATTTGTATATTCTGAGGATCCTGATGGTTTTACGGTTTGGGTTTTGAATCCATCTTGACTGAAATAGTTGTATTGTAATTTAGATTCTGGGCATTTCCTGAGTGAGTGTGATCTATATAGGAATATTTGTACCGCAGACAAATTACAGTGTCTTTTCCTACCACAAAATCTCTCTACATGGAGACAATGTGAATATCTAATTTCCTCTGTAAGGTATAAGAAAATTGCAATTCAGGACACAAAGTTGTTCTTTCCTGCTGATAACCTTATTTTTCATTATCTGAATTAACAACTATAGTCATAAGTATTAAGAACCACTTTTCTCAGCTGAAGATTAATTTAAGTGGAAAACAAAAACAAAAACAAAAACACATGAACTCAGAGTGATTTTGTTCCAATAGTTCAGGCATCTTTGAAAATATTATCTGACGATACTTGTAGATGTGTTCTTTATATGGCCTCCATATATAATGCCCGAGGTTAAAAAGATGTGAAACTCCATTAATCTTAATAATGTAATTAAATAAAGAATATTTGACTAATTTTACTTGTCATATAGTTCACTATTGCAACCCCAGGAACCACTGCTTATCATTTTGTTATAATTCTAGTAAGACATTGTACCTTTCCAAAGACTCTTTCACTAAAGGAAGGACAATCATATTTGAAAAGCTTTTTTGTGAGGCATCATAATGTGTGGAGGACTAAATTATGGAGAACTGTTATTTTTAAAAATCAACATTTATATTGCTGTAGAAGAGACTACAGATAATTTAGCTACGATTCCTTTGAGAAGTACCAATTCTTCTTATTTCTTTTTATTAAATTAAATTTTATTTTTTTCTGTGTTCCAAAATTCATTGTTTATTCACCACATCCAGTACTCCATGCAATACATGTCCTCCTTAACACCCACAACCAGACTACAGATAATTTAGCTACGATTCCTTTGAGAAGTACCAATTCTTCTTATTTCTTTTTATTAAATTAAATTTTATTTTTTTCTGTGTTCCAAAATTCATTGTTTATTCACCACATCCAGTACTCCATGCAATACATGTCCTCCTTAACACCCACAACCAGGCTCACCCAACTCCCCACTCACACCCCCCTCTTCAAAACCCTGTTTGTTTCTCAGAGTCCACAATCTCTCATGGTTTGTCTCCCACTCCGATTTCCCCCAACTCACTTCTCCCCATCTCCCAATGTCCTCCATATTATTCCCTATGCTCCACAAGTAAGTGAAACCATATAATTGACTCTCTCTGCTTGACTTATTTCACTCAGCATAATCTCCTCCAGTCCCATCCATGTTGACACAAAAGTTGGGTATCCATCCTTTCTGATGGAGGCACGATACTCCATTGTATATATGGTCCACATCTTCTTTATCCATTCGTCTGTTGAAGGGCATCTTGGCTCTTTCCACAGTTTGGTGACTGTGGCCTTACACCAGTCAGAATGGCCAAAATCAACAAGATAATAAACAACAAGTGTTGGAGAAGATGTGAAGTACCAATTCTTAATGATAATACAGTTGTCTCTATGCAGCTACTTCAGTTTGAAAAATTCGTCCTGTCTCTATGATACAAAATATTACAGATTTAACTTTTCTGAAATTAGGATTTATGCAATGCAAACATAGGAGATGGGTTTTGCTTTCAAAGCCAAATGGTAAGGTAAGAATTATATGCTGTGAGAAATAGGCTGTAATTCTTTAAAATGTCCATGCAAAATAAAATATACAATATGTCCACTATGTTCATACTAAAAGGTGATGTGATAAAAAATTATAAATCTATTCCTAGAGTCCCCTATCACATGATATACTCTGAGTATTTGAGAATGAATGAGAAAACAGGAAACTGACTCTGTCATTTCAAGGTCACTCCAGCCCATATACCCATGGTGAGAAGTGGCCAATGAAATCACCTCCGCTTTTTTTTTTTTTTTAAAGATTTTATTTATTTATTTGACAGAGAGAGAAATCACAAGTAGGCGAGAGGCAGGCAGAGAGGAGGAAGCAGGCTCCCTGCTGAGCAGAGAGCCCGACGTGGGGCTCAATTCCAGGACCCTGAGATCATGACCTGAGCTGAAGGCAGAGGCTTTAACCCACTGAGTCACCCAGGCGCCCCTCACCTCCTCTTTTAAATTGTTCTCTATTTCCCTCTTCCTTCCTATCTCTCTCCCTCTTTTCTTCCCTCTTCTTCTTCCCTCTTTCTTATTTCTCTTCTCTCCCTGTTTCCGTCTCTCATTTTCCTTTCCTCTATCAGTTGAGGGAGAAAAAAGTTGGATTCATGTGACTAAAATACAGTCAACAGAAAATCCAGAAGGTATAGTAATAGGAATTGAGACAGTGTAAGAGTTTCAGCAGAGCCACCCTAGCTTACCATCATCAGTAGGGATACTATGAGTCACATGTAGTTAAAAATTTATTAAGTTTTTACTGGATACATTATAGTATTATGCTACCTGGACACTAGAAGAGGATGACCTATGGAATAAAAGTCAGGAGTGTAATTTTTAGGTTAATTCCTCAACTTTCATCAGTTACTAGATGAAATGACAAAATTGCAGAATTTGTTGAAACACATAATTGAGGCATTAAATCTAATTAATTATTGGGGGGGGGGTGACAGGATGCATTGTAACTATTAAGATGTTGAGGATCCTGAGATCCTTAGTGTCTAATTCTCAAACATTTTGAGCCTGTGGATGGCATGTTTTAAATGGCATATTTTGGGGGCACATACCTGAAGGGATTGCTATGAACTGAATTGTATCTCCCTAAATTGTAGACCTTTGGGAGGTCATTAAGGTTAAATGAAGTGATAAGCATAGGGTCCTAATCCCAATGGATCTTATAATATGATCATAAAATGAGAAAGATCTCTCTCCCCCTCTTTCATTCTCTCTCTCTCCCCCTCTGGGCACGCACACACCTAGGAAAAGCTTGTGAGATCATAGAGAGAAGATGGGCATCTACAAGCCAGTCAGACATTTCTCACCAGAAACCAATCCTGTTGATTGATCTGAGACTTCTAGCCTGTGGAACTGTAAGGATATAAATTTCGGTTGATTAAGCCACTCAGCCTGTGGTGTTCTGTTATGGCAGCCTGAACTGACAGACACCTGTGTATTAGTTAGGGTTCACCAGAAAGGCAGAACCAATAGGATATACACAGGAGGAGATTTATTACAGGAATTGGCTCACATGATTTTGGAAGCCTATAAGTCTTGCAATCTGCTGTCTACACAGCCAGTGATGTAATTCAGTCCAAGTCCAAAGGCCTAAGAACCAGGGGAACTGGTGGTATATGTCCTGGTCTGAGTCAGAAGCCCCCAAACCAGGAGGATTAATGTCCAAGGGCAGGAAAGTATGGATGTCCCAGCTCAGGCAGAGAGCAAACTCACTCTTTCTTACCTTTTTGTTTTATTCAGGCCTCCCAAAGGATTGGATGACACCCACCTGCACTGGCAAGGGCAACCTTCTTTATCCAGTCTACTGATTTAAATACTAATTTCTTTTGGAAACACCCTCACAAACACAAGAAATAAAGTTTTACCGGTTATCCGAGGAACCTTAGCCCAGTCAAGTTGACATACAAAATTAATTATCAAAATGACATTAATATGTCACCAAGAATCACCACATAATCATATATAGGATAAATCATTACATAACTATATATAGGATAAATAAATATATCCACTACTATTGGTCACTTTATAAATGAGTAGAATTGTTTTCTTCCATAATGCCATTTTCTTATATATGTGGAAATGAATGTTTGAACATTTCATCTCCTATACAATCTTGTCTTTGGCCTCAGTTTCAGATAATACCTCTAACTTTTTACTTGTACCAAGATTTGGACCTTCTATATCCTGCTCTATAATTATCTTTACCACTTACACCAAAATTTATGTTGCATAGTGATCAGAATCTAGTAGTGCCCTGTAGTAGACTCACAGCACAGTGGTTAAGAAGAGCTACAGGAAAATTTCTACAAATAAAATTCTTATTTTTATTCTGCAAATACAATTTCTAAACACTTAAAATGTAATAGGCATGTCAGCATTGAGACTGAGAACTTATCCTAAGTATTTTGAGAGAGGGCCTGGGTTGACAGAAGAGTAGCATAATAATTCTGTACTGGCACTGAAGATTGATTAAACTTCTGTCCTTAGGGACAGTCTAGGAAAAATATGGTGGGTGTTAAGGTAGAGATAACAAATCTGAAATACTCAAAATAAAAAAGACAATGTTATATACTCTGGAAAAAAATATTAACACTAATAAGTATTATTTATTTTTATTATTATTATTAACAAATATATGCATTTAACCATGTGTGAGGTACTTCACACAGAATACTTATTTACCTCTAATTGATCTTTTGCAGAATATATTATTGCTACCCTTATTTTAGATAAAAAGTAATGTAATGCTCAGAGAGATTCAGTAATTTTCCTAAGGATTCACAGTAAATACGCAGAGTGGTAGAACTGAAGCCAATCCTGGATAAGTCTAAGTCCAAAGCTTGTGCCTATTACCACCTCGTAACTTGTCAGAAACTTGAAGAGCCAATGTTTGAATCTCATCTATTTATCCTTGTTCAGTGATTATTTTATCATTGCTTTAGCATAAAGAAATCTGCAACATAGAGCTCTCTATCAATTCTTTTTTGACGCTTTAATAGATTGTACTCACTGAAGTTCATCTTCCTATAGGTACTATCAATTTGTTCCAAAATTTTCTTTGTTCATACTGATATAATGCTTTACATAAGAAACTTTGTACAGCTCTTCCTTTTATTCGTTCCCTCAAAAATACGATTCCCAGAAATAGGAATACAGGAGGGAACAAAATAGATACAATTCCTTCCCTTTTAGGTGTACATGATAGTGGGGAGAGGTAGGCAATAAAATAAATGAATGCAATATAGAAAGAGGAAGGAGCATAGGCCATGAGGACAGTGGTTGTGATGAAAAGTTTAAGCGGAGAGTTCAAAAAGTGCTTACTGAGAGCAAAACACGGAAAGAGATGAAGACATAGACCATGCTGTTATTTGAGGAAAGTGGCTTCTAAAGAGGGGGAATAGTATAAGCCCTCTGAGGAAGAATCATATTAGAAAGAGTGAGGAAGCCATTATGGTTGGGGCTCAGCAAATACATGGATAATTGAAGACAAGAAAGAAGTGACCCAAGCTTGTTAAAAAGGGTCTTGAGGTCTCGTTTAGGTCTTTCTCAACCTCAGTACCTACACTTTGAGCTAGATGATTCTTTGTTGTGAGGGACTGTCCTGTACTCTGTAGGATGTTCAGCGGCATCCTGACCTCTACCCACCAGATTCCAGTAGCACACTCATCCCTCTCATGATGGCAATCAAAAATGTCTCCTGACTCTGTGAAATATCCTTCGACGCTCAAATCCACTCTTCCCACATCATTGACAACCACTGTTTTAGAGGTTCCGTCTTTCTCTGAATAAGATGGGAATCCACTAGGTAATTTTAAACAGAATAAAAGGACTTTTTTATTTTCTGCTATGTCTTACAAGCATTAATTCCTTTTTTTTTTTTTTTAAACTTTCTCTTCTTAAGCTAAACACAACCTGCCCCCACTTCCTTTCACTGCCCGTGTGTAGAGCGCCTTTGACCTCTCTTCCTGTGTCTCGCGCGGCTGCTTCCACTTGGACTAAACGCGCAGTTGCGACTCAAGATGGCGACGTGAGGACCCCGGACTCGTCTCCTCCCGGAAACAAACGGGTGCTACAGACGCGTGGAACAACTTCTAAGGAGCAACAGCAGCTTCACAACACCTAAGCCTGCAGGAAGGAGAGAAGGCCCACATGAAAGCAGGTAGGAGAGGGGAGAGGCCAGGACGCAGTCCCGCCAGAACCACGGCGGGGCGACCTACAAAGCGGGAAGGAGCTCAAACTGGAAGCTTCTTCCTGAGGAGGGAAGGGTTCAAACCTCACACCCAGCATCCCCAACTTTTAAGACCTGCCTCTGAGACACAAGCCCTCAAAACATCTAACTTTGAAAACAATGAGGCTCGTGTCCAGGAGACCCACGTGGGTGTAGCAATGTGAGATCCCCTGTTTGCATTCAGACGCGGCTGAACCGAGAAGCGGCTGCTGGAGGGTCTCCCTCACTTTGTTTCTGAGATGCCCCGTTGCTCCTCTTGAATAATCAGCATGAAGAACTGGTGTCTGGTTACTTGGTATGACACACAATGGAGAGTCAGCTGGGGTGCTGTCTAGGGATGGGCATCTTTGCACTGTCTTCCTCGGCTTCCTCGGTTTAAAAAAAAAGAAGTGAAATCAGACCTGAAAACATTTGGTCAAACAAGTTTTAATCCACTATAAAGGTACACTACCTCATCTCCTGTGAAGCCCAAAATGACCTGCTGACCATAGCATTTGTTGACTTGTATAGTTCTTACTTTCAAACAACCACTGAGACATATTTATAAATTGTACACATACTTTTGCTAAGTCACATCCATTTCCTCCAATTCAGTGGAGTACTTGACTCCAATGAGTTGGTGTGGTGAGGAGGGAAAAGTACTATCCCTCTACATAAAAAATTTCTATTCAAAAGAAAGGATTTAATTGAATTTTATATGAATAGTTTCCTAAGGATACTGCATTAAAGTAGTAGCCAGTGGATAATCTATAACAAATAGATGCTCTTTTTTAACAGCTTGGCTGTATAGCAGCCTAATATATCTATCAATGCACAAGCATGAATTACACATCTATAATATACAAAGTACTGTGCAAGATATAATGATAAATAGTATTTATTGCTTTGCTCTTAAAGAACAGGTTTTCTATTAGGTAGAGGTGTTTTCCGTTTTTATTATCAGCAACATTTCTTTTGTAATTTGAATTAAGAATTCTGCAGAATCTAGGAGTACCATAGTAGCCCCGTGGGTTAAGCTTCGGACTCTTGGTTTCATCCAGGTTGTGATCTCAGAAACTTGAAATGGAGCCCTATGTCTGGCTTCTCAGTTCCTCTCCCTCTGCCCCCACACCTCCCATAGCTCCTCTCTCTCTCCTTCTCAAATAAATCAGTAAATCTTTAAATAAAAAAAAAAAAGGATTCTGCAGAATCTAGATCACTGCTCTAGTCACCAGCATTCATAATCACTAAAATGTTACTTTTCTCAATATATTCACTTATCTAATGAGTGTGTAAGTGTGGCTGTGTGTGAATAATACTTAATGGCAGGTGGAGTTCAAACACAGTCCAGCAATGTTTTACTGTCATAGAAGACTAATAGCAGTTCTGTTCCTGAACTTAAGATACATTTTATCATTGCTGTGTTGCATTATGTATTCTGGATTTATCTGTGAAATCTTTAACAAAGGAAATTATGTGTAGGCAAGATAAAACTTATAAACTCAACTAATCTATTTAGGAGGTCAAACTTTATTTTGAGTGTAGTTATAAACTTTTGCACTGGTAAGAAAACCTCACATCATCTTCTTCATCTATAAAGAATCTTATTTATTCCTCTCAATGGGATAAATAGCACTTTTTCTATTGTTTTGGCTCTTACTGGGTCGTTTTGTATATAGATTAGGAAAGAAAATATTAGTATATCGTAAGAATCTTAAGAATCAGAAACAAGGGTTATCAAGTCCTTAGCACAGTTTGGTTTCCCTTCCTTTAAAATATTTAATACAGACTCTCAAGAAAATATTCATATATTGATGAAACAATACACAAAAATTCTTGTAAATTGCCACATCAATTTCTATAAGGAGGCTGTAAAGATCAGTCCTTTCTGGATTAATCCATCCTGTACCATGGACTTCAGATGAAACTTCTAAACTGTGATAAACAAACTCTTTCAGTTTGTTATTTATGCTTACAAAGAAGACTTTGGTTGAAAAAAGTGTGGGTGTCTTTTTTTTTTTTTAACATTTTATTTATTTATTTGTCAGAGAGCACAAGCAGGGGAAGAGGCAGGCAGAGTGAGAAGCAGGCTCCCCACGCAGCAAGGAGCCCAATGGCAGGACTTGATCCCAGGACCCTGGGATCATAACCTGAGCTGAAGGCAGACACTTAACCGACTGAGCCACCCAAATGTCCCAAAATGTGGGTGTCTTAAGGCAAAATTATTCCTAATACTATATAAAAAAATCATTGGTAGTTCACGCTCTGAGATCAATATCCTTATGCAAAATTACTGTACAATAACTATATCCTCATGCAAAATAACATCTTTGTACAAAAAAAATCATTTTTTTAACCTACAAACAAGGGTAGTTCCTTGTTTTCAACCCCATTCAGAGAAGTGGGACACCTAATGATTTTTAACAATCCCATTTTAATAGAGTTAAGATCTCTATGTCATGAATCTTTAAGAAACAAAAGTCAGGGTATAATATTAATAAGAAAACAAACGTTTACAGAAATAATAGTGTGACTAACATTTCAGTCCATTATATTTCAAATTGCCCTAGAAATAAGTGAGGAAAAAATAAATAATAAGCTAGTTAAGGTGAACATAATAGATATGAGAATAGAGAATATATTTCAAGGAACTATGTACCATTTACAAAATTGACCACATATTAGGCCTCAAAATAAAGTTCTGTTGATGCCAGAAAGTAGATGTTTCATAGAAATCATTCACTGCTCAAAGTGCTATTTAGTCAAAAGTTAATTAAAAAGCAGAAAAATCTGAGTAGAGAAAGACAATTACTTTGTACTTAACTACCCTTAGGCCAAAGAGACAACTTAAAATATAACTTTAGACTACCTATAAAATATATATAATAAAAACACTAAATCAGCATCACCACTGTCAAAACTCCAGGGACATTTCTATTAAAGACACAAAGAAAATAAAGGGCCCACTGTTAATGTTATTGCAGAATATTGTCTTGGAAGCATCAGCCAGCATAAGCAAGTAAAGAGAAGATACTAATTATAGAATACAAGAATACATAATATGATTATATGGATATAAAACTCACCCCCAGATAAATTAGAAGCTATTAGAGCTATACAAGTACTAAAGCAAACACAGGAAAATCTAGATGATGTAGTGTTTGGTCATGACTCTTTTTTTTAGATTGTATTCATCTATTTGACAGACAGAGATCACAAGTAGGCAGAGAGGCAGGCAGAGAGAGGGGGGGGAAGCAGGCTCCCTGGGGAGCAGAGAGCATGATGCGGGGCTTGATCCCAACCCTGGGATCATGACCTGAGCCGAAGGCAGAGGCTTTAACCCACTGAGCCACCCAGGTGCCCTGGTCATGATTCTTAAGCTAAAACACCAAAGACCCAATCATGAAAGAAAGAATTGATAAGCTGTATGTTAAAACTGAAATTTTTTGCTCTGTGAGTGCACTGTCAAGGGAACAAAGAGATATGACACAGATTGGAGAAAATATTAACAAAAGACATACCTGAAAAGGATTGTCATCTAAAATATAAAAAGACCTCTTAAAACCCAAAAATCAGAAAATAACCTGATTAATTTTTTTAACAGCTCACCGAAGAAGTTATGCAAATGGAAAATAAGCATAAATATATGAAACAATGTTCTCTATCATATGTTATCAGGGAAATGCAAATGAAAAAAAAAGTGAAGTACCACTGTACACAATGACCAAAATCTAGAACACTGACAGACAACACCAAATACTGGCAAGGATGTAAGGCAGGAGAAACTCTCATCCATTCCTGGTGTGAATGCAAAATGATATAGCCACTTTAGGAGACAGTTTGGTGTTTTATTACAAAACTAAGCATACTCTTGTTGTATGATCCAGCAATTGTGCTTCTCTGTATTTACCCAAAGTAGTTGAAAACTTATATTCACACAAAAATCCACACAAATGTTTATAGCAGCTTTATTCATGATCGCCAAAACTTAAAAGCAATCAAGATGTCCTCCAGTAGTGAATGGATAATATGGTACTTCCAGACAATGAAATATTATTCAGTGATAAAAGGAAATGAGCTATCAAGCTGTAAAAGGCATGGAGGAAGCATAAATGCATATGACTAAGTGAAAGAAACCAACCTGAAAAGCCTGTGTACTGTTTGATTCCAACCATGTGACATTAAATCACTATGAAAACATCAGTGATTTCCAGGGTGTTGCCAGGATGATGAATACATGAAGTACAGAGGATTTTTAGGGCAGACTGCTGAATTCTTGTATCCTTCCTTGGTGGAAAGAAAGCTAGATAGCTAGCTTTCCAGCCTCTTTTAAGGGCATTAATTCCATTCATGAAGGCCCTCCCCTCAAGATCTAATTACTTCCTTAAGGCCACACTTCCATATGTCATCACATTGGCATTAGGATTTCAGTATACAGCTTTGTGGGGACACACACACAAAAAAAACTTGCAGTCCATTGGAAACTCATTTGAATAAATACCAAGGAGTGTAACTGCTAGATTTTATGGTAAAATTATGTTCAGCAGTTTTGTTAAGAAACCACCAAAATGTCTTCCAAAGTGGCTTCACCATTTTGCATTCCCACCAGTAATGAATAAGAGTTCCTGTTGCTCCACATTCTCACCAGTATTGTGTTTTCAGTATTCTAGATTTTAGCCATTCTGATAGGTATTGGTCATAGTATTTCATAGTATTTCATTTTTATTTTTATTATACTTCATAAATGATATATGATGTGGAACATCCTTTTATATGCTTAAATTAAGCATTTATATATCTTCTTTGGTGAAGTGTCTGCTCAGATCTTTTGTCCATTTTTTTATTGAGTAGTGTATTTTCTTATTGAGTTTAATGATTTTTTTTAAAGGAGGCCAATATCTTTTATATGCTAATGAAAATGATCCTCTAGGGGATGAAAAATAATGTAGGTGAGAGGAGAATTCCTGGAGCATACCTTTAGAATGTGAGAAAGACTGGGTATAGTGCTCAAATTTCTTAATTACATAATTACTGCAATCTCAATATATGAAAACTAAATGGTGTCTTTTAAGTATATGTGTGTGTATTGTGTTTATATACACATGTGTGTGTGTATATATACACACACATACAGTATAAAGCATATATATATGAAATGCACAAATATATATTTAAATATATATTTTATAGTAAGTACAATTTTGTATTTTATATAAATACATAAAATATATTGAAGTATGTGTTTTATATATTAAATATATATTTGAGTATATGTGTGTGTGTGTATATATATACACACTGAAAATATATATACACTGTATAGTAAAATATGTATATTATAAGTAGTATATTTACTTAAGGTGTATATACTGAAATGTGAGAAACCTAGAAATTTAGCTGTGGATAAATAACAAGGTTGCTAGAGATACTTTGTAATAGAATACTCTATTTCCCTGAAATTTGGACATTATAAAGTTGTATTATATTTTAAAAACTATAAGAGCCACTAGTGTCTTCATTTCTTAAACATACTGTTAGAGGTTATCTTTCCTCTCTATATTCCGTTTCACTATGTTTCCTCTAACCTAACATACAGGCTGGTATTCTTTACAAGTTTTGGACAGATTACCCTTCTGCTATAATGAGAATAAAGAAGAAGGCACCAACTAAGAATGAATAAAACAGTTTGTCTCCAGTGGGCTTGTGGGACCTGCTGGGACTTGAGGGATTTTAAGGCCATTAAATAGGGGGCCTCCGCATAAGGAGCCATTTGGCCTCTAGTTATAAAGACATTAACTGGTCACAGGAGAATTTACTTTCTTAGAGAAAAGAGTAAAAATGAGACCTCATGTTAAAAAAAAAATCATCAAAATGCCTTGAAAATGATCATGTTAATCCATAGGTGTTCGAAATAAAGAAACCTTGTTCATCTGGGGGCCAAACATTTTGAGAATAAAAAATAGTACCAACTAAAGAATTCTTAAGAAAATTTAGCACTATGTATAGTGCTAAAAAGATAAAAATTCTCAATATATTAATAAGAGCTATTTCTAGGTATGGGATTAAGTAAGAGTGATCATTCTTTCATTCTCTTTTTATTATTTTGCTTACCTGAGATTGTTTTTTAATATGCATCTATTCTTTGAATAAAAGCAACATTAAGAACTAAAATCAGTACTGCACTCCATGGAGTGCCTGGGCGACTTAGTTGGTTAAGTATCCAACTCTTGGTTTCAGCTCAAGTCTTGATCTAAGGGTCATAATCTCAGGGTTGTTCAATCAAGGCCACACTCAGCAGGGAGTCCCCACACTCAGCAGGGAGTCTGTTTGAGAATTTCTCTCCTTCTCTCTCTGCCCATCCCACCTGTGGTTGCTGGCTCTCTCTCAAGATAAATAAATCTTTTTTATTTATTTTATTTATTTTTTTAAACCTTTTAAATTGTATTTATTTATTTATTTATGTTTATTAAAATAACATAAAAAAATTAAAATAAAACCAGTACAACACTCCATAGAATTATCCTATTTGAGGACTGCTGGTGGCATAAGAGGCAGAAGAGATCTGGCCAAAGCTTGATAAATATATTTTATTTTCTGTTCTAGCTCTGATTTATAGTTGCCTAGGGCATTGGGCCAAGAATGATTCTGAAGCCGCACTTGGCTTCAGTAGGAAGGAGCGCTGTGGTTTAGTAATGGTGCCTACTATGGGTGTAAAATGTGGAAATTGCAATGTTTTTCAGGTATTTTCCCTTTGTTATCTAAATCAGCTCCCTCATTTTATACATGACATAACAGAAGCCCTTTGAAAGGAAGGAATTTATTGCTCAAGATCCTACAAAGTTCTAATTACAGATCAATTATATGCACTTCGAATTCAGTGTAGAAATAGATGTGTGTTATGAAAAGTCTCATATACTAAACACTTCTTGTAGTGAATTTACAAATAATATGAGGATCTTTTAAAAATGCAAAATTAAAGAACGAATAAAAATAGTCCCCTGAATTGTCCTAATCATTGAATCATTTTCCCTATTCAGAATTCCACACAGCCCCGGCTAAGTCCACCTGACTCTGAGATCTCACATTTATTTTTAAATCCACAAACTAGCATGCCCAGACACAAGGTATCATTTTCTCCAAATTAAATAACAATCAAGACTCTGTCACTTTCTTAATGAAGACTCGTGCATAGCGCCAACCTTCTGAAGTATATTCAGGTGAGGATGTGTGATTTTAGCATCTAGACTTGTTAAGGGACTCATTTAAAGAAAAAATGTCCTAAAAGGAGCTCTTGAGATTTAACACATGATTAAACAGGGAAAAGCTGGCAGAACTCTGCATTTTTCTCAAAGGAGAGCAAAAGTACAAGGTTAGCCCTTTATGATGAGACCTGCTACTGACTCATTTAACAATGAATACAGCAATTTCCAGTAAAGGTGGAAAGGAGTGATGTTTGTTAGGAACAATTATGACTGTTTTGGTACTTTCTGGACCACATGGTCCAAATTGCTTTTCTTTCCAGGATTCAGAGCTGATCTTATACATAAACACCTTGCATCACTTAGGCCAGGAGCTTCCTCCTCTGTTACTTAGCTCTCAGGTGAGTTGTCACCCTGGTTAGGAAGTTTTTTCCTGTTCCCCAAACTGGATTTCCTGTCCTTAACTATACATTCACCAAATGTTCTTTATTTCTTGGGTCATAGCACATACTGCTATCTTACAAGGTCTGTTTATGTACTTTTGTCCCGTACCACATTATAAGCTCTGTGAAGGCAGAGAGCATGCCTTTTTCTCTACTGAGAATCCTTCCATGCCTATAATGGTGACTACCATTTAAGAAATGATTACTAAATACATGTAAATGAGAGAACAAGTGAATGAATCAAAGACTTTTCATTACTAGGAATGTAAAATTCCTGGGCTAGTCTCAGTACAACCAATAGTACAACCATTGGTTGTAAATCTGCTATTCCATTCACCTGGGGCTTCTGGGGAAGTAGAAGTAGGGAGGGCATTACTACTGAGCAGTCATAAAAGACCTTTTGGGGAATAATGGCCTTCCATCTTGACTTGTCCTGATGATCTAGAGTACTGACTATATGAAAAAACATAAGAGAATAAAACCAAACCTATTCCTCTGATGATTATCAGATCAAAGGGATAATATATTGATTTGAGATGCTAATGTTCATAACAGAGCAAGTAAAACAATAAAAATTGTCAGTGTATAAATCTCATTAACTTGCATGTTTTGAAGTTGATAAAAACAAGTAAAATTGGCTTTGCTTCATTTCAGGGTAATTACTGTACTCAAAACTTAGTCAATAAATGCATTTCAATGTATATGATACAATAATCACGCATTATGGTCCATTTTCAAACAAATCATAATTACTGTCTAAGTGTGACTCAAATCACCAAGGAACTTTCAGAAATGCTAAATTACTTGCAATTTGAACATGCTAAAAATGCCATGCCTTTTACCACACAGAACAGATGAGTGATGGGCCAAACTTAGAAAATGCAATTCATTCTCAGTAATGTTACTAAAATGCTTAACAGATGGTATGGTCACTGAGGTTATGCAAAGCCTGTTTATTAAAAAAAAATGATTTTAGATATTTTCAGGAACTTTTAATTAAGATGCTTTTAAATAGTCTAAATCTTTTCTGTTCTGGGAATATTTACTCAGTCCAATTCAAAATCCAATTTATTTTGGCACAAAATGCAGAAATTGCTCTTCTGATCATTTAAGCAATTTGAACTTTTTTTTAAAGATTTACTTATTTATTTTAGAGAGAGAGAGCATGAATAGGAGTGAGAGAGGGAGAGGGAAAGATTCTTAAGCAGACTCAGTGCTGAGTGCACAGCCTGACACAGAGCTCCATCTCACAACCCTGAGATCAAGACCTGAGCCAAAACCAAGAGTTGAATGCTTAACTGACTGTACCACCCAGGTTCCCCAGCAATTAGAACTTTTTAAACCTCACCTTTGGGTACCAGTGTTCCCTTCCACACATACAATTTAGTTAATGCATTCGAATTGAGAATCCACTGAATACCAGGACATGTGCTAGTAACTAAATAAAAAGAGTTCAGACCCTGTCCTTGGTCTGTAGGAGTCGTGATTTATATCACAAGGTGACCATTGGTTACTGAAGGGTGTAAACATCAGTTCTTTATCTCAGTGATTGTAGGAGAAAGTTCCTCCGTTTATGGCTTGAAGAGTGAGTAGTTTCAATCAGGATGGTGTGAGTGAGAGAAAATACAGAATGTCTGGTATGACTGGTATCTCTGGACGACTGGCACTGGACAACTCAAGAGAAATAGGTGGAGAGATGCTTGATGATAGTGGACATTGAGTGTCATGCTAGTGCAGATTTTATCCTACTGGTGGAAGAATCCATTGAAGGGTTTAAACCAGGGCAGTGAGCCTTTGGATTTAGACACTAGAAGGACTCCTTGGGCAGCACTGTTGAAAACATTAAAAGAGAAGCAAGGCCAAGCAAGTCCCAGAGAGTAGGCTAATATAATAATCCAGATGACAAATGAAGATCTTTAGCAATATGGGAAGGGGTTCCCTCCTCAGTGAGGATATCCTTGTCTGAATAACCGGTGATAGGGTACTTCCTTATCTTGTGGGCTAGGTGGAGTAAAGTAAATCTATCCTGTAACTAAATTTAAACTCGTCCATGTAAGTATTTTATAAATCCTGCCAACAATAATACTTCATAACATTTTAAAGTGTATTTTATAAATAATAGTTTTATGCATCTAATTTTATTATTTAGCTATACAAACATTTATTGAGCATTCACTGTGTGTTTTATTTTATTACGTTCACTATGTGTGTGGCACAATGGGAGGCATATAGGGAATTATACATACAGGCATAATACCAATCCTGAAATATCTAGAGTTTTTATTGATTAAATACAGATTTTAAAGAGATACTTATTTAAAAATAGTTGAAGGCAAAATTTAATAAAAATAAAGATATTTAAGAAAACATATTTTTGGGGTGTCTGGGTGGCTCAGTGGGTTAAGCCTCTACCTTCAGCTTAGATCATGATTTCAGGATGCTGGAATGGAGCCATGCATTGGGCTCTCTG
The DNA here is from genome assembly GCF_020171115.1 of Neogale vison. NCBI lineage: Eukaryota > Metazoa > Chordata > Mammalia > Carnivora > Mustelidae > Neogale > Neogale vison. The sequence continues at coordinate 265,100,148 of NC_058091.1, read as the reverse complement.
CTCGGCAGGGAGCAAAGAAAAAAATGTATGTTTTGAGAGTAAGGAATCCAGAGTAATTTATCTAGACTAAGAGAGCATAGGGAGATTTTCTGTATCTAGATGAAGCACAAATTGGGCTTCAAAGAAATGAATAGAAAAGAACTGGAGGCCAAGCCACTCTACATTATATAATACAAATAAATGTAGAGGAAAGAGAGTAAGCCTGGCACATATGGAGTGGCAATCTGGTATAATATATATATGTGTGTATAACATATATATATATAAATATGATATAATATAATGAATATCAGATTGCTTGAAAGATTGGCCATTGGCCATTCTGCCCTTGCCCCCACTTATCAGCATTTGTAAGGGAAGATAAGCTCATGGGCCTGAGAAACCAAAAGGATTAGTTAGAAAAGAATAAACCAGAAATGTGGAGATTGTTAGTAGAGTTCTATTCACTCTTCCATCTCATATTCTAGGTTCTTGGGGCTGTTAAAATCTTGCCTTTGGCTTCTCTGGTACACCCTTTTAGCGTATGTTTAATTTCCGTTTTCTGAGAAGCTTGAATTTGCTTGTATTATTATAATTTTTTAAAAAGTCACATAAGTGATCCACATTACTTAGGACAAAAATTTTCAAATCTTAATGTGGCCTTAAGGGTGCCTGGGTGGCTCAGTCAGTTAAGCATCTGCCTTTGACTTAGGTCCTGATGTCAGGGTCCTGGAATCAAGTCCCACTTTAGGCTCCCTGCTCAACAGGGAATTTCTCTCTTTCTCTCTGCCAACTTGAGCTCTCTCTCTCTTTCTCCCTCCCTGTCCCTCAAATAAATAAAATCTTTAAAAAGAAATCTTACAATGACACTAAATTCATATCTTTCAGTAGTTATCCTGAATGTAAAAGGGCTAAATGCCCAAATTAAAGGACACAGGATATCAGAATGGATTAAAAAACAAGACCCACTAATATACTGTCTGCGAGAGACTCGTTTTAGACCCAGAGACACCTCCAGATTTAAACTGAGGGGTGGGAAATAATTTACCATGCTAATGGATAACAAAAGAAAGCTGTGCTGGCAATCATTATTCAGACAAATTGACTTTTAAGCCAAAGACTATAATAGAAATGAGGGAGGACACTTTATCATACTTAAAGGGTCTGTCCAAAAAGAAGATCTAACAATTTTAAATATCTATGCCCCTAACATGGGAGTAGCCAATTATATAAATCAATTAATAATAAAATTAAAGAAACACATCAATAATAATACAATAATAGGGGACTTTAACACCCCCCTCACTGAAATGGACAGATCATCCAAGTAAAAGAACAACAAGGAAATAAGGCTTTAAATGACACACTGGAACAGATGGATATCTCAGATAGATTCAGAACATTCCATCCCAAAGCAGCAGAATACACATTCTTCTCTGGTGCACATGGAAACATTCTCCAGAATAGATCCTGTCCTGCATCACAAATTAGATCTCAACCAGTACCAAAAGATTGGGATCATTCCCTGCTTATCTTCAGACCACAATGCTTTGAAACTAGAACTTAACCACAAGAGGAAAGTTGGAAAGAACTCAAATACATGGAGGCTAAAGATCATCCTACTACAGAATGAATGGGTCAACCAGGAAATTAAAGAAGAATTTAAAAATTCATGGAAACAAATGAAAATGAAAATACCACTGTTCAAAGTCTTTGGGACACAGGAAAGGCAGTCCTGAGAGGATAGTATATAACGATACAAGCCTTTCTCAGGAAACAAGAAAGGTCGCAAATATACAACGTAATCTTACACCTAAAAGAGCTGGAGAAAGAATAGCAAAGAAAGCCTAAACCCAGCAGAAGAAGAGAAATAATAACAATCAGAGCAGAAATCAGTGACATAGAAACGAAAAGAACAGTAGAACAGATCAACAAAACTAGGAGCCTGTTCTTTGAAAGAATTAATAAGATTGATAAACCCCTGGCCAGACATATCAAAAAGAAAAGAGAACCCAAATTAATAAAATCATGAATGAAAGAGGTTAGACCAAAACCAACACCAAAGAAATATAAACATATTTTTATTATTATTATGATCAACCATACACCAGCAAATTAGACAATCTGGAAGTAATGGATATTATGATCAACCATATTATGATCAACCATACACCAGCAAATTAGACAATCTGGAAGTAATGGGTGCATTCCTATAGATGTATAAACTACCAAAACTGAACCTGGAACAAATAGAAAACCTGAACAGACCCACAACCAGTAAGGAAATTGAAGGAGACATCAAAAGTCTCCCAACAAATGAGCCCAGATCCAGATGACTTCTCAGGGGAATTCTACCAAACATTTAAAGAAGAATTAATACCTATTCTCCTGAAACTCTTCCAAAAAGTAGAAATAGAAGAATAACTTCCAAACTCATTTTATGAGACCAGCATTACCTTGATCCCAAAACCAAAGACCCCATCAAAAAGAATTACAGACCAATATCCCTGATGAACATGGATGCAAAAATTCTCACCAAAATACTAGCCGGTAGGATCCAACAGTACTTTAAAAGGATTATTCACCACGACCAAGTGGTATTTATTCCTGGCATGCAAGGTTGGTTCAGCACCTGCCAATCAGTCCATATGCTAAAATACATTAATAAAAGAACAAAAACCATGTGATACTCTCAATAGATGCTGAAAAAGCATTTGACAAAGTACAGCATCCTTTCTTGATCAAAACTCTTCCCAGTGTAGGCATAGAGGGTACATACCTCAATATCACAAAAACCACCAATTAAAAACCCACAGCAAATATAATTCACAATGGGGAAAAACTAAGAGCTTTTCCCCTGAGGTCAGGAACATGGCAGGGCTGTCCACTATCACCACTGCTAGTCAACATAGTACTAGAAGTTCTAGCCTCAGCAGTCAGACAACAAAAAGAAATTAAAGGCATCCAAATTGGCAAAGAAGTCAAACTCTCCCTCTTTGCAGATGATATATTTTATGTGGAAAACCCAAAAGATCCACTCAAAAACTGCTAGAATTTGCCAGGAATTCAGTAAAGTGTTGGGATATAAAATCAATGCACAGAAATCAGTTGCACTTCTGTACACCAACAACAAGACAGAAGCAAAAGAAATTAAGGAGCTGATCCCATTTACACTTGCACCCCAAACCATAAAATACCTAGGAATTAGCCTGACAAAAGAGGCAAAGAATCTATACTCAGAAAACTATAGAATACTCATGAAAGAAATTGAGGAAGACACAAAGAAATTGAAAAACATTGTATGCTTATGGATCCATAGAATAAACATTGCTAAAATGACTATGCTGCCCAGAGCAATTTATACTTTCAATGCCATGTCAGTCAGTATACCAAAGACATTTTTCAAATGCTGGAACAAATTTGCTTGGAGCCAAAAAGGACCCCGAATTGCCAAGGAAATGTTGAAAAAGAAAAACAAAGCTGGGGACATCACATTGCCTGATTTCAAGCCATATTACAAAGCTGTGATCACCAAGACAGCATGGTACTGGCACAAAAACAGATACATAGATCAGTGGAACAGAATAGAGAATAGAGAACCCAGAAATGGACTCTCAACTCTATAGTCAACTAATCTTTGACAAAGTAGGAAAGAATGTCCAATGGAAAAAAGACAGTCTCTTCAACAAATGGTGTTGGGAAAATTGGACAGCCACATGCATAAGAATGAAACTGGACCATTTCCTTACACTGCACACAAAAATAGACTGAAAATGGATGAAAGACCTCAATGTGAGACAAGAATCCATTAAAATCCTTAAGGAGAACACAGGCATCAACCTCTTTGACCTCAGCAGCAGCAACTTCTTCCTAGAACCATTGCCAAAGGCAAGAGAAGCAAGGGCAAAAATGAGCTGTTGGAACTTCATCAAGATAAAAAGTTTTGCACAACAAAGGAAACAGTCAACAAAACCAAGAGACAACTGACAGAATGAGAGAAGATACTTGCACATGACATATGAGATAAAGGGCTGTATGGAAAGTCTATAAATAATTTATTTAACTCAAAACCCAAAGAGCAAATAATCCAATCAAATGGGCAGAAGACATGAACAGACATTTCTGCAGAGAAGACATCCAAATGGCCAACAGACACCTGAAAAAGTGCTCAACATCACTTGGCATCATGGAAATACAAATCAAAATCACAGTGAGATACCACTTCATACCAGTCAGAATGGCTAAAACTAACCAGGAATCAACAGATGTTGGCAAGGATGTGGAGAAAGGGGAATTCTCCTATACTGTAGGTGGAATTTGCAAGCTGGTGTAGCCACTCTGGAAAATAGCATGGAGGTTCCTCAAAAAGTTGAAAATAGAGCTACCCTATGACCCAGCAGTTGCGCTACTGGGTATTTACCCTATAGGTACAAATGTAGTGATCCAAAGGGGTACATGCACCTGAATGTTTATAGCAGCAATGTCCACAATAACGAAACTATGGAAGAGCTTAGATGTCCATCAACAGATGAACAGATAAAGAAGATGGAAGATATATATAGATATATATATAGAGATATGTATATATATATACACACATATTTATATTTTATATTATTTATTTTATACTTAAATTTACATTTTATGTTCCATATACATTAATATATTATAAATATATATATGAAATGGATGGAATATTATGAACCCATCAAAGAAAACCAAAATCTTGCCATTTGCAATGATGTGGATGGAACTAGAGGGTATTATGCTAAGTGAAATAAGTCAGTCAGAGAAAGACAGTTATCATACGATTTCACTGATAAGAGGAATTCAAGAAACACAGAGGATCATAGGGGAAGGGAGGGAAAAATGAAACAAGATGAAACCAGAGAGGGAGGCAAACCATAAGAGACTCTCAATCTCAGGAAACAAACTGAGGATTGCTGGAGGGGAGGTGGGTGGGAGAACTGAGGTGGCTGGGGAATGGACATTAAGGAGGATATGTATTATGGTGAGTGCTATGAATTGTGTAAGACTGATGAATCACCGACCTGTACCCCTAAAACAAATTATACATTATATGTTAATTAAAAAAAAAAACACATTGAGATACCACCTTATACCAGTTAGAATGTTAAAAATTGACAAGGCAAGAAACACCAATGGTTGTGGAGAAATGGGAACCCTCTTACACTATTGATGGGAATGCAAGTTGTTTCAGCCACTTTGGAAAACTGTGGAGATTTCTCAAAGATTTTAAAAATAGAGCTACCTTATGACCTAGCAATTGCACTACTGGGCATTTACCCCAAAGATAACTGATGTAGTGAAAAGAAGGGCCACATGCATCCCAATATTCATAGAAGCAATGTCACAATAGCTGAACTGTTTAAAGAGCCGAGATGCCTTCAACAGACAAATGGATAAAGAAGATGTGGTCCATATTTACAATGGAATATTACTCAGCCATCCAAAAGGATGAATACCCAACTTTTGCACCAATATAGATGTGACTGGAGGAGATTATGCTAAGTGAAATAAGTCAAAGAGAGAAAGTCAATTATCATATGGTTTCACTTATTTGTGGGCCATAAAGAATATCATAGAGGGTATTAGGAGAAGGAAAGGGAAAATGAAGCGGGGGGGGGGGCATTCAGAGGGGAAGACAAACCACGAGAGACTATGGACTCCAAGAAACAAACTGAGGGTTTTAGAATGGAGGGGGGTGGGATTATGGATTAGCCTGGTAATAGGTATTAAGGAGGGCATGTATGGAATGGAGCACTGGGTGTTATATGCAAACAATGAATCATGGGACACTACATCAAAAACTAATGATGTACCTGTGTGGTGACTGACATAATTAAAAAATGTAAAAAAAAAAAAAAAGAAGAGGACCACCTCAGAAGAATTTGGAAGTCAGTAACTATCAAATCCTCAAAATAAGAGGATATATTCTTACTGAATTTCATTGGAAATGTTTTCTTGAAAAAACTTAAAAAGGTCGAATAATGTAGGAAAAGGAATCTATTTGCTGAAAGTCCAAAGATAACCTAAAACCCCTGAAAAAATCTTTCCACTTAAATACGCACGCACGCGCATGCACACACACACGCACGTGCACACACACTTGCACACAGTCTTAATGTGGGTTTCAGGATTACTGTCTGCCAATTTTTCCAACTTTTTTGTGCCAACTTTTCTGTTGTCCACACTGTCTTTTTCAGTTTACTGGCATAAGTTTATTCCCTTCTGAGGGTTTTTCTAGATGCCTGTTGCTTTTCCTTGAATTGTACTTCATAGCTCTCTTCTTGGGACTGTCTGACCCACTCTTACTTCAGAGCTTCAATGCCACTTTCTTAGAAAGGACTTTTGTGGCAGTCCTCCGTCTGTTTTTTTTCCCTGTTGCATTTATCAATATGGATGATTTCTTATTTGTGTGATATTTTAGTTCATTTCCAAGTACATAGTGCCAATACATTTCTGGAAACAGTTAAAAAAAATTTTTTTTAAGATTTTATTTATTTGACCGAGAAAGACACAGTGAGAGAGGGAACACGAGTAGAGGGAGTAGGAGAGGGAGAAGCAGGTTTCCTGCTGAGGAGGGAGCCGGATTCGGAGCTGGATCCTAGGACCCTGGGATCATGACCTGAGCCGAAAGCAGACATTTAACGACTGAGCCACCCAGTCGCCCTGGAAACACTTTTTTAAGGAAGGGATGAATAGATAGAAAGATGGATAAAGGGATAAAGAGAATTAAGACATATTTGTTAAATTTTTGCTTAAGTGTTGCTTTTTTGGTGCTGTTGCAAATGTATTTCTTATTCATTCCAGTAATATGTCACGGGTATATAGAAATGCTTGATTAATATATTCACCTTTTTATTCTAAGACCCTCTTATTTTTGCATATTATTTCTAGGAGTTTTAGAGTCATGGGGGTGGTTTGGGGTTTTCTACATAGACAGTACTGATTACTGAGAATAACAACATTATTTTCAATTTGTTTATCTTTCATTCTTTTTCTTCTTTTATTGTATTAAGATCTCTAAAACAGTATAGAATAGGATTTGTGAGAGGACATTTTTGCCTAGCTCTGCTTAGGGAAAAAGCATCTACTCTCATTATTAAGTTTGAGTTTAACTGTACATTTTTTTAAATAGATATTCTTCATCAAGTTAAAGAAGCTAACTTGTAAGTTACATGAAAGTTAACAGCTTAGGAAGGCAGGCATCTCTCTGCTTCTACTTTCTGGAAGAGATTGAGAAGAATTCATATTATTTCTCCTTTAACTGTTTGCTAGATATGTGCAACTTACAAATTGTTGAACACTGCATTAAAAACTAATGATGTGGAGCGCCTGGGTGGCTCAGTCGCTTAGGCCTCTGCCTTCAGTTCAGGTCATGATCTCAGGGTCCTGGGATTGAGCCCCACATCCGGCTCTCTGCTCAGCGGGGAGGCTGCTTCCTCCTCTCTCTCTGCCTTCCTCTCTGCCTACTCATGATCTCTCTCTTTCTGTCAAATAAATAAATAAAATCTTTTTTTTAAATGTTAAAAAAAAAAGACCTAATGTACTATATGCTGGCTAATTGAACATAATAATAAAAAATGTTTGCTAGAATTCATTCATTAAAACCATTTGGGTATGTTGCTTTCTTTTCAGAAGGTTGTTAATTATTGATTCAATTTATTTAATAGAATTAGAGTTACTCAAGTTATATTTTATGCCTTGTGTGGAACTGTAGCACTTCGGTATCTTTCAAGGAATTTTTCCATAGGATCAAATATTATCCTTTTCATTTTTAATATTAGTGAATTGTGTCTATTTTGTCTCTTCTGTTAAAATGTCATTTTTTTTTTCACTTTTTAAGTGTCTGCCTTTTAGTTTACAATATATGTTCTCAGTGGGGCGCCTGGGTGGCTCAGTGGGTTAGGCCGCTGCCTTCGGCTCGGGTCATGATCTCAGGGTCCTGGGATCGAGTCCCGCATCGGGCTCTCTGCTCGGCAGGGAGCCTGCTTCCTCCTCTCTCTGTCTGCCTACTTGTGATCTCTCTCTCTGTCGAATAAATAAATAAAAAATCTTTAAAAATCAACAACAATATATGTTCTCAAGTTATCTAAGCTGATCTTCAAATGATGCTATACTGCTTCACATGTAATGTAAGTACATATGACAGAATTTCCAGTTCCGGGGCACCTGGGTGGGTCAGTGGGTTGAGCCTCTGCCTTCGGCTCAGGTCATGATCTCAGGGTCCTGAGATCAGGCCCTGCATCGGGCTCTCTGCTCAGCAGGGAGCCTGCTTCCCCTCCTCTCTCTCTCTCTCTCTCTCTCTCTCTCTGCCTGCCTCTCTGCCTACTTGTGATCTCTCTCTGTGTCAAATAAATAAATAAAATCTTTAAAAAAAATAAAAAAAGAATTTCCAGTTCCTCCCTCCCATCCCTTGTGGGAATGCTGTCATTTATTTCCCTTGTCAGTATGTTGCAATTGCCCAATACCTTTTAACTATAGTTATTTTAAATGACATGTTGTCTTTTTGATGAATTAAGTAATACAAATAAAAGATTTTGCCTTCATCAGTTGTTTCTCCGATACCCTTTTCCCCTTTATGTAGATCTCAGTTTCTGTCCTGTATCAATTGTGTTTTTCACTAAATAACTCCTTTAAATGTTTCTTTCAGGGCAGGTCTGTTGGCTATGAATTCACTCTGTTTTTGTTTGTCTGAGACAGTCTGTATTTCTCATCCAGTTTTAAAGATAATTTTGCTGGGTAGAGAATTTCAAGTTGCTTACAGCCTTTCAGCACTATGTTAAATAACTGGAAAATTTAAAATTTTTGCCTTTTAAAAAGTTTAAGTGGTAAACATTGGGTCTTTCATCATGAAGTGTGATGTTAATAAAGGGTCTTTTGTACATGCTCTTTATCATATTGGGAAATTATCCTCTTGAATAGTGTGCTAACAGTTTTTTTTTCTTTTTTTAATCATGAATGTTGGTTGAATTTTGTGAAATTATTTTCCTGTAAAAATGGCTATATAACCTTCTATATATCTGTCGATGCGGTAGATTACAATGATTGATTTTTCAAATATTGAACCAGTCTTGCATATCTGAAATAAATCCCACTTAGACATGTCACATAACTTATTTCATATTTTGCTGGATTTGACTTATATTTATTATTTTGAGGATATTGCTCCTAAATTCATGAGAGATATTGGCCTGTTGTAGTTCTCTCTCTCTCTCTTTCTCTGTCTCTATCTTTACCTCCCCCACACACACTGTGTAGTTCTCTCTCTCTTTTCTCCCCCCACTGCTGTGTTTGGTATCATATCAGTGTAATGTTGGCCATTTACAATAGGTGGAGAGTCTCCTCTCCTGTTTTATTTCTGGGAGAAGTTGTACATAGAATGGTTAATACTTCTTTAATTATTTTTAATGTTTTTATTTTTTTTAATTTTTAATTTTTTATTAACATATATTTTTATCCCCAGGGGTACAGGTCTGTGAATTGCCAGGTTTACACACTTCACAGCACTCACCATAGCACATACCCTCCCCAGTGTCCATAACCCCACCCTCCTCTCCCAAATTTCTTCTTTAATTTTTGGTAAACTTCTCTAGGGAAGCCATCTGGGCATAGAAATTCTTTTTCAGGAGTTTTAAAAGTGCAAATTTAAAAAAATACAAATTTACTTTTCTTCTTAATCTTGGTTGATTTTTAACAGCTTGTAGTTTTCAAGGAATTGGCCAATTTCTTTTAAGTTGCTGAAATTTTAAGCTTAAATTTGCACGCAGTATTCCCTGCAGGGGAATCATCGCTTTTCATTCTTGATGTTAATAATTTGTGTCTTTTCTGTTCTGACCATTGTCAGTATGGCTATTATGGGATTAATCAGTTTAATTGATATTTTTAAAGAATCAACTTTTGGTTTCATTGCATTTTCTATTGCTTTCCTGTTTTCAATTTCACTAGTTTCTATTCTTTCTTCTTTCTAATCTTGTATTTACTATTTTTTAAATTTAATTTTATTTTTTCAATGTTCTAAGATTCATTGTTTATGCACCACACCCAGTGCTCCATGCAATACATGCCCTCCTTAACACCCACGAGCAGGTTCTCCCAACCCCCACCCTTTTCCCCTCCAAAACCCTCAGTTTGTTTCTCAGAGTCCACAGTTTCCCATGGTTTGTCTCCCCCTCTGATTTCCCCCAACTCACTTCTCTCCATCTCCCCATGTCCTCTGTGTTATTCCTTATGCTCCACAAGTAAGTGAAACCATATGATAATTGACTCTCTCTGCTTGACTGTTTCACTTAGCACAATCTCCTCCAGTCCCGTCCATGTTGATACAAAAGTTGGATATTCATCCTTTCTGATGGAGGCATAATACTCCATTGCATATATGGACCACATCTTCTTTATCCATTCGTCTGTTGAAGGGCATCTTGGCTCTTTCCACAGTTTGATGATTGTGGCCATTGCTGCTATGAACATTGGGGTACAGATGGCCCTTCTTTTCACTACATCTCTATCTTTGGGGTAAATACCCAGTAGTACAATTGCAGGGTCATAGGATAGCTCTATTTATAATTTCTTAAGGAATCTCCACACTGTTTTCCAAAGTGGCTGCACCAACTTGCTTTCCCACCAATAGTGTAAGAGTGTTCCCCTTTCTCCATATCCTCTCCAGCACTTGTTGTTTACTGTCTTGTTAATTTTGGCCATTCTAACTGGTGTAAGTTTGTATCTCAGTGTGGTTTTGATTTGAATCTCCCTGATGGCTCTTGGATTTATTTTGTGTGCATTTTGTTGTTCTCTGGCTTCTTGAGGAAGATCATTAATTATTTACTTGAAACTTTTTCTGTTTTCTAGTGTAGGCATTTTTCGGTGCTATAAATCTCCCTCTAAACACTGTTTTAACTGCATCCCACAACTTTTGATGTATTTTGTTTTCATTTTTAATTAAATGTTATATATATTTTATCTCTTTTGACACTTCCTCCTTCCCTCTCAGTCAGTGAATTATTTGGAAATATCTTGTTTAGTTTTCAACTGTTTGGATATAGCCTCTTATTTTTCTCTCAATTTCTAGTTTGTATACACCATGACTGGAAAATATTCTTTATGATTTCAATTATCTTAAGTCTTTGAGGTCTGTTTTAAGATTAAGACTTGGTCTAGTTTAATGAATGTTCTGTGGGCAATGGAAAATAATGTGTATTCTGATATTGTTGGGTGGACTGCTAATTGTCAGTTATATTCTGTGGCTTGATGTTGTTTTTCAGTTACTTTATATACTTTCAGATTTTCTTTGTAGGATTTTTATCCTACAGATATTTAATATTTATCAATACTATTGAGAGAGCAGTATTAGCTTTCTAATTATAGTTGTAGATTTCTCTAAATTTTTTTCCATTCAGTTCCATTAATGTTTTTTCCATGCATTTTGAAACTCTGCTTTTCATTGTATAAATGTTTAGTCTTCTTGGTGGATTGTTCCATTTATGATTATATCATGTCCCTTTTTGCCCCTAGTTATTTTTCTCTGATGCCTACTTTATCTAATAAATACCTAATCATAGGTTTTCTTAAATTAACATGATCTTGATATGTCTTTTCCAGCTTTTTGCTTTCATCCTACCTATTTCATGGTTATTGAAGTGATTTTTTTATAGGTAGCTTATAGAGATTTACTTAGGTCATAACTTTTTTTTTAAATTCCCCTCTACCAATCTCTCTTTTAATTTGTTAAGTTTAGAGCACTTACATTTAATATCATTACTGATATGTTAGGGTTTCAGCCTTTCATTTTATTATTTATTTTATGTTTGTATCTTCTAATTCTCATTCTTCTGCTTTTCTTTCCTTGCCTTACACTTTGAGTAATTTAATGTTTTGGGAATTCCATCTTATTTATAACTGTTTTTGAGTAAACTATATAGGTGTCTTAGTCATTTTAATATCCATAAGCAATTATCTCAAACTATTACTATTACTCGCAAACTAGTACTATTGACCTTACTTTCAGTTAGGTCCCTATACTATCAAACTTTTAAAATATTGTTGTTTTGGGGCACCTGGGTGGCTCAGTGGGTTAAAGCCTTTTCCTTTGGCTCAGGTCATGATCCCAGAGTTCTGGGATCGAGCCCCGCATCGGGCTTTCTGCTTGGCAAGGAGCCTGCTTCCCCTTCAATCTCTCTCTGCCTGCCTCTCTGCCTACTTGTGATCTGTCTGTCAAATAAATAAATAAAATCTGTAAAAAAAATTGAAAATAAAAAATAAAAAAATACTGTTTTAAGAAATATTTCTACATATGTTGAGCATAAAAACAGATTATGTTATAATTTTTGTTTCAACCTTCACATGGCTAAGAAGAGCATTAGGAGAAGGATCATTTATTTGGTTTACCCTATTTTTTTACCCATTCCATTGTTTATCTTTATTATATAAGTTCCAGTTTTCTTTTGTTATCTTCTTTTTGTTTAGATAGTCTCATTTTGTTCTGCTTTAAGAGTAGTTTTGCTAGCAAACAGTTCTCTTTGTTATTGCTTTTTTTTGTTTTGTTTTTTAAACCCAAGAATGTCTTGATTTCTTCTTCGTTCATGAAGGATAGTTTCTTTGGATTTAGAAGTTACTGAGTTTTTTGTTTTTAGTACATGAAAAACTTCCTCCATGATTTCACATAAGAAATTGGCTATCAAATTATTTTCCCCTATAGGTAATGTATTCTTTCTATTCAGTTGCTTTTAAGGTTTTTTTCTTCGATTTTAGATTCCAAGGGTTTAATTCTGGTGGTCTTAGCTTGTGTTTCTTTGGATTTATCTAACTTGGGATTCCTTTAGCTTCTTTTATTACAGACTTATGTCTTGCCCTAAGGAAGATTTAGCTATTATTTCTTTGAGTAATGTTTCAGCCATATATCCTTTCTTCACTTCTTTTGGGACTCCAATGGTATGTATGTTAGCTCTTTCATTATTCTTAGAGTCCCGAGTCTCTGCTTTTTACCCAGTCTATCTTCTCTCTTTGTTTAGAAGAAGTAAATTCTGTTGATCTATCCTTAGGTTCACTAATTCTGTCTTGTCGTCTCTACTTTATTATCAAATCCATTCACTTTTTATTTTGGTTATTGTATTTTTTAAGTGAGTTTGCACTGAGCAAGTTTTTATTTTTATAAAATAAAATATGTCTACAGTCTGTATTTGAGGGTTTTAAATAAAATCTATTTCTTTGCTGAGGTTTTTTATTTGTTTTAAAGAAACTCAAAAGTTCTGTTAAGACAATCTTGTGATGGATTTAGAAAAAAATCTTTACTAGGTAGTTTCAATATCTGGTTCATTTCTTTATTGGTACCTTTTAATTGTCATTTATTATTTAAGTTGTTGGTTTTTCCCTTTCTGGCATGAAAAATGGTTTTCACTTGAATCCTAGATATTTTGGATATTATTTTAAGAGATTACTTATTCTATTTGAATCTTATATTTTAACAAGAATCCAACCTCTGTAGATTTAGTGTGTAAGTTTTATTCTACTTTTATGGGCTGTTGTTCCAATGGTGATTTAACTTTCTAAGACCTTGCAATGCTTTTCTGGTCTGCTTTGTTCTTCTGTGAGGGACCGAATACAAGTTAGCTAGTACAGGTTCTACTATTGCCATTCCTGTGGGCAGAGCAAGTTATCAGCTGTCAGTAGGTATGGGGAGGGTTATGTGATTGTCTCTGCATTCTCCTGGTGTCACAACTGTACGAAGATCAGGATTCCTGCTGCTGACAGATGTTGGACATAGAATAGAAGAGTTTATCTGGGTTCTGCTGATGCTGTTGCTGGAGGTAAATCAGAACCACCACTCCTGCTGGGCACAGATCTCTTCATTAAATCCCATCTGGGCTTCCCCCTTACTGATCCTTTGCATAGAGAAGGCAGAGCCTTCTTGTTTGCTTGCTTGCTTACTTGTTTTTGATGCCTTTTGGCAGTTCTAAGTTGCAGGACTCTCTGGTGCCCAGTTTTAGAATATACTGGAAACTCATTGTAGTGTCATTCTTTAAGCCAGTAGTTTCAGGCACGTCCACTTTCTTCAAACCATCATTAAGAGTTCTTTTATGACTGAATTACTGAATTTATTTCCAGAGTGTTACATTGTATTTAGAGGGAAAGCCCAGGGAAAAGAGAATCTGTGCCACTTTGTTACAGAACTTGTTTTTTTTATGTTATCTTTGTTTTATGTCAAATTCTTATATATTTGTAGGTGTGTTTTTCTGCCCTCATGTCTGTCTGGTGTATTTAACCTGTTGCTTTTCCAGTACCCTAATTGTTTTGCTGATAGTTGTTCTTGGGTTATATCTCAATATATGGCTGGCTAGTACTCATGTTCATTTAGACTTTGCACTTTCTGTGAATTACAGAAATCTATGTACTTAGGTTATCTTTTTTATATTTAGTGGGTTATTTTTTCCATGTAGTAAATCTGGAAAAAAGTTAGATCCTGGCATTTGTTCAATAGTTCAAGACGATCAAAGTCAAGTTACCTGTGTAAATTAATTAGAATAGCTAAAGCAATCTTGAAAAAATAATACAAGGAGATTCAAATTAAAACTACATTGAGGTATCACCTTACACCAGTTAGAATGGCCAAAATTAACAAGACAGGAAACAACATGTGTTGGAGAGGATGTGGAGAAAGGGGAACCCTCTTCCACTGTTGGTGGGAATGCAAGTTGGTGCAGCCTCTTTGGAGAACAGTGTGGAGATTCCTCAAGAAATTAAAAATAGAACTTCTCTATGACCCTGCCAATGCACTCTGGGTATTTACCCCAAAGATACAGATGTTGTGAAAAGAAGGGCCATCTGTACCCCAATGTTTATAGCAGCAATGGCCACGGTCGTCAAACTGTGGAAAGAACCAAGATGCCCTTCAACGGATGAATGGATAAAGAAGAGGTGGTCCATATACTCTATGGAATATTATGCCTCCATCAGAAAGGATGAATACCCAGCTTTTGTAGCAACATGGACAGGACTGGAAGAGATTGTGCTGAGTGAAATAAGTCAAGCAGAGAGAGTCAGTTATCATATGGTTTCACTTATTTGTGGAGCATAACAAAAAGCATGGAGGACATGGGGAGTTAGAGAGAAGGGGGTTGGGGTAAATTGGAAGGGGAGGTGAATCATGAGAGACTATGGACTCTGAAAAACAGTCTGAGGGGTTTGAAGTGGCGGGGGGGTGGGAGGTCGGGGTACCAGGTGGTAGGTATTATAGAGGGCACGGATTGCATGGAGCACTGGGTGTGGTGAAAAAATAATGATACTGTTATGCTGAAAATAAATAAATGAAAAAAAAATAATACAAGGAGAATACTTTCATTTACAAGAAATAATACAAGTTTCCTCAACTGGGAACATTTTGCAATTCTATTGTGTAATATCACAACCAGCATACTGACATTAGATATAATCAAGATACAGAACGTTGTCATCACCACAAATATTACACATGTTGCTCTTTTGTGGCCACACCCACTTCTCTCTGTATTATTTTGTATGTTTGAATGTGAATCTATAATTACCTCAAAACAAAAATTTAATTAAAAAAATAGTAAAGGACATGACAATCTAATGTAATATAGAAATTATTTGGAAACTGATTTTTTAAAAAATAACTTTCAGAAAGTTTTATGACAGTAAAGTAATTTGAATATGGACTGGTTATTTGATGACACCAAAAGAACTATAGTTATTTTATTATGTGTGATAATGGCACTGTAATGAAAGAAAGGGTTTATCTATTCGAGATTTATACTATAGTACAAGAGACAAAGGAAAGGATTTTTCTAGCAAAAATTCTAAAAGTGTGTGTGGAGGATTTATAAAACAAGATAATACTTGAAAAACAAAGTGGCATATAATTTTTTTCTGGTTTTGTATAGCATTACATAATTTTAAAAATTAAAAGAAAAGTCTCACTCACAGTCGACTTGTATCTTGTATCCCAACCAGTGTTGCTTTTTTTTTTTTTTTTAAGATTTTATTTATTTATTTATTTGACAAAGAGAGAGACGCAAGAGAGGGAACACAAGCAGGTGAGGTGGGAGAGGGAGAAACAGGCCTCTGGCTGAGGAGGGAGTCCAATGCAGGGCTTGATTCCTGGACAGGACGCTGGGATCATGACCTGAGCCAAAGGCAGCCACTTAACGACTGAGCCAGCCAGATGCCCTCAGTGTTCCTTTTCTATAGGAAAAGGAGGCACAGCTGCCTCCTTTCTCCAAGGTTTTCATTCTTTTAAGCTCTGCAGATCCATAGCTTAAAGTAATTTCACTTTAGATTTGGGTTCTTCGTTCCTCCCCTCCTCTCCCCTTCCCTCTTCTCCCCTCCCTTCTCCTCTCCTCTCCTCACCTCTCCTCTCCTCTCCTCTCCTTTCCTTTCCTTTCCTTTTTCCTTCTTTCTGTTGTTTATCTTATTTAGTTAGCTGCTGTATTCTCTCTAGAGTTGAAATGGAGAAAGCAGCCAATAATCTTACCCTTCTCTTTATTCTTGACCTTTCCTTCTGGTACACCATATGGTGTTGAAACTTTTAGACTCCATTGTTCTGAAGTTTTTGTTACTTTTTAGGTTCTTCTTTACTTGGTGATTTTCTTTTTCTTTTTCTTTTTTTTAAAATATTTTGTTTATTTGAGGAAGAGAGTGACTGAGAGAGAGGGATCAAGAGCAGGGAAGAAGGGAAAAGGGAGAAGCAGACTCCCCACTGAGCAGGAAGCCCTGAGATAATGACCTGAGCTGAAGGCAGATGCTTAATCAACTGAGCCACCCAAGAACACTAGTGATTTTATTTTTCCCTGAAGGATTTATTGTACTCAATCTTCAAGATCCTTAATTCTCTCTATAATCAATGGGGTGTAGTCCATCTATTGTATTTTTATTTTAATTAGCATATTTAAATGTTAGTATATCTAACTGCATTTTAAACAAATTACAAACAAGCAACTAATGACACAATACAATAATATTGCATTTTTATTTTACTCCTTCAGTATCTACCGTTATTTTATTGAGGCTACATGTCTTTTCAAATTTTCTTTTGTTGTTTTGCTCTAGCAACACTTTCCTCAAATCTTCATTCTTTTGTGAATCATATATCTTTTGTTCCTATTTTTATTCCCCCCCAAAGAATTAATTGTTATTTCTGATGATATGATCACTTAAAGTATAATTTAAGATTATACTTTTCCTGGGTCTGGTTTCAGTTTCTGTTCCCAAGCCCATCTCTGGTGATTGAGAAGAAAAGAATGTATTATTGGGAGGTGTGTTCTGAAGGTGTTAATCATAGGTGTTGGGATTCTGCATCATTCCTCTGGGTCAAAAGCCAAGGAGTACAGTCATACCTTTGTAGACACAGTATTCAACCTGCTACTTTAACCCGTAGATAATCACAAACGCTTCTTTGTGTTTATCGTAGTAGGGGCAATTGCTTGATAAACCTGACTGTTTTGAAGGCATTACTCAAATGATCCCTTGGATGCAGTATGGTTTCCTCCTTTTCATAGAAGTTGCTGTTGCACTTTAAATTCTTCTACAAATTCTGAGCAGTGATTTATTCACTTTTTACTTTTGTGTACTTAATCTCCATTTCTAGTTTTCAAAAATTTCTCAAAGTAAGTGGAGGGTTAGGAGGTCAGAAAAATGGAGGTCTAAGAGGTCCTTATGCTTAACTTCTGCAGAAAAGCAACAAATACAATAAATAAACAATTACAAACTGACAAAAATAACTCAGAGAAAGCAGCAAAATAACTCAGGAAGAAGCAGCAAAAATTCTGCAGAGCTCAAAGGCTGAGGATGACCTTATAGAAAAGTACAGGTAACATTTCACCTTTTCACACTATCCCCCAGTTCAGAGCAGCTTAGCACAAGGAAGGTTCTCCACAGAGAAAAAAGCAGGAGAATACCAACAAGTCTCAACCCCCATGGCATCTAATTCCCAGGACAGGAACTATTGCTGTAGTAAGACCTGCCAGTAATGTCCCCACTCATGTCTATACATCACTCTCTGGGATCAAGTTGCCATAGCACTTTGCCATAGACAAGACTAGAGTTGCTCTTGTCCTAAGATCCACCTCCTGAGTCTCAGGTCATATCTCTGATTTATCATTGCCCAACCACACTGCCATTGATCTGGGTACTCTTCTCTGATCCTGACATATGGCTTTAATGGACTACAATTGGAGACAAGCTGTTGTCCAATGACTGCCTCCCCCTCTCCTGGGGCTAGCATTTAGAGTTTGACCCAGTAGTCCCAGGCCAAGCTGCTACTACACTCTGTCTCCTCATTCCAAGCTCTATACCTCTTGTTACCCTACTGTTTCCACTGCTCAGGCCAGAATCACTGCAGTGAGCCCCAGAGATCCAGACCTTAGTTCCATAAGAGATGTGCACAGACATACAATTCAGACACTAGTGCCACCGCTTCAGCAAGTGGACCTGTGTCCCAGGACCCAGGTGCTATGGTAATTTTGTAGGTACTTGTTACCAGGACCCTAATTGTTTTACTGCTCTGAGTGCCAGCATACCAGACCAGGTACCATGAGAGATCCTCTCAGTGAGAACTTTCTTCCACAGGCAAAAATGGAGAGAAGGGGAAAAGCCCAACACTTTTAGCCTCTGAGGATCCTAATGGCCTTATCCATTGCTACCGCTCACAGATCTCCATACTCTTGACTACAGAAGAACCCCCTGCAGTTGCACTGATGCTGACCTCAGCTGTTGGGGTTGCATTACATCACTGTGCCTTCTTGGCACCAAAGACACTGCATACCATCCAGCTGGTATTCTTGCAGCTATCTTCAGGTAAATGCCTTTCCTCACTGAAGCAAGCCCCCAAAAGCTAGAAGAGATGATTTTGCCCTTAAATGTGCAAATAGCAACAACATAAACCTGAAGAGAATTACGGCCATCCAGGTACATGAACTTCACAGATCCACAAACAGATACAAGCCAAAGAGATTGTTACAGAGACACATAATAATCAAGCTATCAAAAAATCAAAGACAAAGGGAAGATACTGAAAGCACCAAGAGAGAAAAAAGACTCATCACATATAAAAGAATCCTGGTAAGGTTATAAGTTGTTTTCTCAGCAGAAGCCTTGCAGGCCATGAGAGAATGTGATGATACAATCAAAGTGCTCGAAGAAAAAAAAATCCAAATGAGAATACACTGCCTAGCAAAGTGTCCTTGATCTTTTCTACAGACAAATTTAAAACTCCACTAAAAAAACCTGTCATATATATGTATTAGCAAATAATAAGCTAATAACTAATAAAGGAGCTCAGTAAAGTTTAGGATACAAAACCAACATACAGAACTCAGTTACATTTTTATATGCTAGCAGGAAACTATCTGAAAGAAAAAATAAGAAAGCAATATTTATAGTATTGAAAACATTTACAGTATTGTAAACAATAAGTGACTTAGGAATAAATTTAACCAAGGTGAAAGACCTGTACGCTTAAAACTATAAGACACTGTTGAAAGATATCCTGGGTTCCTGAATTGGAATTTATTGTGAAAATGTCCATTATACTCAAAGCAATCCCTCCAAAAATTCCAATGTCATTTTTCATTAAAAACAGAAAGAAAACTATTCTGACATATGTATGGAACTACAAAGGACCCTAAATAGCCAGAGTAATCCTGAGAAAGAACAACTGGAGGCATCACACTTCCTGATTTCAAGGTATATTACAAAGCTGAAGTAATCAAAATAGTATAGAACTGGCATTTAAAAAAAATAGACCAATGAAACCAAATAGAGAGTTCAGACATAAGCCCACACAGCTAGTTTTTGACAGTGTTGCCAACACGCAATGAGGAAAACACGCGATGAGGATATCCACAGGCAAAACATTTAAACTGGACTCTCATACCATTCACAAAAATTAAATCAGAATGGATAAATGATTTAAATATAAGAACTAAAACCATAAAACTCTTAGAAAAAGGTACATAAGGAAAAGGATCCTTGACATTTGTCTCACCAATGATGTCTTGGGTAAGCCACACAAAGCATAGATACCAAAAGGTAAAATAAGTGGGAGTACATAAACCTACAGAGTTTCTGTACCCCAAAGCAAACAAAAAATTGAACACAATGGGAGAAAATATTCACAGGCCATATATCTGATAAGATATTAATAGCTAATATATATGAATTACTCATACAACTGAATAGCAAACAAAGAAAACCCAAATCCAATTTAAAAATGGCAGAGGAACTGAATAGACATTCCAAAGGAGGCACACAAATAACCAAAAGGTATATGAAATGTGTTCAACATCACTAATCGTCATGGAAATGCAAATCAAAACCACAATGAGATACCAAGATATTGCCTTTCAACTCTTAGAAAGGCTGTTGTCAGAATGACGATAGATAACAAATGCTGGTGGGGATGAGAAGCAAAGGGAACCGTTGTACGCTGCTGGTAAGAATGTAAATTTATGCAGCCACTGTGGAAAACAGTCTGGTGGTTCCTCAAAAAATTAAAAAATAGTCTCTCATGGTTCATCTCCTTCTTTCATTTCTCCCCTTTAGATTTCCCTCCCTTCCTCTATGGTCCTCCATGCTATTGCTTATGTTCCACAATGATATTTGTCTTTCTCTGTTTGACTTACCTCACTAAACATAATCCCCTCCAGTTCCATCCATGTGGATGCAAATGGTGGGTATTCATCATTTCTGATGGCTGAATAATAGTCCATTGTGTATATGTACCACGTCTTCTTCATCCATCTGTCTGTTGAAGGGCATCTTAGCTCTTTCCACAGTTTGGCTATTGTGGACATTGCTGCTATGAACATTGGGGAGCATGTGCTCCTTCATTTCACTATGTCTGTATCTTTGGGGTAAATATCCAGTAGTGCAATTGGTAGGTCATAGGGTAGCTCTTTTTTCAACTTTTTGAGGAACCTCCATACTCTTTCCCAGAGTGGCTACACTAACAGTTAGGAGGGTTGTTCTTTCTCCACATCCTTCCTGATACCTGTTGTTTCCTGACTGGTGAATTTTAACCATTCTGACTGGTGTAAGGTGGTATCTCATTGTGGTTTTGATCTGTACTTCCCTCATGGCCAGTAATGTTGAGCACTATTTTATGTGTCTTTTAGCCATTTGTATGTCTTTTTTGCAGAAGTGTCTGTTCATGTCTTCTGTCTTTTTTTCCACTGGTTGTTAGTATTTTGAGTGTTGAGTTTGAGAACTTTGTAGATCTTGGATACTAGCTCTTTATCTGTAATGTCATTTGCAAATATCTTCTGCCATTCCATGGGCTGTCTCTTAGGGTTTCAGAGGGGAGGAGAGTGGGGGTAGGTGGTAAACAGGGTGATGAGTATTGAGGGCATGTGCTGTGATGAGCACTGGGTGTTATACTTAACTAATGAGTCATTGAACTCTGCATCAAGGACTAATTATGTACTATACAGTGGCTAGCTGAAAATAATTTAAAAAATTAAAAACAGAACTCCCCAATGATTTAGCAGTCTCCAAATTCATATATGTTAGTGCCAGGTAGGTTCTTATAAATGTTTAACTGATGACATCAGAGAAACTTTGGGACAGAAGATGAGAAATACTCATTGAAGATGAAAAGAGTTATTGCCAAGTTAGATCTTCAGAAACCTAGATGGTTCAGCAGTTGACAAAGTTAAAGGAGGCTGAGAGGTTTGGGAACAAGAGCAAGAAGTATCTGATGCACCCTCTATCATATGAGAAATGCCCTCAATTCCTAGTTTTAAAAGAATCCTTATGATGACTGGTTTGAATTTTATAAAATGATTTTTCTGCATCTATTGATATAATCATATGATTTTTAAATTTCTTTGTTTTAGGAATTTTGTGTTCATGTTACAAGTAAGATTGGACTATAACAATTCTTTATATCATTCTTGCATTGCTTTGGCATCAGCTTTACTCCTGTCTCATAAGATAACATGAGAACATTTTCCATTTTTCTATTCTTCCTAATATGTTGTTTGAGATGCAAATTATTCTTTCCTCTGAAATTTGGAAGAATTTTCCATAAATCTATCTAGATCTGGTATTATTGATATTATGGGTTGGTTTTCAGCTGTGGATTCACATTGTTCAAAGGTTAGTTACTTAGATTTTCTTTTCCTTCTCTAGTTTTGGTATTTGTTGTTTAAGTTTTCAAATGTATTATATGTAAAATTATACATAATCTTTGTATATATGCATTTTCTTCTCATTTTTTAACACTAAAGAAATAACTCATTTTTTTTCTCTTTCTGATGCTTCAACGATTTTATTATTTGCTTTTGTGCTTCTGAAGTTTAACTACATTGTGTCTTTGTGTGGATTTATTTTTACTAATTCTCCTATCTTGTTTTCCATCAATTTTGATTAATTGTAACTATTATCTTCTTGAATATTGACTCTAGCTTTTAATCTCTGTTGTCTCTTTTTAGAAATTCTCTTAGGCTTAGGTTGCAATATGTCATTTGTGCTTGAAAGCTTTTTTGCTATATTTTATCCATGATTTTTCTTTGGCTTTTATTCTGTAATATCTTTAATATTTAATACTATTGATCCTGAATAAATTTTATTCTTTTGATGTCATTTATTTTTTGTTCACACATATATATATGTAACATAATATATGTATAACATAATATGTGTACATATATTTATGTAACATAAAATGTATCTCAACTGTCACCTGAATGTTTTTCAGGTACCATTTAAGGCTTTGGAAATATAATGGTAAACAAAATTGATAAATGTTCTGTGTTAATGGAAGGTAGAGAAGCTATAATTTTTGTTGTTGTTGCTAGGATTTTGTCCACAACCATGATGGTTTCTTTAACATACATTCTAGACATAGATTTCCCAGTTGAAAAAAAGTGTGAAACCTACTAACAGTTTAATACCACTGCCAAATTTTCATGCCGAGATTTTATACTTATTTATATACAATAGCCAATTTAAAGTACAAGAACCATCTCCAGCAAAAATGTGTGTATCTTGTGCATGTGTGTATCTTGTGCATGTGTGTATGTGTACATGCATATTGTCATGAAATTTTTTTTTTCCTTTTATATATTCTCAAACATTTTTTTTAAAGATTTTATTTATTTATTTGATAGAGAGCCACAGCGAGAGAGGGAACAGAAGCAAGGGCAGTAGCAGTGGGAGAAGCAGACTTCCTGCTGAGCAAGGAGCAGACTTGGGGCTGGGTCCCAGGACCCTGGGACCATGACCTGAGCCGAGGGCAGACACTTAATGACTGAGTCACCAGGCACCCCTCTCAAACATTTTCTATACTATTTTTTTTTAAGAGTAAGGAAAAGGAAGTCAATATTAAATCAATCATTGTGGCTACCTCGTAACAGTTCACATTAATTTATTGGCTAAAATGTGGCTCTTGGATTTCCTGGGGGTACCATTAATCCATGCTGTTTCTTGGATTCTTTACAACACAGGTAATTCATAGTTGATTAGAATCCATAACTTCTTTGTAAATCTTAACAGTTATTTCAATTGACTTACTGGGCTGGGAAGAAGCAAAACAAATGTCCTAGGTGATTCACTTTAGATGTCTTACCTGGCCATTATTTCCATTTAAAATTAATTAGAAGTTAGATATTTTTCAGTAAGCAAAACCCAGTGTCACTTAAAAATGCGTCAAGTGGCCAGTCCTATAAATGTGCCTGAACAACTACATAAAATATTTATATAATGGAAATAAAAAGGGTTAATAAAGAAGTTTTTATTCATCAGACTACATTTCTTTTGCAGCACATTTCTTTTTTTTCTTTCAAGTTTTTATTTAAATTCCGATTAGTTAACATATGGTGTAATATTAATTTCGGGTGTAGAATTTAGTGACCCATCACTTTCTTACAGTACCCAGTGCTCATCACAAATGACATCCTTAATACCTATCACGTATTTAATCCGCCCCCACCCACCTTCACGCCAGCAACCCTCAGTTTATTCTCTATAGTTAAGAATCTTTTTTATGGTTTGCCTCTTCCTCTTTTTCCCCCTATGTCCATGTTTTGTTTCTTAAATTCCACCTATAAGTGAAGTCATATACATTTTGTCTTTCTGACTTATTTGCTTAGTTATTTTGCTTGTAAGTCTCTAGTTCCATCCATTCTGTTGCAAATGGCAAGACTTCATTCTTTTAATAACTGGTTAATATTTCATTGTATATATGTGTGTACACACACACACACACACACACACACCCCACATCTTCTATCCATTCATCTGTTGATGGACATCTGGATTCCTTCTATAATTTCGCCATTGTTGATAATGCTGCTGTAAACACTGGGGTGCATGTATCCCTTCAAATCAGTATTTTTGTATCCTTTGGGTAAATGGCTAATAGTGCACTTGCTGAGTCATAGGATAGTTCTATTTTTAACTTTTTGTTAAAAATGTTTTCTGGAGTGACTGCGCTAGTTTGCATTCCCACCAACAGTATAAGAGGGTTTCCCTTTCTCCATATTCTCGACAACATCTCTTGTTTCCTGAGTTGTTAATTTTAACCATTCTGACTGGTGTGAGGTAATATCTCGTTGTGGTTTTGATTTATATCTCTCTGATTATAAGTAATGTTGAGCATCTTTTCATGTGTCTATAGCCATCTGTATGTCTTTGGAAAAATATCTATTCATGTCTTCTGCCATTTTTTTTTTTAACTGGTTAGAGGTAGAATTTAGTGATTCATCACTTGCATGTAATACCCAATGCTCATGACTTCAAGTGTCCTCCTTAATGCCCATCATCCAATTATCCCTTCCCCCCCCACATTGCCCCTCCAGTAACCCTGTTTGTTTCCTAGAGTTTAGCATCTCTTATGGTTTGCCTGTGTCTCAGTTTTCATCTAGCTTATTTTTCCTCCCTTTTCCCTATGTTCATCTGTTTTTACTTCTTAAATTCTGTATATGAATGAAATCATATAGTATTTGTCTTTCTCTGGCTGACTTTTTTTGCTTAGCATAATATACACTAGCTCTATCCACATTGTTAAAAATGGCAAGATTTCATTCTTTTTGATGGCTAAGTCATATTCCATTGTATATATATGCCAATCTTCTTTGTCCATTTATCTGTCGATGAACAACTGAGCCCTTTACATAGTTTGACCATTGTGGACATTGCTGCTATAAATATTGTGCTGCATATGCCCCTTCAAATCACTGTTTGCACCCTTTGGATAAATACCTAGTAGTGCAAATACTGGGGTAGCACTATTTTTAACTTTTTGAGGAAACTCCATATTGTTTTCCAGTGTGACTGTACTAGTTTTCATTCCCACCAACAGTGTAAAAAAATTTCCGTTTCTCCACATCCTCAACAAAATCCTGAGTTGATAATTTTAGCCATTCCAGCTGGTATGAGGTGGTATTTCATTGTGGTTTTGATTTGTATTACCCTTCTTCCCATTTTTTAACTGGCTTATTTGTTTTTTGGATGTTGAGGTTGATAAGTTCTTTATCCATTTTGGATACCAACCCTTTATCAGATAGGTCATTTGCAAATATCTTTTCCCATTCTGAAGATTGCCTTTTAGTTTCATTGATTGTTTCCTTCTCTGTCTGGAAGGTTTTTATCTTAACGAAGTCCCAGTAGTTTGTTTTTGCTTTTATTTTCCTTGCCTTAGGAAACATATCTAGTAAGAAGTTGCTTTGGCAGATGTCAAAGAGGTTGCTGCCTGTGTTGTCCTCTAGAGTTTTGATGGTTTCCTATTTCACATTTAGATCTTTCACCGATTTTGAATTTACTTTTGTATATGTATAAGAAAATGATCCAGTTTCATTCTTCTGCATGTTGCTGTCCAGATTTTCTAATAATATTTTTTTAAAAAGAGATTGTCTTTTTTCCATTGGATATTCTTTCCTGCTTTGTTGAAGATTAGCTGACCATATAGTTGTGGGTCCATTTCTGGGTTTTCTATTCCTTTCCATTGATCTATATATCTGTTTTTGTGCCAGTACCATACTGTGTTGGTACCTACAGCCTTGTAATATAGCTTGAAGTTCAGAATTGTGATGCTTCCAGCTTCGCCTTTCTTTTTCAAAATCACTTTGTGTATTTGGGGTCTTCCATGGTTTCATACAGAGTTTTGGATTGTTTGTTCTAGCTCTGTGAAAAATGCTGGTGGTTATTTTGATAGGGATTACATTAAAGGTATAGATTGCTTAGGGTAATGTAGACATTTTAACAATATTTATTCTTTCAATCCAGGAACATAGAATATTGTTTTGTTTTTTGTTTTTTTAAAAGATTTATTTATTTTAGAGAGAAAGAATGCAGGGGGGAAGGGGCAAAAAGAGAGGGAGAGAGAGAATCTAAAGCAGGCTCCTCACTCAGAGCAGATCCAAACATGAAACTCAGTCACACAACTCTGAAATCATGACCTAGGCTAAAATCAAGAATCAAACACTTAACCAACTGAGCCACCCTGACTCCTGGATCATGGAATGTTTTTCCATTTCTTTGTGTCTTCTTCAATTTCTTTTATAAGTGTTCTGTAGTTTTCAGCATACAGATCTTTTGCCTCTTTGGTTAGGTTTATTCCTAGATATCTTGTGGTTTTGGTACAATTGTAAATGGGACTGATTCCTTGATTTCTCTTTCTGCTGCTTCATTACTGGTGCATAGACATCCAACAGATTTCTGTATGTTGATTTTGTATCCTGTGACTTTGCTGATTTGTGTTATCAGTTCTAGAATTTTTTTTTTTTTTTCGGAGTCTTTTGGGATTTTTACAGAGTGTCATCTCATTTATAAAAGATGAAAGTTTGACTTCTTCCTTGCCAATTTTGTTGCCTTTTATTTCCTTATGTTTTCTGATTACAGAGGCTAGAACTTCCAGTACTGTGTTAAACAGTGGTGGTATACTTTATACAATGCTAACTGATTATAATAAAAAACAATTTGAATATTTGAAAATTTTTGACTTTAGCTTTAGAAGGCTTTTCAAGTACATGAATAAAGACAATATCAAGATGGAAAATAAGTAAATAAATAAATAAATTATAGTGTTGAGAGTGGACATCCCTGTTTTGTTCCTGACCATAGAGGAAAAGCTCTCAGTTTTTCCCCGTTGAGGATGATATAAACTGTGGGTTTTTTGGTGTGCTTTGTGTGTCTTCTGATGTTGAGGTGTGTTCCCTCTAACCCTACCTTGTTGAGGGTTTTTATCAAGCATGGATGGTGAGTTTGTCAGATGCTTTTTCTGCATCTATTGAGAGAATCATATGGTTCTTATCCTTTCTTTTTTCAATGTGGTTTATCAGGTTAATTGATTTGCAAATATTGAACCACCTTTGCAATCCAGGAAAAATTTTCATTTGATCATGATGAATGATTTTAATGTATTGTTGGATTTGATTTGCTAGTATTTTGTTGAGTATTTTTGCATCCATGTTCATCAAGGATATTAGCTTGTAGTTTTCTTTTTTAGTTGGGTGTTTGCCTGGTTTTGGAATCATGGTAATGCTGGCCCTGTAGAATGAGTTTGGATGTTTTTCTTCCATTTCTATTTTTTGGAGTAGTATGAGAAGAATAGGTATTAACTATTTTTTAAAGATTTTATTTATTTATTTGACAGAGCTCACAAGTAGGCAGAGAGGCAGGCAGGGTGTGGGGAGAAGCAGGCTCCCTGCTTAGCAGAGAGCCCCATGTCTGGGTAGATCCCAGGACCCTGAGATTATGACCTGAGTCAAAGACAGGGGTTTAACCCACTGAACCACCCAGGTACCCTTAACTATTCTTTAAATGTTTGGTGGAATACCCTGGAAATCCTTCTGGCCCTGGACATTTTTTGTCCAGAGATTTTTGATTACTGTTTCAGTTTCTTTGCTGGTTATCAGTCTGTTCAAGTTTTCTATTTCTTCCTGTTTCAGTTTTGGTAGTTTATATGTTTCTAGGATTTTATCCATTTCTTCCAGATTGCCCAATTTTTTGGTAATTTTTCATACCTTTTTCTTATGAGTGTTTGTGGTGTTTGTGTGAGTTCTTCTTTCTCATTCATGATTTTATTTATTTGCATTCTTTTTCTTTTCTTATTGTTAAGTTTGCTAGGGGTTTATCAATTTTATTAATTTTTTCAATGAACCAGCTCCTGGTTTCATTGATCTGTTCTGCTGATTTTTTTTTTGTTAGTTTTTTTGTTTCTATATCATTAATTTCTGCTCTCATCTTTATTACTTCCCTTATTCTGCTGGCTTTAGGCTTCATTTGTTGTTATTTTTCCAGGTCCTCTAGGTGTAAGCATAGGTTGTATATTTGAGATTTTTCTTGCTTCTTGAGATAGGCAACGCATTTCTAATATTTGAATTCAAAATTCTCTTCTCAAAAAAAAAAATTCTCTTCTCATTGTTTGATAAAAGGAAAACATCAGGCTAACTACTCTAAAAAGCTCATGAATGCCATATTAGTGGACTCCCATTGGGTGAACTACAGTGACTGAAAATCCCCCAGATGTTTGCAAGCTTGAAAATTGGAATTAGCTTGTTTTGGTCTATCAAAATTGTACTCTTTATGTCCCATGAATAATTTTATTTAAGCCTGATTAAATAATAAGTCCAAATAATAAGTCAGAAAACTATGTGAATGGCTATGGACAATAATGAGGTGGTGTTTTTTTTTAAGATTTTATTTATTTATTTGACAGGCAGAGATCACCAGTAGGCAGAGAGGCAGGCAGAGAGAAAGAGGAGGAAGCAGGCTCTCTGATGAGCAGAGAGCCTGATGCAGGGCTCGATCCCAGGAACCTGGGATCATGACCTGAGCCGAAGGCAGAGACTTTAACCCACTGAGCCACCCAGGTGCCCCGAGGGTTTTTTTTTTTTAAAGCAATGAAATTTTTCATTGTCAGATATCTTGAAAAGTGATCATTCTTGCACTGCAGCAACTTCTTCCTAGAAACATTGCCAAAGACAAGGGAAGCAAGGTTAAAAATGAACTATAGGGACTTCATTCAGGATAAAAAGCTTTTGCATAGCAAAGGAAACAGTCAACAAAACCAGAAGACAACTGACAGAATGGGAGAAGACGTTTGCAAACAACATATCAAATAAAGGGATTGTATGCAAAATCTATAAAAATATATAAAGCTCAACACTGAAAGAACAAATAAACCAATCAAGAAATGGACAGAAGACATGAACAGACATTTCTTTAAAGAAGACAGCCAAATGGCCAACAGACACATGAAAAAGTGCTCAACATCACTTAGCATCAGGGAACTACAAGTCAAAACCACAGTGAGATACCACCTCACATCAGTCAAATGGCTATAATTAACAAGTCAGGAAATGACAGATGTTGGTGAGGATGCAGAGAAAGGGGAACCCTCTTATGCTGTTGGTGGGAATGCAAGCTGGTGCGGCCACGCTGGAAAACAGTATGGAGATTCCTCAAAAAGTTGAAAATAGAGCTACCCTCCGGCCCAGCAATTGCACTACTGGATATTTACCCTGACGATACAAATGTAGTGATCTAAAGGGGCACGTGCACCCAAATGTTTATAGCAGCAATGTCCACAATAGCAAAACTATGGAAAGAGCCTAGATGTCCATCAACAGATGAATGGATAAAGAAGATGCGGTGTATAAATACAATGATATACTATGCAGCCATCAAAAAAATCCCCAAAATCTTGCCATTTGCAACGATGTGGATGGAACCAGAGGGTATTATGCTAAGCAAAAAAAGTCAATCAGAGAAAGACAATTATCATATGATCTCACTGATATGAGGAATTTGAGAAACAAGACAGAGGATCATAAGAGAAGGGAGGGAAAAATGAAACAAGATGAAGCCAGAGAGGGAGACAAAGCACAAGAGATTCTTAATCTCAGGAAACAAACTGAGGGTTGCTGGAGGGGAGGGGATGGCTGAATGGGGTGGCTGTGTGATGGGCATTGGGAGGGTATGTGCAATGGTGAGTGCTATGAATTGTGTAAGACTGATGAATCACAGACCTGTACCCCTGAAACAAATAATACATTACATGTTAATAAAAAAAAATAAAAGAGATCACTCTTGCAGTAGAAAAATGATAATGAAGAAGGCAATCCTTAGACATTAGTGAGAGAAAAATTCCTCCTCTCTCTGGGTAGCAGGTAAGAATCATTCCAGAGCATGAGATCCTTAGAGTGTTGCCCATGGAGGGAGTGGATGTTGAGCTTCCTCTGGTAATGTGGAAACATCCCAGAGCACACAGAGAAGAAGCTTAAGCAGAGCTCCTGGGGAAAAGTAATTTAGTTCATGTGTTGTACTACCCTCCCACTATCTCAAGCTCTTGGTAAATTCTCGTGAGAAAATACAGTCTGGGCTTTACAGCAACATGGTAAACAGAATGGAAGATCTTTCTCTATGCTTGGGGTAGAATAGAAAAGTGGTAAGAGGGATCCTGTTCACTGAGCTCATGAAGGGGGAAGAGTGGAATGATCACTAAATGGTTCAGACACATGTATTCATGAGGGTCATCTTGGCAGCAACAGCCTGGGGATAGAATCAAGAGGTTGTGGTGAATAACCTATTCTGAAGCCACATGATCATCAGCCCCAGACCTCTCTCAAGTAGTTAATCGACTTTAGAGAGGACTTATTTTAGCCTGTAAGTTACTGAAAGCTTACTGGACTTTTTCCAAGTTTTTGTCTAGAGGGAGCCAGGTCTGGACTAGAGTTTATTAGCATCATTTTTTTTTCTGAGTTTTCTATAAGCACCATCTCTACAGAATCTTCATCCTCCGAGTCTATACCTGCTGTTTCTTTCCTTTCTGCTGCACATAACAGCTCTCCAAGTGTGAGAGACATCTTAACATACTGATAAGAGATGAAAGAGAGAAATTCCAAAGTTGGGAATGGGGATGAGGGAGGATGGAAGTGAGAAAGAGAGCAAGGAGCTAATCATACAGATTAGCCTCTCTTACTAAAAATAAGATGTGTGATACTCTGAAAAGCAGAGACTTTAACTCTAATTCAAATATCTAAATCGTTTGTGTCTCTCCAGGATATCAGACTTTGCAAGAGAAATGACAAATACCAAGGACCCCAGAGTATATGGGACCATTTTATGCTAAATGCACACTACATTGGGAAATTAATCATCTATTCTAACATGAATAGACAAACATTATTATCTGTTTTCATTTGAAAATCCAACACCTAGCTTTTAGTAAGAAAGAGTCATGATTTAACCCTTTGTCCCTTACTTGCCGCTTTCTGAAAACAGTCACGTTAAACTGTTTACATGCTGAAATGAGATGATATATGGTTTATCTTGGCCTGCAGATTAGGGGCAAAGCTATATTCTCATGTCACTTGATGTAGGGTATATAATTTACTCATTACTTTATTACATTATAAGGTATTTTATAATAAATGTGCACGCAGATTCTATGTAAAAGTGAATACAAGAGAAGGGCAAATTCAAAGTGTGGAAGAGAAGCCTATGAACCATAATTAGAATTTTTGTTATAAATCAACTCAATATTTCCATTCTTTAAATTTGAGTAGAGTTGTCACACAATGTTACATTAGTTTCAGGTGTACAACCCAGCGATTCAACAAATTTATGCATTATGCTGTGATCACCACAAGTGTAGCTACCAGCTGTCACCATACAAGGCTATTCTTAAGTGAAACCATTATGTTCATTGGCCCCTCCTTAGAGTAGTGGTCTCTGGTAGATCCCAAAGTTAGCTTGAAGAGATAAAAGAACAGAACAGTTGGGAACTTGAATGAATATATTATTCTTATGAAGTCATTTCTATACAGAAGTGAACAATGTGATGTCTTATATAATTATCTCATAGGTGTACCTCGTACCTTTTGAGACAAGTTTATAAAAGATTTATATCAGAAAATAGTGGGAGTAGAGGATTGTGGAATCTATGTTTTCTGGAATTGCATATACTTTAGAATATTCCAGACACAGTGTTTGCAGATGTTTGCTGATTATTTCAGCATCTTGAATATATAGAGGGTAATCTAGGTCCCAATAAGATCTATAAAAAACTTAGAAGCAAAAGACAATATTAATAAGAATGTCCCCCCAGAATTAGCTAATTCAGTGGCTTTCAAATATTTTTCTATTTGTGATATACTACAAAAGTCCATCTGATAACACAGTATACACTTACATATACATCTATACTTACCTGTAGTATGTATTCTGTACTTACATATTTTCTTTCATTTCTCTTTAATTTCATTTAAAAATTGTTTATGATCCGTTAAGTTGCTATAATCACCACTTATGTGTCACAGTCTGCTGTTTGGATAATCTGTTGTATGTGTGCAGGCATGCACACACATACACATACACCTCAAGAGCTAATTTAGACATCTGGGTATATATGAGAAATGAAAGGAGCATGTGGAAAAGGAACACATTCAGAAGTGTTCTGACTTGTCTGCACAATAGGAAACTGCTTTAATATTAACCTTGTAAGTACCTCAGAATAATACAGGATACTTTGCCTAGCTTTCTCCGATTACATGCATGGGTTTGGTCATAAAGAAATGCCAAGGAAAAGGGCTTATTATTCAAGAAAGAGTAAGAGAAAAAATGTGTGCGTGTGTGTGTGTGTGTGTGTGTGTGTGTGTGTATACACACAGACACCCCTGGCCTTGTGGAAATAATTGAGTTCCCTAAGGGCATAGAGGGAGAAAGTTAACTTGAGGGTATTCACAAGGCTCAGACGGGTCAGGGAATTATGGGTAGCTATGAGAAGGGTATGTATCATTCAAAAACAAACCCTCCTCCCCAAAAAACATTAAACCAGGATGTAAGCTTTAAGAGTAACAAAAAGAAAATGAGGGAGGAGAGAAAGGAGAGAGAGAGGAGAAAGAGAGAAAGGGAGAGAGAAGGGAGAGGGAGGGGAGAAATGAGCAGACAAAATACATTTTTAGATGGGGCTTTGCAGAAACTATTTTTTCTTTTTTTTTTTTCCCAATTTATTTATTTTCAGAAAAACAGTATTCATTATTTTTTCACCACACCCAGTGCTCCATGCAAGCTGTGCCCTCTATAATACCCACCACCTGGTACCCCAACCTCCCACCCCCCCGCCAGAAACTATTTTTTCTGATAGGACTCTTTATGAAGTGGGAAGTGATTAGAAATGCATTCTGAGTATCTCAGGATAAAAGTTCCCTGAGTGAAATAATAGTTTTACTTTTTTCTGATCAATAGACTACTAAATAGTTCCTGAGAAAGTGATATATAGGATATTTGGAGCTCTATAATTAAAAGGATAATGATAATTTCAAATGTGTTCAAATTAGAGCATCCAAGATAGTGAAAATTCTAGAATGTTCTGTGAAGAACCTCAAAGGACCTGGATTCATCTTGGAGGAGCAAATACTAAAGGGAGAAACAAATACATAGAGAAGCAAATACTAAAGGGAGATAAAATCTGTATGTACAAATATGAGTTATTTTGTGTAGAAGAGGATAACACATTTTTGTGGCTTGGTTGAATCACACACAGATCAAAGAAGGACATGATTCTTTATGGATAAGAGGATTTGAGATTTCTAATACCATCTCCAAGTTTAGGACCCTCATTCTAGGTCTTGCTGGAGAAAAACTTAGATGATGCAAGACCAATATAAATTGTGGCTTTCCCATAAATTTTCCTCTGAATAGATAAAGACACAAACATACAGGATGTTTCAGAACTACCATTAGTTTAAGCAAAGATTTTCAAAGAAGTTCAGCTTCTATGTCACCACAATGGACTAGCCTCCAGTAAAATACTAATGTGGATTCTAAAACCATGCCTGGAATGAGTAAGGAGTGTTGGAAATATCTATCCTGAACATAGCAAAAAGGGGAATAGTTTTTGAAGGCTGATTTTTTTTGTCCTTTATATATCATCTCATTTTGAGATATTAGGAGCAATACATTTATCTTCTAAAACAAAAATGACCTACAAATAAAACACATTTTTAGAATAACTTGAAATTATTTCATTATCTATTGTGGCTATTCAAATAAAGTATGTCAACAATTTTGAAAATAAATTTGAATTCAACATGAACCATGGTTCAAAAGAGTACAGCATTAAGTCAGGAAACCTGTCTTACCTTGACTACAAACCAGTCAACTGAAACGGGAAATGAACATGAAAGAAGGATTTTTTGGATTGACCTCCTATCATTATATAAGCCAGGGAGTCTTCTTAATGTCTAAGATACAGCATTATGATAAGTTGGGTTTCTCTGAAAATCATGTGAATGCTTCTAGGTTATAAATTTAGCAATAATATGACAGGGTAACTTAGTATTTTAAATAGTAACTGTTATATAGTCCATTTGTTTGCCAAATTGTTCATGCTAAGATGTGGGGAAACAGACCATCAATTTCACTGGATATTTTAGTGAATATAGTTGAGTGTTTTGGGAATAACCTTGCAGACAGAAACATGCCCTCTGCCTGGATATTGATTATAATTAACCAGTAGAAAGGAAATTTGATTTTTTTTAAATTTAAAGATAATAGAATATTAAGCATATGATACCTAAACTAATAAATGATTTTTCCTTTCTTTTTAAGAATAATAATACAAAGATGATTGTTAGGGGAATTTGAAGTCAGTCACCTGTGATTTAGGTTAATTTTGAGGGGGATTATTTGCTAGTTAAAGCTTTCAGGCAGGAGAAATAGGAGTACATTTTGGTTGAATACTAAGTACTACTAAGAATTTCAGGATGCACTTGTTAAAGTATTTAAGAATTTATTTTTGTTGAATAGGTGCACTCTAACAGACTAATTCAGTAAATTTCTGATTAACACAGTTAGATTTGTAGAAATCATACATTACTTCATTTTTTCTTAACATTCATATTTTTGGAAATTAAGACACAACACAGAAAATACTGTTGTAATATATTTGTAGTTTGTCTTCATGTGGGAAATTCCATGAAGCTGGGAACCTATATGTAATGTTCATCATTGAATGATTTGGGTCTAGGAAAGAACATAATAAATCCTAAATAATGCCTACTGAATGAATAAATGAAAGTCCCTGTTAGAATTTAAAGTAAAGGCAGACAACAGTCCAAAAGAAACAGCCTATATTTTGAAGATACCTAGATATTTTCTGGAGTTAGGGACTAATCTTTAAGTGCAAATTTGTTGAGAATGAGAAACCATCAAATCCTTAAATTTTGAAGAAAATATTTATTATATCATTGTTAGTCTATAACTTGTGATAGGAATCTTACCTTTATTTTTTTTTAAAGATTTTATTTATTTATTTGACAGAGAGAGTTCACAAGTAGGCAGAGAGGCAGGCAGAGAGAGAGGAAGGGAAGCAGGCTCCGATGCGAGACTCGATCCCAGGACCCTGAGATCATGACCTGAGCCGAAGGCAGCGGCTTAACACACTGAGCCACCCAGGTGCCCCAGGAATATTACCTTTAATTAATAGAGATATTTTTCAGGACGAAAGTGTAGAATTATGTTTTAAGCTATCTAATCTTGAATCAGTTTTTGCTGGTTTCAAATACATACTTGTTTACGACTGCTATAATCTTGGGCAAATTATATAAACTTTGTAAGCCTCAGTTCTTCCCTTCTCTCATCTATAAATTGGAAAAGAGTGTATCTCATAGTATGATTGAGAAGATATTAAATTATGTATGAGATTATGTATATATGCATTACTAATTACAATATAATAAAATATGAATGTGATATAAATATATTTTTAATTTAATGATTATGACAATATAATAAAATATATACATGAAGATTTGAAATTATATATGTATATATAGAAATTACATATATGCATAATATATATCATATGAATACAGTAATTAGACATAGAAAACAATAGTAATGGTAGCTGTGGTTAATGAAATAATTCAACTTACTATTAGGTTTATTGAAAAAGCATCGATTAATTTATGTAATGAGGCCAAGATAAAAACGAAACTAGGTTTGAAATATTAGATACTATACAAAATAGAAAATTATTTAGAAACAAAAATTTGTAATCTCTGAAATTATGTCAATGAAAAAATATAAATTCATCCATACAACATAATATATACATTTTTCTGAAAGTGAATAACTGTTTTAGGGTGAGAGACTCTAAGTCTTTTGAGTTGAGAGGCCTTAGAATTTTTTTTTTTAAGATTTTATTTATTTATTTGAAAGACAGAGATCACAAGTAGGCAGAGAGGCAGGCAGAGAGAGGAGGAAGCAGGCTCCCTGCTGAGCAGAGAGCCCGATGAATTAGAGGTCTTAGAATTCTTAAGGAAGATAACAATACCTGCCTTCTCTTTCTCTTAGTGAATGTATACATAGACATAAAATTTATATAAATTGAGATTGACATAGCAATTAGTACAATGCTTGGCACATCTTTGACAACAACAATAATGAGTTTGATAATAAGGAACTTCACAAACATGTTTAGCCAATTAAGGCTTAAAAAGTCTGCAGAATATCCAGAGGAGACGTAATTATAAATACCATAGGGAAATAACTACTACATTCAGAATATATCATTGATTATAATAATTTATCTTAAGGGATTTTTTGTTAATTTCAAGCTGATAATATCTGTTTCTCTGGAAGGATGGGAGTTTGATCTTAACATCTCAACTATATCAACATAAATGGATTTCGTGGAGTACTACTAATGCGCTAATGATTTTTTCCCCTGCTTTCTTTCCTTTTCTGTTACTTTGCAAATTTTCTTTATGAGATACTAATAATTATATAAACTCATGTCATTATTTCTCTCATCAAACATGTGCAGGGCAGCATGGAGGTATACTCACATAATGCACAATTGTCATTACATACATGATGTGAGTACTCATGCTATGATTGGAATTAAAGAAAAACACTTTACCATTATGATTACAGTATCTTATTTTTTTCATGCTTTGGGTCTTGCTTAAGGTAAAAACTGACAGAAAACAAGGTATGAAAAATTGCATGTGCCTAATTTTACTATGCTTTTTGAATGTAAAGGAATACTATGATAGTTAATTTTATATGTCAACTTGACTGAGTCACAGGATGCCCAGATACCTGGTTAAATAGGTTTAAATGGGGTTTGTCTGTGAAGGTCCTTCCGAAAGAGGTTAGCATTTGAACTGATAGACTGAGTAAAGTAGATTGCCCTTCCCAGTCTGGTGGGGCATCATCCAATCTACTGAGGCCTGAATAGAACAAAAAAGTGAAGGAAGGTTGAATTTACTTTCTGCTTACTATGCGAACTAAGACATCAGTCTCCTTTCCTTGACAGTCCTGGTTCTCAGGCCCTTAGACCTGGACAGAAATTTTATATATATATATATATATATATATATAGAGAGAGAGAGAGAGAGAGAGAGAGAGAGTGAGTGTTATATAGTTATATAGTTATATATATAACTATCTATATATATCCTTTCGGAGTCTATTTCTCTGGAGAACTCTGATTAATAAAAACACAGAAGATATGAAAGTTATGATGCTTATTCTGTAGCAGGTCTCCTAACAACAGGAGCCTAAAGTAATAATTTTCCCATGCTGAGAAATACTTTAGATAATGTGGATCCTTTTTGAAGTGATGACATCTTAGTCTGGAATTGCTGGAATTGCTTCAATTGCTGGAAAAGTCTGGATTTGCCCCTACAGAAAAGCTTTGACTTTAATTACACTGTACTGCTTATTGCTTTGTCGTAGTGGGACCTCTGACAGGTGGAACTTTAGTGGACTAATATGTATGAATTAATATAGTTTGTGGTGTAGAGCAAAGGGTGAAAATTGCAGCAAGCCTCTAATAAATTATGACATCTATTGTGTGTCTGCTGACATTCTCTCTAAGACTTTGACACCAGACATAGTGAAATTGCAATGACACCATTTTCTTTGATCATTCAACAAAGAATCTACTGATTTCTCTCAGTGCAACCAACGTTTGATTTTCCTTTATTGTGTGCATGCTAACAACATCAAAAACTCCCTATTTTTGTAAACTCCTTTTGGAAACTGCAAAGGCAATTGAGATCTTTGAAATGATAAAAAGTTTCTTTGCCGGGCGCCTGGGTGGCTCAGTGGGTTAAGCCGCTGCCTTCGGCTCAGGTCATGATCTCAGGGTCCTGGGATCGAGTCCCGCATCAGGCTCTCTGCTCAGCGGAGAGCCTGCTTCCTCCTCTCTCTCTCTACCTGCCTCTCTGCCTACTTGTGATCTCTCTCTGTCAAATAAATAAATAAAATCTTTTAAAAAAAAAAAAAAGTTTCTTTGCCAAGCAAAGTTTTGACTGTAAAAAAGTATGGGCCATCTGGGATCTTGGCAACAAATCTAGTTTGCTACTCTTGGAACAAGAAATTCTTCTGTCATTGTAACCCATGGACATCAAAATGATGTGAAAGATGCTGCCAGCAATCCTCAAATAATTCTTGCCCACCAGCTTAAAAGTCACCAATTAAAATTTTGTCAACTGAATTTCTGATGATACAATCTATGTCTTAATAGCAAAAGAAAAAATTTTTACAGACACTTCTCAAAGAAGTGAAAAAATATTTAACTTGAACATTGAACATTAAAATAAGGAGTTTATTAATTGCTTGAATTAATTAGTAAATTACTTGAACCATTGAATGAAATAAATTTTATTTTCAGTGTCATTCACTCAGCTACCTCAAGGTGCTACCAAAGATAGCCCCTAAGCTAGTCTGCCATTGTACAGTGAAGTACTTACTACTTACGGGAACAAATACTTGGGCTTTGCTGTGCTGGGGTAAGTGCTTCTCATTTTCAAGTCCTGTTGACTTCTCTGCAGTTTGAAACTGCCATTAGGAGTAGGGTCAAACTTTTCTGAAGGCTAATTATTCCTAACTGACTTTAAAGTTGATTTGTGGATTTCTCTTCCTATACTACATCTTAGGTTATGAATGACCTGAAACTTGCCAGAAAAATCTTGTGAGCAAAGTAAATGTTTCAAATCCAATCCCCTCCACCAATCCTGTAGAATCCTGCTGAGCATTAATGCATGAGGATCAATGTCCCACAGTGAAAGGTCCCACAATAAGTTTTACTTTATTTTCTATCTTTATGCACTAGCATTTTTATCATTCTCATCAAAAGAGCAGTTGAAATCAAATGAATGTAAAAAATAAAATGCATATACTCTCAGAAGAAACATTACTCCCCAGATTTAACTTCATCTTTAAAACAGACCACATTGACTTTCCCCCCAAAAAAGTGTACTTTTGAGATGAACTGAGGTTTTGTTTCCTTTTTGCTTTCCATATTTAGATTTATTTAAGTTCCATATTTGTAAAGATAGCTTTTTTTTTTTTTTGTAAAGATAGCTTTTAATCCCTATCAAGAACATCAGTTTCCTCTCAATGAAGTAAACTGCACATGGATGTTCTCTGGAAAACTTTTTATCTACTCTTCGTCTAATTCATTATTTTTTTGTAGATTTCAAATTAATCATTAATCATTAATTTCTGGGAAAAAAGTTTTCTGGCTTCCCTTATTCATGCAAATTTGACTATTCTGTATTCTCACATGATCAAATATCAGCCATTCATGGCACTTAGCAGTTTTCTGTGTTTGTGTGCTTTTTTTTTTTTTAATTGATCTATTCTTACACTGGCCTGCATCTTCCATGACAGCAGGAACTCTGCCTTTCTTTGCCATTTTTTCCCCAGCACTTAGAATGATGGCACATAGTAGGAAGTTGCTAAGTCTTTATTAAAGAAAAATGAAGTCTTATCAAGTTGAAAGCTTCTTAAATCTGAAAAATAAACATAATTCTGTGGTAGAGAAGACCTACAGCATCTGGGAGGAAAAGACTCTAACCTCAGGTTCTAGGCCATTGATATGCTTGGATTCTAGAGAGTTTGAGAGAGAGACAGAGACAGAGACAGAAAGAGGGAGGTAGATGGACAGGCAGACTTAGGACAATTGCAGAACATTTTAGTCTAGATAATTTTGTTGAGCCCTCTAAATGATATCCATTGTAATAGTCTTAAATATTTTATAATTATGTATACACACAAATATACATGTATATATAACATACATATACAGAGTATACATGTATTACATAAATATGTATATATTTCACTGTTCTGTATAAATATAAAGACATTATCTTCAGTGCATCCTTATTTTTACATATGTTTTCTAAGCATCCTGTGAAATAAAGTGTTATTAAATTATCCCAGGTGACCATGTTTGTGACCTTCTCTTCCTCTGTTTCCATGTTTCCATTTTAGTGACTCCTGAGAGACATGACAGTTTTCCAGTATTTAGCATGGGGCACCAATGTTGGAAAACTATTCTTTTAGTTAATAGAAAATTGTTTATTTTTTTCCTAAGATATGAAAAATTAAAACTTGTTATCCAAGCTGGTTAACATGAACAGATTTTTCTAAGACATAAACAAATACTTTTCTGACAGTTTTCTAAATTTTTGCTTAAACTAAATACATGGAACCACTAATAAATAAAGTGCCAACATTGGAATCATCACTAACAACTAATTACTTTGATAATCTGGCTGTTAAATGCGTGATTTTTACCATAGCACAAACAGGAGGTGATTTTGTCAGCCAGGCTTTTTACAGTGTGTTAAAGATGTTCACTTATTGGGGGAACTGTAATGAATCAGATAGGACTTAGAGACATGCCATGGTGTGCAGTAGCACCCTGCATCTTGTGTAGAAGATCATATTTTGCAGCCTGTTTAATCTACAGGTTAAGGTATCTTCCACCCTCTTTAACACCCACCTCACCCTGATTTGACTAAAACATAGCTGTTCTTAAAAGCAACTTTAGATCATTACTAACTCTGGTGGCTGCTTAATCATCCAAGTGCAGTGCTGAGATGGAGAATTCAAGTGACATTATAAAGTCTACTTAATTGCTAATAATAGAAAATACACCTCAAGGAGAAAACCTGGAGTTATAAGAAGAAATAATTATTCCTCCCTGCTCACAGACCATCAGAGTTGATTCTTAGTTACTTTCAGTAGTTTCTTTATCAGCACAGAATTCTCAGCTTTGTTTTCGAGATGACTGTTCTGGCCATGTTGAGTGCAAATATTAAGTCAGAAGGGTCATTCAGACCCAAGTATCTAAGGGCAGAAATATCTTACATTAGGCATAGGAAAGGATAGGATGATTTTGATGAACCTATCAGTGCCAGCCTTAAAAGCTCCTATTTTGAATAATTTTCACTTACTAAACAAATTTCCTATTTAAAAGTGATTTAAAAGGTTACAAGGTAACTCAGGATCTTAAAACTTATGTACCTTTGTTGGCTGTTTACAGATAGAAAACTGAGATTATTTTTGTGCATTTACTTTATAAAGTATTATCTGGCATGTTAATGTTGATTTAAATATTTTCCATTATTATTTCACTAAAATAGTAATATATATATATATAATAGGATTAGTAGGAATAATAGTAACAACAATAACATTTGTCATTAACAGACACTTATCTAGTGTATCTATTAAAATATATTTTCTAATTTGATTGCATTGATGTGAAATAATA
The DNA here is from genome assembly GCF_020171115.1 of Neogale vison. NCBI lineage: Eukaryota > Metazoa > Chordata > Mammalia > Carnivora > Mustelidae > Neogale > Neogale vison. The sequence goes on along the minus strand of NC_058091.1, from coordinate 265,058,609 downwards.
ACGTGTTGTATAGGCATTATTGCTATTCATTCATTCAGTCAAGGTGGACAAACTGCTGAACCAGACAATCCCAAGAGGGGAGAGAATTATATGATAAATGTTTATTTGTACTCATCCAATGTGGATATGCTTCACAGTCAGCCTTCCATTTTGTGAACCCATTTTACAAGTCCTTGGAGCATTCTGCATTCATCCAATAGAGATGGGAAATGGGTAGAGGACTACTGGGTGGTATTTAATGGGACAAACCCAAAAGTGCCTATCACCCTTTTATTCTTAGTCTGTTGGACAGAAGGCAATTGCATGGCCACTTGTTACTGCAGGCATAACAGGGAAAAAGTGAAAACATGTTAAACACAATAGTACCTGTCAAATTCACTTTTATTGGTAGATAAAATAAGAATTAGATAATTACATCATCTCCCCAAACCAAACCAGTAATTGAGACTCTAGATGTTACTTAAGTTAGGTGTGGCATTTCTAGTCATGATGGAATAGCTAGAACCAGATGTGATACTCCATGATGGGAAATGAAAAACTTTTGAATAAGTAAATAAATCAGTTGCAGTGTAAGAGAATGGTCAAGTTTAATTCTTCTACATATAGCTGCCCAGTTTTCCCAGCACCATTTATTGAAGAGACTGTCTTTTTTCCACTGTATATTTTTTCCTGTTTTGTTGAAGATTATTTGACCATAGAGTTGAGGGTCCATATCTGGGCTCTCTACTCTGTTCCACTGGTCTATTGTGTCTGTTTTTATGCCAGTACCATGCTGTCTTGGTGATCACAGCTTTGTAGTAAAGCTTGAAATCAGGTAACATGATGCCCCCAGTTTTATTTTTGTTTTTCAACATTTCCTTCGCGATTCGGGATCTCTTCTGATTCCATACAAATTTTAGGATTATTTGCTCCAGCTCTTTGAAGAATACCGGTGGAATTTTTATCAGAATAGCATTAAAAGTATAGATTGCTCTAGGCAGTATAGACATTTTAACAATGTTTATTCTTCTGATCCAAGAGCGTGGAATGAAACTCGACCATTCTCTTACACCGTACACAAAAATAAACTCAAAATGGATAAAAGACCTCAATGTGAGACAGGAATCCATCAGAATCCTAGAGGAGAACATAGGCAGTAACCTCTTCGATATCAGCCACAGCAACTTCTTTCAAGATATGTCTCAAAGGCAAAGGAAACAAAAGCGAAGATGAACTTTTGGGACTTCATCAAAATCAAAAGCTTCTGCACAGCCAAGGAAACAGTCAAGAAAACAAAGAGGCAACCCACGGAATGGGAGAAGATATTTGCAAATGACAGTACAGACAAAAGGTTGATTTCCAGATTCTATAATGAACTCCTCAAACTCAACACACACAAAACAGACAATCATATCAAAAAATGGACAGAAGATATGGACAGTGCAGATATGGGCACTTCTCCAATAAAGACATACAAATGGCTATCAGACACATGAAAAAATGTTCATCACCACTAGCCATCAGGGAGATTCAAATTAAAACTACATTGCGATATCACCTTACACCAGTTAGAATGGCCAAAATTAACAAGACAGGAAACAACATGTGTTGGAGAGGATGTGGAGAAAGGGGAACCCTCTTCCACTGTTGGTGGGAATGCAAGTTGGTGCAGCCTCTTTGGAGAACAGTGTGGAGATTCCTCAAGAAATTAAAAATAGAGCTTCCCTATGACCCTGCCATTGCACTCCTGGGTATTTACCCCAAAGATACAGATGTCGTGAAAAGAAGGGCCATCTGTACCCCAATGTTTATAGCAGCAATGGCCACGGTCGTCAAACTGTGGAAAGAACCAAGATGCCCTTCAACAGACGAATGGATAAGGAAGATGTGGTCCATATACACTATGGAGTATTATGCCTCCATCAGAAAGGACGAATACCCAGCTTTTGTAGCAACATGGACAGGACTGGAAGAGATTATGCTGAGTGAAATAAGTCAAGCAGAGAGAGTCAATTATCATATGGTTTCATTTATTTGTGGAGCATAACAAAAAGCATGGAGGACATGGGGAGTTAGAGAGAAGGGGGTTGGGGTAAATTGGAAGGGAGGTGAATCATGAGAGACTATGTACTCTGAAAAACAATCTGAGGGGTTTGAAGTGGCAGGGGTGTGGGAGGTCGGGGTACCAGGTGGTGGGTATTATAGAGGGCACGGATTTCTTTTTAAACTCCGTATAAATCATGTCATTAAATTTCTATGGTTAAATCACCAGTCACTGAATATTCTTGATGTAGGTATATAATCAAAGGGAACTAGGGATTATAGAGGGCACGGATTGCATGGAGCACTGGGTGTGGTGAAAAAATAATGATAGTGTTATGCTGAAAATAAATAAATTTTAAAAAAATAAAAAAAAATAAATCAGTTGCTACCGACATTAGTCAATATGCTGTATAGGACTATGAGCCCTTAGAAGAAAGAGAAAAAAGTGAAGTGAGCCTACAATTACCTTGGCCTTTTGGGGCGCTTTCTGGACCAGAGTGTAGGAATACGGAAACCAAGCAAAACACAGCAAATTATTCAGTTGAGTAGACAGAGATTGGAGTTTGAGAATCCTAAGGCAGCTGATATTTGTGGTCAGAGCACCAGAGAAGAGAGACCTAAACAGAGAAAACAACATCAAAGTCTATAGTGGTGTGGTTGAATACTGAAACGGATGTACACTGAATGAAACTCTAGAATGAGAAAAAAATAACTGAGGAATTGTAAACTAGAACATTCTTCTAGTTTACTCAAAGCTGGGAGAATTTCTCCAAGCAGTAGGAGAGGAAGTCCTTATTGAGCACTCAGGCCATTAGGCAAAGAGCACAAGACTTTGTAGGAAGGCCAAACTAGCTGTAAAGACTACAACAGATCTGCTGGAACAAAGCATAAAAACAAGTTTTAAAAAGGGTCCGATGTTCTACAAGTAACTTACTGCCAGCCAAATAAAGTGCATTAATCTATAAAGAAAACAAAATACAGCTCTCAGTAATGTGATATTCAAAATGTCTAGCATTTCTTCCCAGGAGTATGGACATATGTGGAGTGGTAGAGATTAAAGAGGCAGGATAAAGGGCACATGGAACAAACGGATGAAATCAGAAAAGTATGAGATGAGTTTGGCAGTCTTTGAATAGACCAGGAATAGGAGAAAATGGTAGTGAGATAAGGAAAATCACATACTAGAGGAGCCTTAAATATTTTAAATGTTAGCTTCATCATCTAGTAGGCGGGGGGGAGGAGGTAGAACATGGAAAATGTGGGGGGATGCTGGTGACATAAATAAAGAAGTTTAAGCATTGGTTACAGATAGATTTGAGGTGGAGAAAAGGGTGGATAGGGTGGATTTGAAAGGGGACAGTCAAAAATTAAAGATCTTTAAAGTAGTATTGTGATTTTTTAGTTATAAACCTGAACTAAGATGAGAAGGGCTTTGGAATGACTTTCTTTAAAAGATAAGAAATCTATAACTCTTCTTTGAGAGCTCTGAAGGCCACAGCCTGGGCAAACTCTTGTAAGAGTCTTACTTTATATTGAAAAGAACATCTTTAGTTCTGATAAAGCTTATACCACTTTAATACCAAACGTCTTTGAAACTCATGGAAATGAAAAATGTGAGGGAAGTTACAGAAATAAATCATTATTAAAATAGAGTACGTGTGGGGGTGCCTGGGTGGCTCAGTTGGTGAAGCATGGCCTCTTGGTTTCCAGTCAGTTCATGACCTCAGCATCGTGAGCTCTGCTCAGCAGAGTCTGCTTAAGATTCTCTCTCCCTCTGCTCCTCCCCACCATGTTTTCTCTCTCTGTCTCTCTCTCTTTCTCCAAGATAAATAAGTAAATCTTTAAAAAATAAAGTATAAACTTTCCAAACTTCTTGATAAACACTTGATTCTGGTGCTGTAAAGTAGTCAAACCTGAGTTAACATGCAGAGAAGACCATCCAGAGCTACAGATATTTACATTACTTATTACACTTATTATACATATGGATGTTTCTACTTTTAGAAGAAAATCTATTTGGTAATTTTCTTCCTATTAACATTGACAAAATGTAATCCAATTTCTTGACATAAGCAATAAGGCAGATTTATTTCTTCAGTTCTATAAAAGTTTTTTTTTAATGTAGAAAAAGTCTTTCTAATCTGGGAAATCTGTCTCAGTAAACTAAAACACCACTTGTCATACAAATCTTCAGTAGTAAGAGTAAATTTTTACTAATATTAATTCCATGATCAGTGCTTCTTTAACAACTCTCTCCCTTGGGAGCACCATGAGTCTCTAAAAGTGTTATTCAAAATTTCCCCAAAGTCTAATGAAAATAATTTGCTAATGGATGTTTTGTTTGATTTTTATCCAAAGGCAAAAGAGGACCTAATTGATAAGCATCTGAATGTGAGAAACACGGGAGGTTCCTCTAAAAAATGATGCTCTCATAGTACAAACAAAAGCTGTGATTAATGTTTTTGTCACATCCTTAAAAGAAAATGGAGAGGACATTCCCTTCTCCCATCAAAGATGTGCAAGGATGAGAACTATGCTTTGGCAGATCATTTGTGCATTCCCTTTAGATATGGCACTAGCTCCCTTTTTTTCATCTAGAGTTGTAATGAACTGAATAGGCTACTTACATTTTGATCAATATTTGGTCCTGTCCTTGCAGATTCCACATTTGTTTAAGTTATAGTTTTAGGCTTGTGTCACTTGAAATAAACAGATAGTATGATGGTACCTGGTTTGTGTTTATATTATTTTATATATGTATATTTGGAAAAATATATTTAGAATAAAAAAATAAAATTTCTAAAAACACAGAAAGGTATACCATAGAAATTTCCCTTGTGCTTTTTACCATCTCCTGTTTCACACCCCAGACTTAACTAGTAACAGTTTCTCATTAACCAAAGTAGGAATAAATATAAGAAATTGATTGTAAAATGACATCAAAATAATACCTTGCATGTGCAAAGAACTTTTTGGTTTACTAAGACCTCTCCTTTTTATAATTTTTTATCTTTATGCAGAGAACAAAGCTGAGACCTAGAAGGGGAAGTGACAAGTTAGGTCATACACCTAATGGCTGTAGGCTAGGACTTTGCTGTGGATCTTTAACATTGCTTGCTATCCAAAACAGGCAGACATGCTTATACAGTCTGCAGAGGACATCACAGTGCAGTGGAAGAAAAAACAAAAATGATAAAGATTTCTAAAATCCAGTTGGTTAAATGAGATGAATTTTAAAAAAGCAATAACACAGTATCAAAATACAGAAACCTCATTAACACAGTGGGAGGAAATAGCCACAAAGGAAAGAAGTTGAAGGATCTTCTGTGGACCTTTAAAATACCAAGGAAGTAAAGAACCAAAGTCAAGTTAATATTGGACTTTTGCCTCCAAAATAAGAAATGGTCTTCTTCAGCTGATAAACCATTTTTAGGCATTATAAGTTGTATAAGATGTGCATGAAATTTCTACTTCAGTGTTTCTTTTTTTTTTCAATATATTTATTTTCAGAAAAACAGTATTCATTATTTTTTCACCACACCCAGTGCTCCATGCAATCCGTGCCCTCTACAATACCCACCACCCGGTACCCCAACCTCCCACCCCCCCACCCTCAGGGAGTTTCAAATTAAAACCACATTGAGGTATCACCTTACACCAGTTAGAATGGCCAAAATTAACAAAACAGAAACAACATGTGTTGGAGAGGATGTGGAGAAAGGGGAACCCTCTTACACTGTTGGTGGGAATGCAAGTTGGTGCAGCCTCTTTGGAGAACAGTGTGGAGATTCCTCAAGAAATTAAAAATAGAGCTTCCCTATGACCCTGCCATTGCACTCCTGGGTATTTACCCCAAAGACACAGATGTCGTGAAAAGAAGGGCCATCTGTACCCCAATGTTTATAGCAGCAATGGCCACGGTCGCCAAACTATGGAAAGATCCAAGATGTACTTAAGTGTTTCTAAAAGTGACCACTATGGCACACAGATTTTATAAGATGCTTTAAAAAAGATTTTACAAGATGCTTACACAAATTTGGGTAAAGAGGTGTACTGTAGTCTCTGTCCCAAACCCTGGTAAGTATGA